>NW_027125220.1:678800-1018200 GCF_033026475.1 Channa argus
TTCAGCATGGAAATATCATTGCAACAGCTTTTATTTAGCCAGAAATCAAGAGTGTAAGTTTTTATGCGCTTAAAAGCATTTTCAGGCCGAATGAGCTGATTTCTGCCAATTGCAGCAAAATACTGAAAGGAAAGTGGGTTTGCCTTCATATTTGACCCAGAACAACTCAGTTCAGCATGGAAATATAATTGCAACAGCTTTTATTTTGCCAGAAATCAAGAGTGTAAGTTTTTATGCGCTTTAAAGCATTTTCAGGCCGAATGAGCACATATGCTTGTTTCTGCCAATTGCAGCAAAATACTGAAAGGAAAGTGGGTTTGCCTTCATATTTGACCCAGAACAACTCAGTTCAGCATGGAAATATCATCGCAACAGCTTTTATTTAGCCAGAAATCAAGAGTGTAAGTTTTTATGCGCTTAAAAGCATTTTCAGGCCGAATGAGCCGATTTTTGCCAATTGCAGCAAAATACTGATAGGAAAGTGGGTTTGCCTTCATATTTGACCCAGAAAAACTCAGTTCAGCATGGAAATATCATTGCAACAGCTTTTATTTAGCCAGAAATCAAGAGTGTAAGTTTTTATGCGCTTAAAAGCATTTTCAGGCCGAATGAGCAAATATGCTTGTTTCTGCCAATTGCAGCAAAATACTGAAAGGAAAGTGGGTTTGCCTTCATATTTGACCCAGAACAACTCAGTTCAGCATGGAAATATCATTGCAACAGCTTTTATTTAGCCACAAATCAAGAGTGTAAGTTTTTATGCGCCTAAAAGCATTTTCAGGCCGAATGAGCTGATTTCTGCCAATTGCAGCAAAATACTGAAAGGAAAGTGGGTTTGCCTTCATATTTGACCCAGAACAACTCAGTTCAGCATGGAAATATCATTGCAACAGCTTTTATTTTGCCAGAAATCAAGAGTGTAAGTTTTTATGCGCTTAAAAGCATTTTCAGGCCGAATGAGCACATATGCTTGTTTCTGCCAATTGCAGCAAAATACTGAAAGGAAAGTGGGTTTGCCTTCATATTTGACCCAGAACAACTCAGTTCAGCATGGAAATATCATTGCAACAGCTTTTATTTAGTCAAAAATCAAGAATATATGTTTTTATGCGCTTAAAAGCATTTTCAGGCCTAATGAGCTGATTTCTGCCAATTGCAGCAAAATACTGAGAGGAAAGTGGGTTTGCCTTCATATTTGACCCAGAACAACTCAGTTCAGCATGGAAATATCATTGCAACAGCTTTTATTTAGCCAGAAATCAAGAGTGTAAGTTTTTATGCGCTTAAAAGCATTTTCAGGCCGAATGAGCAAATATGCTTGTTTCTGCCAATTGCAGCAAAATACTGAAAGGAAAGTGGGTTTGCCTTCATATTTGACCCAGAACAACTCAGTTCAGCATGGAAATATCATTGCAACAGCTTTTATTTAGCCAAAAATCAACAGTGTAAGTTTTTATGCGCTTAAAAGCATTTTCAGAACGAATGAGCAAATATACTTGTTTCTGCCAATTGCAGCAAAATACTGAAAGGAAAGTGGGTTTGCCTTCTTATTTGACCCAGAACAACTCAGTTCAGCATGGAAATATCATTGCAACAGCTTTTATTTAGCCAGAAATCAAGAGTGTAAGTTTTTATGCGCTTAAAAGCATTTTCAGGCCGAATGAGCAAATATGCTTGTTTCTGCCAATTGCAGCAAAATACTGAAAGGAAAGTGGGTTTGCCTTCATATTTGACCCAGAACAACTCAGTTCAGCATGGAAATATCATTGCAACAGCTTTTATTTAGCCAGAAATCAAGAGTGTAAGTTTTTATGCGCTTCAAAGCATTTTCAGGCCTAATGAGCTGATTTCTGCCAATTGCAGCAAAATACTGAAAGGAAAGTGGGTTTGCCTTCATATTTGACCCAGAACAACCCAGTTCAGCATGGAAATATCATTGCAACAGCTTTTATTTAGTCAGAAATCAAGAGTGTAAGTTTTTATGCGCTTAAAAGCATTTTCAGGCCGAATGAGCAAATATGCTTGTTTCTGCCAATTGCAGCAAAATACTGAAAGGAAAGTGGGTTTGCCTTCATATTTGACCCAGAACAACTCAGTTCAGCATGGAAATATCATTGCAACAGCTTTTATTTAGCCAGAAATCAAGAGTGTAAGTTTTTATGCGCTTAAAAGCATTTTCAGGCCGAATGAGCAAATATGCTTGTTTCTGCCAATTGCAGCAAAAGACTGAAAGGAAAGTGGGTTTACCTTCGTATTTGAAACAGAACAGCTCAGTTCAGCATGGAAATATCATTGCAACAGCTTTTATTTAGCCAGAAATCAAGAGTGTAAGTTTTTATGCGCTTAAAAGCATTTTCAGGCCGAATGAGCCGATTTTTGCCAATTGCAGCAAAATACTGATAGGAAAGTGGGTTTGCCTTCATATTTGACCCAGAATAACTCAGTTCAGCATGGAAATATCATTCCAACAGCTTTTATTTAGCCAGAAATCAAGAGTGTAAGTTTTTATGCGCTTAAAAGCATTTTCAGGCCGAATGAGCAAATATGCTTGTTTCTGCCAATTGCAGCAAAATACTGAAAGGAAAGTGGGTTTGCCTTCATATTTGACCCAGAACAACTCAGTTCAGCATAGAAATATCATTGCAACAGCTTTTATTTAGTCAGAAATCAAGAGTGTAAGTTTTTATGCGCTTCAAAGCATTTTCAGGCCTAATGAGCTGATTTCTGCCAATTGCAGCAAAATACTGAAAGGAAAGTGGGTTTGCCTTCATATTTGACCCAGAACAACCCAGTTCAGCATGGAAATATCATTGCAACAGCTTTTATTTAGCCAGAAATCAAGAGTGTAAGTTTTTATGCGCTTAAAAGCATTTTCAGGCCGAATGAGCTGATTTCTGCCAATTGCAGCAAAATACTGAAAGGAAAGTGGGTTTGCCTTCATATTTGACCCAGAACAACTCAGTTCAGCATGGAAATATCATTGCAACAGCTTTTATTTAGCCAGAAATCAAGAGTGTAAGTTTTTATGCGCCTAACAGCATTTTCAGGCCGAATGAGCAGATTTCTACCAATTGCAGCAAAATACTGAAAGGAAAGTGGGTTTGCCTTCATATTTGACCCAGAACAACTCAGTTCAGCATGGAAATATCATTGCAACAGCTTTTATTTAGCCAGAAATCAAGAGTGTAAGTTTTTATGCGCTTAAAAGCATTTTCAGGCCGAATGAGCACATATGCTTGTTTCTGCCAATTGCAGCAAAATACTGAAAGGAAAGTGGGTTTGCCTTCATATTTGACCCAGAACAACTCAGTTCAGCATGGAAATATCATTGCAACAGCTTTTATTTAGTCAAAAATCAAGAATATATGTTTTTATGCGCTTAAAAGCATTTTCAGGCCTAATGAGCTGATTTCTGCCAATTGCAGCAAAATACTGAGAGGAAAGTGGGTTTGCCTTCATATTTGACCCAGAACAACTCAGTTCAGCATGGAAATATCATTGCAACAGCTTTTATTTAGCCAGAAATCAAGAGTGTAAGTTTTTATGCGCTTAAAAGCATTTTCAGGCCGAATGAGCAAATATGCTTGTTTCTGCCAATTGCAGCAAAATACTGAAAGGAAAGTGGGTTTGCCTTCTTATTTGACCCAGAACAACTCAGTTCAGCATGGAAATATCATTGCAACAGCTTTTATTTAGCCAGAAATCAAGAGTGTAAGTTTTTATGCGCTTAAAAGCATTTTCAGGCCGAATGAGCAAATATGCTTGTTTCTGCCAATTGCAGCAAAATACTGAAAGGAAAGTGGGTTTGCCTTCTTATTTGACCCAGAACAACTCAGTTCAGCATGGAAATATCATTGCAACAGCTTTTATTTAGCCAGAAATCAAGAGTGTAAGTTTTTATGCGCTTCAAAGCATTTTCAGGCCTAATGAGCTGATTTCTGCCAATTGCAGCAAAATACTGAAAGGAAAGTGGGTTTGCCTTCATATTTGACCCAGAACAACCCAGTTCAGCATGGAAATATCATTGCAACAGCTTTTATTTAGTCAGAAATCAAGAGTGTAAGTTTTTATGCGCTTAAAAGCATTTTCAGGCCGAATGAGCAAATATGCTTGTTTCTGCCAATTGCAGCAAAATACTGAAAGGAAAGTGGGTTTTCCTTCATATTTGACCCAGAACAACTCAGTTCAGCATGGAAATATCATTGCAACAGCTTTTATTTAGCCAGAAATCAAGAGTGTAAGTTTTTATGCGCTTAAAAGCATTTTCAGGCCGAATGAGCAAATATGCTTGTTTCTGCCAATTGCAGCAAAAGACTGAAAGGAAAGTGGGTTTACCTTCGTATTTGAAACAGAACAGCTCAGTTCAGCATGGAAATATCATTGCAACAGCTTTTATTTAGCCAGAAATCAAGAGTGTAAGTTTTTATGCGCTTAAAAGCATTTTCAGGCCGAATGAGCCGATTTTTGCCAATTGCAGCAAAATACTGATAGGAAAGTGGGTTTGCCTTCATATTTGACCCAGAATAACTCAGTTCAGCATGGAAATATCATTCCAACAGCTTTTATTTAGCCAGAAATCAAGAGTGTAAGTTTTTATGCGCTTAAAAGCATTTTCAGGCCGAATGAGCAAATATGCTTGTTTCTGCCAATTGCAGCAAAATACTGAAAGGAAAGTGGGTTTGCCTTCATATTTGACCCAGAACAACTCAGTTCAGCATAGAAATATCATTGCAACAGCTTTTATTTAGTCAGAAATCAAGAGTGTAAGTTTTTATGCGCTTCAAAGCATTTTCAGGCCTAATGAGCTGATTTCTGCCAATTGCAGCAAAATACTGAAAGGAAAGTGGGTTTGCCTTCATATTTGACCCAGAACAACCCAGTTCAGCATGGAAATATCATTGCAACAGCTTTTATTTAGCCAGAAATCAAGAGTGTAAGTTTTTATGCGCTTAAAAGCATTTTCAGGCCGAATGAGCTGATTTCTGCCAATTGCAGCAAAATACTGAAAGGAAAGTGGGTTTTCCTTCATATTTGACCCAGAACAACTCAGTTCAGCATGGAAATATCATTGCAACAGCTTTTATTTAGCCAGAAATCAAGAGTGTAAGTTTTTATGCGCCTAACAGCATTTTCAGGCCGAATGAGCAGATTTCTACCAATTGCAGCAAAATACTGAAAGGAAAGTGGGTTTGCCTTCATATTTGACCCAGAACAACTCAGTTCAGCATGGAAATATCATTGCAACAGCTTTTATTTAGCCAGAAATCAAGAGTGTAAGTTTTTATGCGCTTAAAAGCATTTTCAGGCCGAATGAGCAAATATGCTTGTTTCTGCCAATTGCAGCAAAATACTGAAAGGAAAGTGGGTTTTCCTTCATATTTGACCCAGAACAACTCAGTTCAGCATGGAAATATCATTGCAACAGCTTTTATTTAGCCAGAAATCAAGAGTGTAAGTTTTTATGCGCTTAAAAGCATTTTCAGGCCGAATGAGCCGATTTTTGCCAATTGCAGCAAAATACTGATAGGAAAGTGGGTTTGCCTTCATATTTGACCCAGAACAACTCAGTTCAGCATGGAAATATCATTGCAACAGCTTTTATTTAGCCAGAAATCAAGAGTGTAATTTTTTATACGCTTAAAAGCATTTTCAGGCCGAATGAGCAAATGTGTTTGTTTCTGCCAATTGCAGCAAAATACTGAAAGGAAAGTGGGTTTGCCTTCATATTTGACCCAGAACAACTCAGTTCAGCGTGGAAATATCATTGCAACAGCTTTTATTTAGCCAAAAATCAAGAGTGTAAGTTTTTATGCGCTTAAAAGCATTTTCAGAACGAATGAGCAAATATACTTGTTTCTGCCAATTGCAGCAAAATACTGAAAGGAAAGTGGGTTTGCCTTCATATTTGACCCAGAACAACTCAGTTCAGCATGGAAATATCATTGCAACAGCTTTTTTTTAGCCAGAAATCAAGAGTGTAAGTTTTTATGCGCTTAAAAGCATTTTCAGGCCGAATGAGCAAATATGTTTGTTTCTGCCAATTGCAGCAAAATACTGAAAGGAAAGTGGGTTTGCCTTCATATTTGACCCAGAACAACTCAGTTCAGCATGGAAATATCATTGCAACAGCTTTTATTTAGTCAGAAATCAAGAGTGTAAGTTTTTATGCGCTTCAAAGCATTTTCAGGCCTAATGAGCTGATTTCTGCCAATTGCAGCAAAATACTGAAAGGAAAGTGGGTTTGCCTTCATATTTGACCCAGAACAACCCAGTTCAGCATGGAAATATTATTGCAACAGCTTTTATTTAGCCAGAAATCAAGAGTGTAAGTTTTTATGCGCTTAAAAGCATTTTCAGGCCGAATGAGCAAATATGCTTGTTTCTGCCAATTGCAGCAAAAGACTGAAAGGAAAGTGGGTTTGCCTTCGTATTTGACACAGAACAGCTCAGTTCAGCATGGAAATATCATTCCAACAGCTTTTATTTAGCCAGAAATCAAGAGTGTAAGTTTTTATGCGCTTAAAAGCATTTTTAGGCCGAATGAGCTAATTTCTGCCAATTGCAGCAAAATACTGAAAGGAAAGTAGGTTTGCCTTCATATTTGACACAGAATAACTCAGTTCAGCATGGAAATATCATTGCAACAGCTTTTATTTAGCCAGAAATCAAGAGTGTAAGTTTTTATGCGCTTAAAAGCATTTTCAGGCCGAATGAGCAAATATACTTGTTTCTGCCAATTTCAGCAAAATACTGAAAGGAAAGTGGGTTTGCCTTCATATTTGACCCAGAACAACTCAGTTCAGCATGGAAATATCATTGCAACAGCTTTTATTTAGCCAGAAATCAAGAGTGTAAGTTTTTATGCGCTTAAAAGCATTTTCAGGCCGAATGAGCTGATTTCTGCCAATTGCAGCAAAATACTGAAAGGAAAGTGGGTTTGCCTTCATATTTGACCCAGAACAACTCAGTTCAGCATGGAAATATCATTGCAACAGCTTTTATTTAGCCAAAAATCAAGAGTGTAAGTTTTTATGCGCCTAAAAGCATTTTCAGGCCGAATGAGCTAATATGCTTGTTTCTGCCAATTGCATCAAAATACTGAAAGGAAAGTGGGTTTGCCTTCATATTTGACCCAGAATAACTCAGTTCAGCATGGAAATATCATTGCAACAGCTTTTATTTAGCCAGAAATCAAGAGTGTAAGTTTTTATGCGCTTAAAAGCATTTTCAGGCCGAATGAGCTGATTTCTGCCAATTGCAGCAAAATACTGAAAGGAAAGTGGATTTGCCTTCATATTTGACCCAGAACAACTCAGTTCAGCATGGAAATATCATTGCAACAGCTTTTATTTAGCCAGAAATCAAGAGTGTAAGTTTTTATGCGCCTAACAGCATTTTCAGGCCGAATGAGCAGATTTCTACCAATTGCAGCAAAATACTGAAAGGAAAGTGGGTTTGCCTTCATATTTGACCCAGAACAACTCAGTTCAGCATGGAAATATCATTGCAACAGCTTTTATTTAGCCAGAAATCAACAGTGTAAGTTTTTATGCGCTTAAAAGCATTTTCAGGCCGAATGAGCAAATATGCTTGTTTCTGCCAATTGCAGCAAAATACTGAAAGGAAAGTGGGTTTTCCTTCATATTTGACCCAGAACAACTCAGTTCAGCATGGAAATATCATTGCAACAGCTTTTATTTAGCCAGAAATCAAGAGTGTAAGTTTTTATGCGCTTAAAAGCATTTTCAGGCCGAATGAGCCGATTTTTGCCAATTGTAGCAAAATACTGATAGGAAAGTGGGTTTGCCTTCATATTTGACCCAGAACAACTCAGTTCAGCGTGGAAATATCATTGCAACAGCTTTTATTTAGCCAAAAATCAAGAGTGTAAGTTTTTATGCGCTTAAAAGCATTTTCAGAACGAATGAGCAAATATACTTGTTTCTGCCAATTGCAGCAAAATACTGAAAGGAAAGTGGGTTTGCCTTCATATTTGACCCAGAACAACTCAGTTCAGCATGCAAATATCATTGCAACAGCTTTTATTTAGCCAGAAATCAAGAGTGTAAGTTTTTATGCGCTTAAAAGCATTTTCAGGCCGAATGAGCAAATATGCTTGTTTCTGCCAATTGCAGCAAAATACTGAAAGGAAAGTGGGTTTTCCTTCATATTTGACCCAGAACAACTCAGTTCAGCATGGAAATATCATTGCAACAGCTTTTATTTAGCCAGAAATCAAGAGTGTAAGTTTTTATGCGCTTAAAAGCATTTTCAGGCCGAATGAGCAAATATGCTTGTTTCTGCCAATTGCAGCAAAAGACTGAAAGGAAAGTGGGTTTGCCTTCGTATTTGAAACAGAA
Organism: Channa argus; assembly: GCF_033026475.1. Lineage (NCBI taxonomy): Eukaryota > Metazoa > Chordata > Actinopteri > Anabantiformes > Channidae > Channa > Channa argus. Next base: position 687,161 of record NW_027125220.1, read on the forward strand.
CAGCTCAGTTCAGCATGGAAATATCATTGCAACAGCTTTTATTTAGCCAGAAATCAAGAGTGTAAGTTTTTATGCGCTTAAAAGCATTTTCAGGCCGAATGAGCCGATTTTTGCCAATTGCAGCAAAATACTCATAGGAAAGTGGGTTTGCCTTCATATTTGACCCAGAATAACTCAGTTCAGCATGGAAATATCATTCCAACAGCTTTTATTTAGCCAGAAATCAAGAGTGTAAGTTTTTATGCGCTTAAAAGCATTTTCAGGCCGAATGAGCAAATATGCTTGTTTCTGCCAATTGCAGCAAAATACTGAAAGGAAAGTGGGTTTGCCTTCATATTTGACCCAGAACAACTCAGTTCAGCATGGAAATATCATTGCAACAGCTTTTATTTAGTCAGAAATCAAGAGTGTAAGTTTTTATGCGCTTCAAAGCATTTTCAGGCCTAATGAGCTGATTTCTGCCAATTGCAGCAAAATACTGAAAGGAAAGTGGGTTTGCCTTCATATTTGACCCAGAACAACCCAGTTCAGCATGGAAATATCATTGCAACAGCTTTTATTTAGCCAGAAATCAAGAGTGTAAGTTTTTATGCGCTTAAAAGCATTTTCAGGCCGAATGAGCTGATTTCTGCCAATTGCAGCAAAATACTGAAAGGAAAGTGGGTTTGCCTTCATATTTGACCCAGAACAACTCAGTTCAGCATGGAAATATCATTGCAACAGCTTTTATTTAGCCAGAAATCAAGAGTGTAAGTTTTTATGCGCCTAACAGCATTTTCAGGCCGAATGAGCAGATTTCTACCAATTGCAGCAAAATACTGAAAGGAAAGTGGGTTTGCCTTCATATTTGACCCAGAACAACTCAGTTCAGCATGGAAATATCATTGCAACAGCTTTTATTTAGCCAGAAATCAAGAGTGTAAGTTTTTATGCGCTTAAAAGCATTTTCAGGCTGAATGAGCAAATATGCTTGTTTCTGCCAATTGCAGCAAAATACTGAAAGGAAAGTGGGTTTTCCTTCATATTTGACCCAGAACAACTCAGTTCAGCATGGAAATATCATTGCAACAGCTTTTATTTAGCCAGAAATCAAGAGTGTAAGTTTTTATGCGCTTAAAAGCATTTTCAGGCCGAATGAGCCGATTTTTGCCAATTGCAGCAAAATACTGATAGGAAAGTGGGTTTGCCTTCATATTTGACCCAGAACAACTCAGTTCAGCATGGAAATATCATTGCAACAGCTTTTATTTAGCCAGAAATCAAGAGTGTAATTTTTTATACGCTTAAAAGCATTTTCAGGCCGAATGAGCAAATGTGTTTGTTTCTGCCAATTGCAGCAAAATACTGAAAGGAAAGTGGGTTTGCCTTCATATTTGACCCAGAACAACTCAGTTCAGCGTGGAAATATCATTGCAACAGCTTTTATTTAGCCAAAAATCAAGAGTGTAAGTTTTTATGCGCTTAAAAGCATTTTCAGAACGAATGAGCAAATATACTTGTTTCTGCCAATTGCAGCAAAATACTGAAAGGAAAGTGGGTTTGCCTTCATATTTGACCCAGAACAACTCAGTTCAGCATGGAAATATCATTGCAACAGCTTTTTTTTAGCCAGAAATCAAGAGTGTAAGTTTTTATGCGCTTAAAAGCATTTTCAGGCCGAATGAGCAAATATGTTTGTTTCTGCCAATTGCAGCAAAATACTGAAAGGAAAGTGGGTTTGCCTTCATATTTGACCCAGAACAACTCAGTTCAGCATGGAAATATCATTGCAACAGCTTTTATTTAGTCAGAAATCAAGAGTGTAAGTTTTTATGCGCTTCAAAGCATTTTCAGGCCTAATGAGCTGATTTCTGCCAATTGCAGCAACATACTGAAAGGAAAGTGGGTTTGCCTTCATATTTGACCCAGAACAACCCAGTTCAGCATGGAAATATCATTGCAACAGCTTTTATTTAGCCAGAAATCAAGAGTGTAAGTTTTTATGCGCTTAAAAGCATTTTCAGGCCGAATGAGCAAATATGCTTGTTTCTGCCAATTGCAGCAAAAGACTGAAAGGAAAGTGGGTTTGCCTTCGTATTTGACACAGAACAGCTCAGTTCAGCATGGAAATATCATTGCAACAGCTTTTATTTAGCCAGAAATCAAGAGTGTAAGTTTTTATGCGCTTAAAAGCATTTTCAGGCCGAATGAGCTAATTTCTGCCAATTGCAGCAAAATACTGAAAGGAAAGTAGGTTTGCCTTCATATTTGACACAGAATAACTCAGTTCAGCATGGAAATATCATTGCAACAGCTTTTATTTAGCCAGAAATCAAGAGTGTAAGTTTTTATGCGCTTAAAAGCATTTTCAGGCCGAATGAGCAAATATACTTGTTTCTGCCAATTTCAGCAAAATACTGAAAGGAAAGTGGGTTTGCCTTCATATTTGACCCAGAACAACTCAGTTCAGCATGGAAATATCATTGCAACAGCTTTTATTTAGCCAGAAATCAAGAGTGTAAGTTTTTATGCGCTTAAAAGCATTTTCAGGCCGAATGAGCTGATTTCTGCCAATTGCAGCAAAATACTGAAAGGAAAGTGGGTTTGCCTTCATATTTGACCCAGAACAACTCAGTTCAGCATGGAAATATCATTGCAACAGCTTTTATTTAGCCAAAAATCAAGAGTGTAAGTTTTTATGCGCCTAAAAGCATTTTCAGGCCGAATGAGCTAATATGCTTGTTTCTGCCAATTGCATCAAAATACTGAAAGGAAAGTGGGTTTGCCTTCATATTTGACCCAGAATAACTCAGTTCAGCATGGAAATATCATTGCAACAGCTTTTATTTAGCCAGAAATCAAGAGTGTAAGTTTTTATGCGCTTAAAAGCATTTTCAGGCCGAATGAGCTGATTTCTGCCAATTGCAGCAAAATACTGAAAGGAAAGTGGGTTTGCCTTCATATTTGACCCAGAACAACTCAGTTCAGCATGGAAATATCATTGCAACAGCTTTTATTTAGCCAGAAATCAAGAGTGTAAGTTTTTATGCGCCTAACAGCATTTTCAGGCCGAATGAGCAGATTTCTACCAATTGCAGCAAAATACTGAAAGGAAAGTGGGTTTGCCTTCATATTTGACCCAGAACAACTCAGTTCAGCATGGAAATATCATTGCAACAGCTTTTATTTAGCCAGAAATCAAGAGTGTAAGTTTTTATGCGCTTAAAAGCATTTTCAGGCCGAATGAGCAAATATGCTTGTTTCTGCCAATTGCAGCAAAATACTGAAAGGAAAGTGGGTTTTCCTTCATATTTGACCCAGAACAACTCAGTTCAGCATGGAAATATCATTGCAACAGCTTTTATTTAGCCAGAAATCAAGAGTGTAAGTTTTTATGCGCTTAAAAGCATTTTCAGGCCGAATGAGCCGATTTTTGCCAATTGCAGCAAAATACTGATAGGAAAGTGGGTTTGCCTTCATATTTGACCCAGAACAACTCAGTTCAGCGTGGAAATATCATTGCAACAGCTTTTATTTAGCCAAAAATCAAGAGTGTAAGTTTTTATGCGCTTAAAAGCATTTTCAGAACGAATGAGCAAATATACTTGTTTCTGCCAATTGCAGCAAAATACTGAAAGGAAAGTGGGTTTGCCTTCATATTTGACCCAGAACAACTCAGTTCAGCATGGAAATATCATTGCAACAGCTTTTATTTAGCCAGAAATCAAGAGTGTAAGTTTTTATGCGCTTAAAAGCATTTTCAGGCCGAATGAGCAAATATGCTTGTTTCTGCCAATTGCAGCAAAATACTGAAAGGAAAGTGGGTTTTCCTTCATATTTGACCCAGAACAACTCAGTTCAGCATGGAAATATCATTGCAACAGCTTTTATTTAGCCAGAAATCAAGAGTGTAAGTTTTTATGCGCTTAAAAGCATTTTCAGGCCGAATGAGCCGATTTTTGCCAATTGCAGCAAAATACTGATAGGAAAGTGGGTTTGCCTTCATATTTGACCCAGAACAACTCAGTTCAGCATGGAAATATCATTGCAACAGCTTTTATTTAGCCAGAAATCAAGAGTGTAATTTTTTATACGCTTAAAAGCATTTTCAGGCCGAATGAGCAAATATGTTTGTTTCTGCCAATTGCAGCAAAATACTGAAAGGAAAGTGGGTTTGCCTTCATATTTGACCCAGAACAACTCAGTTCAGCGTGGAAATATCATTGCAACAGCTTTTATTTAGTCAGAAATCAAGAGTGTAAGTTTTTATGCGCTTAAAAGCATTTTCAGGCCGAATGAGCTGATTTCTGCCAATTGCAGCAAAATACTGAAAGGAAAGTGGGTTTGCCTTCATATTTGACCCAGAACAACTCAGTTCAGCATGGAAATATCATTGCAACAGCTTTTATTTAGCCAGAAATCAAGAGTGTAAGTTTTTATGCGCCTAAAAGCATTTTGAGGCCGAATGAGCAAATATGCTTGTTTCTGCCAATTGCAGCAAAATACTGAAAGGAAAGTGGGTTTGCCTTCATATTTGACCCAGAACAACTCAGTTCAGCATGGAAATATCATTGCAACAGCTTTTATTTAGCCAGAAATCAAGAGTGTAAGTTTTTATGCGCTTAAAAGCATTTTCAGGCCGAATGAGCAAATATACTTGTTTCTGCCAATTTCAGCAAAATACTGAAAGGAAAGTGGGTTTGCCTTCATATTTGACCCAGAACAACTCAGTTCAGCATGGAAATATCATTGCAACAGCTTTTATTTAGCCAGAAATCAAGAGTGTAAGGTTTTATGCGCTTAAAAGCATTTTCAGGCCGAATGAGCAAATATGCTTGTTTCTGCCAATTGCAGCAAAATACTGAAAGGAAAGTGGGTTTGCCTTCATATTTGACCCAGAACAACTCAGTTCAGCATGGAAATATCATTGCAACAGCTTTTATTTAGCCAGAAATCAAGAGTGTAAGTTTTTATGCGCTTAAAAGCATTTTCAGGCCGAATGAGCAAATATGCTTGTTTCTGCCAATTGCAGCAAAATACTGAAAGGAAAGTGGGTTTGCCTTCATATTTGACCCAGAAAAACTCAGTTCAGCATGGAAATATCATTGCAACAGCTTTTATTTAGCCAGAAATCAAGAGTGTAAGTTTTTATGCGCTTAAAAGCATTTTCAGGCCGAATGAGCCGATTTTTGCCAATTGCAGCAAAATACTGAAAGGAAAGAGGGTTTGCCTTCATATTTGACCCAGAACAACTCAGTTCAGCATGGAAATATCATTGCAACAGCTTTTATTTAGCCAGAAATCAAGAGTGTAAGTTTTTATATGCTTAAAAGCATTTTCAGGCCGAATGAGCTGATTTCTGCCAATTGCAGCAAAAGACTGAAAGGAAAGTGGGTTTGCCTTCATATTTGACCCAGAACAACTCAGTTCAGCATGGAAATATCATTGCAACAGCTTTAATTTAGCCAGAAATCAAGAGTGTAAGTTTTTATGCGCTTAAAAGCATTTTCAGGCCGAATGAGCAAATATGCTTGTTTCTGCCAATTGCAGCAAAAGACTGAAAGGAAAGTGGGTTTGCCTTCGTATTTGACACAGAACAGCTCAGTTCAGCATGGAAATATCATTGCAACAGCTTTTATTTAGCCAGAAATCAAGAGTATAAGTTTTTATGCGCTTAAAAGCATTTTCAGGCCGAATGAGCTGATTTCTGCCAATTGCAGCAAAATACTGAAAGGAAAGTAGGTTTGCCTTCATATTTGACCCAGAATAACTCAGTTCAGCATGGAAATATCATTGCAACAGCTTTTATTTAGCCAGTAATCAAGAGTGTAAGTTTTTATGCGCTTAAAAGCATTTTCAGGCCGAATGAGCAAATATGCTTGTTTCTGCCAATTGCAGCAAAATACTGAAAGGAAAGTGGGTTTGCCTTCATATTTGACCCAGAACAACTCAGTTCAGCATGGAAATATCATTGCAACAGCTTTTATTTAGCCAGAAATCAAGAGTGTAAGTTTTTATGCGCTTAAAAGCATTTTCAGGCCGAATGAGCAAATATGCTTGTTTCTGCCAATTGCAGCAAAATACTGAAAGGAAAGTGGGTTTGCCTTCATATTTGACCCAGAACAACTCAGTTCAGCATGGAAATATCATTGTAACAGCTTTTATTTAGCCAGAAATCAAGAGTGTAAGTTTTTATGCGCTTAAAAGCATTTTCAGGCCGAATGAGCCGATTTTTACCAATTGCAGCAAAATACTGATAGGAAAGTGGGTTTGCCTTCATATTTGACCCAGAACAACTCAGTTCAGCATGGAAATATCATTGCAACAGCTTTTATTTAGCCAGAAATCAAGAGTGTAATTTTTTATGCGCTTAAAAGCATTTTCAGGCCGAATGAGCAAATATGCTTGTTTCTGCCAATTGCAGCAAAATACTGAAAGGAAAGTGGGTTTGCCTTCATATTTGACCCAGAACAACTCAGTTCAGCATGGAAAAATCATTGCAACAGCTTTTATTTAGCCAGAAATCAAGAGTGTAAGTTTTTATGCGCTTAAAAGCATTTTCAGGCCGAATGAGCCGATTTCTGCCAATTGCAGCAAAATACTGAAAGGAAAGTGGGTTTGCCTTCATATTTGACCCAGAACAACTCAGTTCAGCATGGAAATATCATTGCAACAGCTTTTATTTAGCCAGAAATCAAGAGTGTAAGTTTTTATGCGCTTAAAAGCATTTTCAGGCCGAATGAGCAAATATGCTTGTTTCTGCCAATTGCAGCAAAATACTGAAAGGAAAGTGGGTTTGCCTTCATATTTGACCCAGAACAACTCAGTTCAGCATGGAAATATCATTGTAACAGCTTTTATTTAGCCAGAAATCAAGAGTGTAAGTTTTTATGCGCTTAAAAGCATTTTCAGGCCGAATGAGCCGATTTATACCAATTGCAGCAAAATACTGATAGGAAAGTGGGTTTGCCTTCATATTTGACCCAGAACAACTCAGTTCAGCATGGAAATATCATTGCAACAGCTTTTATTTAGCCAGAAATCAAGAGTGTAATTTTTTATGCGCTTAAAAGCATTTTCAGGCCGAATGAGCAAATATGCTTGTTTCTGCCAATTGCAGCAAAATACTGAAAGGAAAGTGGGTTTGCCTTCATATTTGACCCAGAACAACTCAGTTCAGCATGGAAATATCATTGCAACAGCTTTTATTTAGTCAGAAATCAAGAGTGTAAGATTTTATGTGCTTAAAAGCATTTTCAGGCCTAATGAGCTGATTTCTGCCAATTGCAGCAAAATACTGAAAGGAAAGTGGGTTTGCCTTCATATTTGACCCAGAACAACTCAGTTCAGCATGGAAATATCATTGCAACAGCTTTTATTTAGCCAGAAATCAAGAGTGTAAGTTTTTATGCGCCTAAGAGCATTTTCAGGCCGAATGAGCTGATTTCTGCCAATTGCAGCAAAATACTGAAAGGAAAGTGGGTTTGCCTTCATATTTGACCCAGAACAACTCATTTCAGCATGGAAATATCATTGCAACAGCTTTTATTTAGCCAGAAATCAAGAGTGTAAGTTTTTATGCGCTTAAAAGCATTTTCAGGCCGAATGAGCTGATTTCTGCCAATTGCAGCAAAAGACTGAAAGGAAAGTGGGTTTGCCTTCATATTTGACCCAGAACAACTCAGTTCAGCATGGAAATATCATTGCAACAGCTTTTATTTAGCCAGAAATCAAGAGTGTAAGTTTTTATGCGCTTAAAAGCATTTTCAGGCCGAATGAGCTGATTTCTGCCAATTGCAGCAAAATACTGAAAGGAAAGTGGGTTTGCCTTCATATTTGACCCAGAACAACTCAGTTCAGCATGGAAATATCATTGCAACAGCTTTTATTTAGCCAGAAATCAAGAGTGTAAGTTTTTATGCGCTTAAAAGCATTTTCAGGCCGAATGAGCTGATTTCTGCCAATTGCAGCAAAATACTGAAAGGAAAGTAGGTTTGCCTTCATATTTGACCCAGAAAAACTCAGTTCAGCATGGAAATATCATTGCAACAGCTTTTATTTAGCCAGAAATCAAGAGTGTAAGTTTTTATGCGCTTAAAAGCATTTTCAGGCTGAATGAGCTGATTTCTGCCAATTGCAGCAAAATACTGAAAGGAAAGTGGGTTTGCCTTCATATTTGACCCAGAACAACTCAGTTCAGCATGGAAATATCATTGTAACAGCTTTTATTTAGCCAGAAATCAAGAGTGTAAGTTTTTATGCGCTTAAAAGCATTTTCAGGCCGAATGAGCCGATTTTTACCAATTGCAGCAAAATACTGATAGGAAAGTGGGTTTGCCTTCATATTTGACCCAGAACAACTCAGTTCAGCATGGAAATATCATTGCAACAGCTTTTATTTAGCCAGAAATCAAGAGTGTAATTTTTTATGCGCTTAAAAGCATTTTCAGGCCGAATGAGCAAATATGCTTGTTTCTGCCAATTGCAGCAAAATACTGAAAGGAAAGTGGGTTTGCCTTCATATTTGACCCAGAACAACTCAGTTCAGCATGGAAAAATCATTGCAACAGCTTTTATTTAGCCAGAAATCAAGAGTGTAAGTTTTTATGCGCTTAAAAGCATTTTCAGGCCGAATGAGCCGATTTCTGCCAATTGCAGCAAAATACTGAAAGGAAAGTGGGTTTGCCTTCATATTTGACCCAGAACAACTCAGTTCAGCATGGAAATATCATTGCAACAGCTTTTATTTAGTCAGAAATCAAGAGTGTAAGATTTTATGTGCTTAAAAGCATTTTCAGGCCTAATGAGCTGATTTCTGCCAATTGCAGCAAAATACTGAAAGGAAAGTGGGTTTGCCTTCATATTTGACCCAGAACAACTCAGTTCAGCATGGAAATATCATTGCAACAGCTTTTATTTAGCCAGAAATCAAGAGTGTAAGTTTTTATGCGCCTAAGAGCATTTTCAGGCCGAATGAGCTGATTTCTGCCAATTGCAGCAAAATACTGAAAGGAAAGTGGGTTTGCCTTCATATTTGACCCAGAACAACTCATTTCAGCATGGAAATATCATTGCAACAGCTTTTATTTAGCCAGAAATCAAGAGTGTAAGTTTTTATGCGCTTAAAAGCATTTTCAGGCCGAATGAGCTGATTTCTGCCAATTGCAGCAAAAGACTGAAAGGAAAGTGGGTTTGCCTTCATATTTGACCCAGAACAACTCAGTTCAGCATGGAAATATCATTGCAACAGCTTTTATTTAGCCAGAAATCAAGAGTGTAAGTTTTTATGCGCTTAAAAGCATTTTCAGGCCGAATGAGCTGATTTCTGCCAATTGCAGCAAAATACTGAAAGGAAAGTGGGTTTGCCTTCATATTTGACCCAGAACAACTCAGTTCAGCATGGAAATATCATTGCAACAGCTTTTATTTAGCCAGAAATCAAGAGTGTAAGTTTTTATGCGCTTAAAAGCATTTTCAGGCCGAATGAGCTGATTTCTGCCAATTGCAGCAAAATACTGAAAGGAAAGTAGGTTTGCCTTCATATTTGACCCAGAACAACTCAGTTCAGCATGGAAATATCATTGCAACAGCTTTTATTTAGCCAGAAATCAAGAGTGTAAGTTTTTATGCGCTTAAAAGCATTTTCAGGCTGAATGAGCTGATTTCTGCCAATTGCAGCAAAATACTGAAAGGAAAGTGGGTTTGCCTTCATATTTGACCCAGAATAACTCAGTTCAGCATGGAAATATCATTGCAACAGCTTTTATTTAGTCAGAAATCAAGAGTGTAAGTTTTTATGCGCTTAAAAGCATTTTCAGGCCTAATGAGCTGATTTCTGCCAATTGCAGCAAAATACTGATAGGAAAGTGGGTTTGCCTTCATATTTGACCCAGAACAACTCAGTTCAGCATGGAAATATCATTGCAACAGCTTTTATTTAGCCAGAAATCAAGAGTGTAATTTTTTATGCGCTTAAAAGCATTTTCAGGCCGAATGAGCAAATATGCTTGTTTCTGCCAATTGCAGCAAAATACTGAAAGGAAAGTGGGTTTGCCTTCATATTTGACCCAGAACAACTCAGTTCAGCATGGAAAAATCATTGCAACAGCTTTTATTTAGCCAGAAATCAAGAGTGTAAGTTTTTATGCGCTTAAAAGCATTTTCAGGCCGAATGAGCTGATTTCTGCCAATTGCAGTAAAATACTGAAAGGAAAGTGGGTTTGCCTTCATATTTGACCCAGAACAACTCATTTCAGCATGGAAATATCATTGCAAGAGCTTTTATTTAGCCAGAAATCAAGAGTGTAAGTTTTTATGCGCTTAAAAACATTTTCAGGCCGAATGAGCTGATTTCTGCCAATTGCAGCAAAATACTGAAAGGAAAGTGGGTTTGCCTTCATATTTGACCCAGAACAACTCAGTTCAGCATGGAAATATCATTGCAACAGCTTTTATTTAGCCAGAAATCAAGAGTGTAAGTTTTTATGCGCTTAAAAGCATTTTCAGGCCGAATGAGCTGATTTCTGCCAATTGCAGCAAAATACTGAAAGGAAAGTGGGTTTGCCTTCATATTTGACCCAGAACAACTCAGTTCAGCATGGAAATATCATTGCAACAGCTTTTATTTAGCCAGAAATCAAGAGTGTAAGTTTTTATGCGCTTAAAAGCATTTTCAGGCCGAATGAGCTGATTTCTGCCAATTGCAGCAAAATACTGAAAGGAAAGTGGGTTTGCCTTCATATTTGACCCAGAACAACTCAGTTCAGCATGGAAATATCATTGCAACAGCTTTTATTTAGCCAGAAATCAAGAGTGTAAGTTTTTATGCGCTTAAAAGCATTTTCAGGCCGAATGAGCTGATTTCTGCCAATTGCAGTAAAATACTGAAAGGAAAGTGGGGTTGCCTTCATATTTGACCCAGAACAACTCATTTCAGCATGGAAATATCATTGCAAGAGCTTTTATTTAGCCAGAAATCAAGAGTGTAAGTTTTTATGCGCCTAAAAGCATTTTCAGGCCGAATGAGCTGATTTCTGCCAATTGCAGCAAAAGACTGAAAGGAAAGTGGGTTTGCCTTCATATTTGACCCAGAACAACTCAGTTCAGCATGGAAATATCATTGCAACAGCTTTTATTTAGCCAGAAATCAAGAGTGTAAGTTTTTATGCGCTTAAAAGCATTTTCAGGCCGAATGAGCTGATTTCTGCCAATTGCAGCAAAATACTGAAAGGAAAGTGGTTTTGCCTTCATATTTGACCCAGAATAACTCAGTTCAGCATGGAAATATCATTGCAACAGCTTTTATTTAGTCAGAAATCAAGAGTGTAAGTTTTTATACGCTTAAAAGCATTTTCAGGCCTAATGAGCTGATTTCTGCCAATTGCAGCAAAATACTGAAAGGAAAGTGGGTTTGCCTTCATATTTGACCCAGAACAACTCAGTTCAGCATGGAAATATCATTGCAACAGCTTTTATTTAGCCAGAAATCAAGAGTGTAAGTTTTTATGCGCTTAAAAGCATTTTCAGGCCGAATGAGCAAATATGCTTGTTTCTGCCAATTGCAGCAAAATACTGAAAGGAAAGTGGGTTTGCCTTCATATTTGACCCAGAACAACTCAGTTCAGCAGGGAAATATCATTGCAACAGCTTTTATTTAGTCAGAAATCAAGAGTGTAAGTTTTTATGCGCTTAAAAGCATTTTCAGGCCTAATGAGCTGATTTCTGCCAATTGCAGCAAAATACTGAAAGGAAAGTGGGTTTGCCTTCATATTTGACCCAGAACAACTCAGTTCAGCATGGAAATATCATTGCAACAGCTTTTATTTAGTCAGAAATCAAGAGTGTAAGTTTTTATGCGCTTAAAAGCATTTTCAGGCCGAATGAGCAAATATGCTTGTTTCTGCCAATTGCAGCAAAATACTGAAAGGAAAGTGGGTTTGCCTTCATATTTGACCCAGAACAACTCAGTTCAGCATGGAAATATCATTGCAACAGCTTTTATTTGGCCAGAAATCAAGAGTGTAAGTTTTTATGCGCTTAAAAGCATTTTCAGGCCGAATGAGCTGATTTCTGCCAATTGCAGCAAAATACTTAAAGGAAAGTGGGTTTGCCTTCATATTTGACCCAGAACAACTCAGTTCCGCATGGAAATATCATTGCAACAGCTTTTATTTAGCCAGAAATCAAGAGTGTAAGTTTTTATGCGCTTAAAAGCATTTTCAGGCCGAATGAGCTGATTTCTGCCAATTGCAGCAAAAGACTGAAAGGAAAGTGGGTTTGCCTTCATATTTGACCCAGAATAACTCAGTTCAGCATGGAAATATCATTGCAACAGCTTTTATTTAGTCAGAAATCAAGAGTGTAAGTTTTTATGCGCTTAAAAGCATTTTCAGGCCTAATGAGCTGATTTCTGCCAATTGCAGCAAAATACTGAAAGGAAAGTGGGTTTGCCTTCATATTTGACCCAGAACAACTCAGTTCAGCATGGAAATATCATTGCAACAGCTTTTATTTAGCCAGAAATCAAGAGTGTAAGTTTTTATGCGCTTAAAAGCATTTTCAGGCCGAATGAGCAAATATGCTTGTTTCTGCCAATTGCAGCAAAATACTGAAAGGAAAGTGGGTTTGCCTTCATATTTGACCCAGAACAACTCAGTTCAGCATGGAAATATCATTGCAACAGCTTTTATTTAGCCAGAAATCAAGAGTGTAAGTTTTTATGCGCTTAAAAGCATTTTCAGGCCGAATGAGCAAATATGCTTGTTTCTGCCAATTGCAGCAAAAGACTGAAAGGAAAGTGGGTTTGCCTTCGTATTTGACACAGAACAGCTCAGTTCAGCATGGAAATATCATTGCAACAGCTTTTATTTAGCCAGAAATCAAGAGTGTAAGTTTTTATGCGCTTAAAAGCATTTTCAGGCCGAATGAGCTGATTTCTGCCAATTGCAGCAAAAGACTGAAAGGAAAGTGGGTTTGCCTTCATATTTGACCCAGAATAACTCAGTTCAGCATGGAAATATCATTGCAACAGCTTTTATTTAGCCAGAAATCAAGAGTGTAAGTTTTTATGCGCTTAAAAGCATTTTCAGGCCGAATGAGCTGATTTCTGCCAATTGCAGCAAAAGACTGAAAGGAAAGTGGGTTTGCCTTCATATTTGACCCAGAATAACTCAGTTCAGCATGGAAATATCATTGCAACAGCTTTTATTTAGCCAGAAATCAAGAGTGTAAGTTTTTATGCGCTTAAAAGCATTTTCAGGCCGAATGAGCTGATTTCTGCCAATTGCAGTAAAATACTGAAAGGAAAGTGGGTTTGCCTTCATATTTGACCCAGAACAACTCATTTCAGCATGGAAATATCATTGCAAGAGCTTTTATTTAGCCAGAAATCAAGAGTGTAAGTTTTTATGCGCTTAAAAACATTTTCAGGCCGAATGAGCTGATTTCTGCCAATTGCAGCAAAATACTGAAAGGAAAGTGGGTTTGCCTTCATATTTGACCCAGAACAACTCAGTTCAGCATGGAAATATCATTGCAACAGCTTTTATTTAGCCAGAAATCAAGAGTGTAAGTTTTTATGCGCTTAAAAGCATTTTCAGGCCGAATGAGCTGATTTCTGCCAATTGCAGCAAAATACTGAAAGGAAAGTGGGTTTGCCTTCATATTTGACCCAGAACAACTCAGTTCAGCATGGAAATATCATTGCAACAGCTTTTATTTAGCCAGAAATCAAGAGTGTAAGTTTTTATGCGCTTAAAAGCATTTTCAGGCCGAATGAGCTGATTTCTGCCAATTGCAGCAAAATACTGAAAGGAAAGTGGGTTTGCCTTCATATTTGACCCAGAACAACTCAGTTCAGCATGGAAATATCATTGCAACAGCTTTTATTTAGCCAGAAATCAAGAGTGTAAGTTTTTATGCGCTTAAAAGCATTTTCAGGCCGAATGAGCTGATTTCTGCCAATTGCAGTAAAATACTGAAAGGAAAGTGGGGTTGCCTTCATATTTGACCCAGAACAACTCATTTCAGCATGGAAATATCATTGCAAGAGCTTTTATTTAGCCAGAAATCAAGAGTGTAAGTTTTTATGCGCCTAAAAGCATTTTCAGGCCGAATGAGCTGATTTCTGCCAATTGCAGCAAAAGACTGAAAGGAAAGTGGGTTTGCCTTCATATTTGACCCAGAACAACTCAGTTCAGCATGGAAATATCATTGCAACAGCTTTTATTTAGCCAGAAATCAAGAGTGTAAGTTTTTATGCGCTTAAAAGCATTTTCAGGCCGAATGAGCTGATTTCTGCCAATTGCAGCAAAATACTGAAAGGAAAGTGGTTTTGCCTTCATATTTGACCCAGAATAACTCAGTTCAGCATGGAAATATCATTGCAACAGCTTTTATTTAGTCAGAAATCAAGAGTGTAAGTTTTTATACGCTTAAAAGCATTTTCAGGCCTAATGAGCTGATTTCTGCCAATTGCAGCAAAATACTGAAAGGAAAGTGGGTTTGCCTTCATATTTGACCCAGAACAACTCAGTTCAGCATGGAAATATCATTGCAACAGCTTTTATTTAGCCAGAAATCAAGAGTGTAAGTTTTTATGCGCTTAAAAGCATTTTCAGGCCGAATGAGCAAATATGCTTGTTTCTGCCAATTGCAGCAAAATACTGAAAGGAAAGTGGGTTTGCCTTCATATTTGACCCAGAACAACTCAGTTCAGCAGGGAAATATCATTGCAACAGCTTTTATTTAGCCAGAAATCAAGAGTGTAAGTTTTTATGCGCTTAAAAGCATTTTCAGGCCGAATGAGCTGATTTCTGCCAATTGCAGCAAAATACTGAAAGGAAAGTGGGTTTGCCTTCATATTTGACCCAGAACAACTCAGTTCAGCATGGAAATATCATTGCAACAGCTTTTATTTAGCCAGAAATCAAATGTGTAAGTTTTTATGCGCTTAAAAGCATTTTCAGGCCGAATGAGCCGATTTCTGCCAATTGCAGCAAAATACTGAAAGGAAAGTGGGTTTGCCTTCATATTTGACCCAGAACAACTCAGTTCAGCATGGAAATATCATTGCAACAGCTTTTATTTAGTCAGAAATCAAGAGTGTAAGTTTTTATGCGCTTAAAAGCATTTTCAGGCCTAATGAGCTGATTTCTGCCAATTGCAGCAAAATACTGAAAGGAAAGTGGGTTTGCCTTCATATTTGACCCAGAACAACTCAGTTCAGCATGGAAATATCATTGCAACAGCTTTTATTTAGTCAGAAATCAAGAGTGTAAGTTTTTATGCGCTTAAAAGCATTTTCAGGCCGAATGAGCAAATATGCTTGTTTCTGCCAATTGCAGCAAAATACTGAAAGGAAAGTGGGTTTGCCTTCATATTTGACCCAGAACAACTCAGTTCAGCATGGAAATATCATTGCAACAGCTTTTATTTGGCCAGAAATCAAGAGTGTAAGTTTTTATGCGCTTAAAAGCATTTTCAGGCCGAATGAGCTGATTTCTGCCAATTGCAGCAAAATACTTAAAGGAAAGTGGGTTTGCCTTCATATTTGACCCAGAACAACTCAGTTCCGCATGGAAATATCATTGCAACAGCTTTTATTTAGCCAGAAATCAAGAGTGTAAGTTTTTATGCGCTTAAAAGCATTTTCAGGCCGAATGAGCTGATTTCTGCCAATTGCAGCAAAAGACTGAAAGGAAAGTGGGTTTGCCTTCATATTTGACCCAGAATAACTCAGTTCAGCATGGAAATATCATTGCAACAGCTTTTATTTAGTCAGAAATCAAGAGTGTAAGTTTTTATGCGCTTAAAAGCATTTTCAGGCCTAATGAGCTGATTTCTGCCAATTGCAGCAAAATACTGAAAGGAAAGTGGGTTTGCCTTCATATTTGACCCAGAACAACTCAGTTCAGCATGGAAATATCATTGCAACAGCTTTTATTTAGCCAGAAATCAAGAGTGTAAGTTTTTATGCGCTTAAAAGCATTTTCAGGCCGAATGAGCAAATATGCTTGTTTCTGCCAATTGCAGCAAAATACTGAAAGGAAAGTGGGTTTGCCTTCATATTTGACCCAGAACAACTCAGTTCAGCATGGAAATATCATTGCAACAGCTTTTATTTAGCCAGAAATCAAGAGTGTAAGTTTTTATGCGCTTAAAAGCATTTTCAGGCCGAATGAGCAAATATGCTTGTTTCTGCCAATTGCAGCAAAAGACTGAAAGGAAAGTGGGTTTGCCTTCGTATTTGACACAGAACAGCTCAGTTCAGCATGGAAATATCATTGCAACAGCTTTTATTTAGCCAGAAATCAAGAGTGTAAGTTTTTATGCGCTTAAAAGCATTTTCAGGCCGAATGAGCTGATTTCTGCCAATTGCAGCAAAAGACTGAAAGGAAAGTGGGTTTGCCTTCATATTTGACCCAGAATAACTCAGTTCAGCATGGAAATATCATTGCAACAGCTTTTATTTAGTCAGAAATCAAGAGTGTAAGTTTTTATGCGCTTAAAAGCATTTTCAGGCCTAATGAGCTGATTTCTGCCAATTGCAGCAAAATACTGAAAGGAAAGTGGGTTTGCCTTCATATTTGACCCAGAACAACTCAGTTCAGCATGGAAATATCATTGCAACAGCTTTTATTTAGCCAGAAATCAAGAGTGTAAGTTTTTATGCGCTTAAAAGCATTTTCAGGCCGAATGAGCAAATATGCTTGTTTCTGCCAATTGCAGCAAAATACTGAAAGGAAAGTGGGTTTGCCTTCATATTTGACCCAGAACAACTCAGTTCAGCATGGAAATATCATTGCAACAGCTTTTATTTAGCCAGAAATCAAGAGTGTAAGTTTTTATGCGCTTAAAAGCATTTTCAGGCCGAATGAGCCGATTTTTGCCAATTGCAGCAAAATACTGAAAGGAAAGAGGGTTTGCCTTCATATTTGACCCAGAACAACTCAGTTCAGCATGGAAATATCATTGCAACAGCTTTTATTTAGCCAGAAATCAAGAGTGTAAGTTTTTATATGCTTAAAAGCATTTTCAGGCCGAATGAGCAAATATGCTTGTTTCTGCCAATTGCAGCAAAATACTGAATGGAAAGTAGGTTTGCCTTCATATTTGACCCAGAACAACTCAGTTCAGCATGGAAATATCATTGCAACAGCTTTTATTTAGCCAGAAATCAAGAGTGTAAGTTTTTATGCGCTTAAAAGCATTTTCAGGCTGAATGAGCTGATTTGTGCCAATTGCAGAAAAATACTGAAAGGAAAGTGGGTTTGCCTTCATATTTGATCCAGAACAACTCAGTTCAGCATGGAAATATCATTGCAACAGCTTTTATTTAGCCAGAAATCAAGAGTGTAAGTTTTTATGCGCTTAAAAGCATTTTCAGGCCGAATGAGCAAATATGCTTGTTTCTGCCAATTGCAGCAAAATACTGAAAGGAAAGTGGGTTTGCCTTCATATTTGACCCAGAACAACTCAGTTCAGCATGGAAATATCATTGCAACAGCTTTTATTTAGCCAGAAATCAAGAGTGTAAGTTTTTATGCGCTTAAAAGCATTTTCAGGCCGAATGAGCAAATATGCTTGTTTCTGCCAATTGCAGCAAAAGACTGAAAGGAAAGTGGGTTTGCCTTCGTATTTGACACAGAACAGCTCAGTTCAGCATGGAAATATCATTGCAACAGCTTTTATTTAGCCAGAAATCAAGAGTATAAGTTTTTATGCGCTTAAAAGCATTTTCAGGCCGAATGAGCTGATTTCTGCCAATTGCAGCAAAATACTGAAAGGAAAGTAGGTTTGCCTTCATATTTGACCCAGAATAACTCAGTTCAGCATGGAAATATCATTGCAACAGCTTTTATTTAGCCAGTAATCAAGAGTGTAAGTTTTTATGCGCTTAAAAGCATTTTCAGGCCGAATGAGCAAATATGCTTGTTTCTGCCAATTGCAGCAAAATACTGAAAGGAAAGTGGGTTTGCCTTCATATTTGACCCAGAACAACTCAGTTCAGCATGGAAATATCATTGCAACAGCTTTTATTTAGCCAGAAATCAAGAGTGTAATTTTTTATGCGCTTAAAAGCATTTTCAGGCCGAATGAGCAAATATGCTTGTTTCTGCCAATTGCAGCAAAATACTGAAAGGAAAGTGGGTTTGCCTTCATATTTGACCCAGAACAACTCAGTTCAGCATGGAAATATCATTGTAACAGCTTTTATTTAGCCAGAAATCAAGAGTGTAAGTTTTTATGCGCTTAAAAGCATTTTCAGGCCGAATGAGCCGATTTTTACCAATTGCAGCAAAATACTGATAGGAAAGTGGGTTTGCCTTCATATTTGACCCAGAACAACTCAGTTCAGCATGGAAATATCATTGCAACAGCTTTTATTTAGCCAGAAATCAAGAGTGTAATTTTTTATGCGCTTAAAAGCATTTTCAGGCCGAATGAGCAAATATGCTTGTTTCTGCCAATTGCAGCAAAATACTGAAAGGAAAGTGGGTTTGCCTTCATATTTGACCCAGAACAACTCAGTTCAGCATGGAAAAATCATTGCAACAGCTTTTATTTAGCCAGAAATCAAGAGTGTAAGTTTTTATGCGCTTAAAAGCATTTTCAGGCCGAATGAGCCGATTTCTGCCAATTGCAGCAAAATACTGAAAGGAAAGTGGGTTTGCCTTCATATTTGACCCAGAACAACTCAGTTCAGCATGGAAATATCATTGCAACAGCTTTTATTTAGTCAGAAATCAAGAGTGTAAGATTTTATGCGCTTAAAAGCATTTTCAGGCCTAATGAGCTGATTTCTGCCAATTGCAGCAAAATACTGAAAGGAAAGTGGGTTTGCCTTCATATTTGACCCAGAACAACTCAGTTCAGCATGGAAATATCATCGCAACAGCTTTTATTTAGCCAGAAATCAAGAGTGTAAGTTTTTATGCGCTTAAAAGCATTTTCAGGCCGAATGAGCTGATTTCTGCCAATTGCAGCAAAATACTGAAAGGAAAGTGGGTTTGCCTTCATATTTGACCCAGAACAACTCAGTTCAGCATGGAAATATCATTGCAACAGCTTTTATTTAGCCAGAAATCAAGAGTGTAAGTTTTTATACGCTTAAAAGCATTTTCAGGCCGAATGAGCTGATTTCTGCCAATTGCAGCAAAATACTGAAAGGAAAGTGGGTTTGCCTTCATATTTGACCCAGAACAACTCATTTCAGCATGGAAATATCATTGCAACAGCTTTTATTTAGCCAGAAATCAAGAGTGTAAGTTTTTATGCGCTTAAAAGCATTTTCAGGCCGAATGAGCTGATTTCTGCCAATTGCAGCAAAAGACTGAAAGGAAAGTGGGTTTGCCTTCATATTTGACCCAGAACAACTCAGTTCAGCATGGAAATATCATTGCAACAGCTTTTATTTAGCCAGAAATCAAGAGTGTAAGTTTTTATGCGCTTAAAAGCATTTTCAGGCCGAATGAGCTGATTTCTGCCAATTGCAGCAAAATACTGAAAGGAAAGTGGGTTTGCCTTCATATTTGACCCAGAACAACTCAGTTCAGCATGGAAATATCATTGCAACAGCTTTTATTTAGCCAGAAATCAAGAGTGTAAGTTTTTATGCGCTTAAAAGCATTTTCAGGCCGAATGAGCTGATTTCTGCCAATTGCAGCAAAATACTGAAAGGAAAGTAGGTTTGCCTTCATATTTGACCCAGAACAACTCAGTTCAGCATGGAAATATCATTGCAACAGCTTTTATTTAGCCAGAAATCAAGAGTGTAAGTTTTTATGCGCTTAAAAGCATTTTCAGGCCGAATGAGCTGATTTCTGCCAATTGCAGCAAAATACTGAAAGGAAAGTGGGTTTGCCTTCATATTTGACCCAGAATAACTCAGTTCAGCATGGAAATATCATTGCAACAGCTTTTATTTAGCCAGAAATCAAGAGTGTAAGTTTTTATGCGCCTAAAAGCATTTTCAGGCCGAATGAGCTGATTTCTGCCAATTGCAGCAAAATACTTAAAGGAAAGTGGGTTTGCCTTCATATTTGACCCAGAACAACTCAGTTCAGCATGGAAATATCATTGCAACAGCTTTTATTTTGCCAGAAATCAAGAGTGTAAGTTTTTATGCGCTTAAAAGCATTTTCAGGCCGAATGAGCTGATTTCTGCCAATTGCAGCAAAATACTGAAAGGAAAGTAGGTTTGCCTTCATATTTGAGCCAGAACAACTCATTTCAGCATGGAAATATCATTGCAACAGCTTTTTTTTAGCCAGAAATCAAGAGTGTAAGTTTTTATGCGCTTAAAAGCATTTTCAGGCCGAATGAGCAAATATGCTTGTTTCTGCCAATTGCAGCAAAATACTGAAAGGAAAGTGGGTTTGCCTTCATATTTGACCCAGAACAACTCAGTTCAGCATGGAAATATCATTGCAACAGCTTTTATTTAGCCAGAAATCAAGAGTGTAAGTTTTTATGCGCTTAAAAGCATTTTCAGGCCGAATGAGCAAATATGCTTGTTTCTGCCAATTGCAGCAAAATACTGAAAGGAAAGTGGGTTTGCCTTCATATTTGACCCAGAACAACTCAGTTCAGCATGGAAATATCATTGCAACAGCTTTTATTTAGCCAGAAATCAAGAGTGTAAGTTTTTATGCGCCTAAAAGCATTTTCAGGCCGAATGAGCTGATTTCTGCCAATTGCAGCAAAATACTGAAAGGAAAGTGGGTTTGCCTTCATATTTGACCCAGAACAACTCAGTTCAGCATGGAAATATCATTGCAACAGCTTTTATTTAGTCAGAAATCAAGAGTGTAAGTTTTTATGCGCTTAAAAGCATTTTCAGGCCGAATGAGCTGATTTCTGCCAATTGCAGCAAAATACTGAAAGGAAAGTGGGTTTGCCTTCATATTTGACCCAGAACAACTCAGTTCAGCATGGAAATATCATTGCAACAGCTTTTATTTAGCCAAAAATCAAGAGTGTAAGTTTTTATGCGCTTAAAAGCATTTTCAGGCCGATTGAGCAAATATGCTTGTTTCTGCCAATTGCAGCAAAATACTGAAAGGAAAGTGGGTTTGCCTTCATATTTGACCCAGAACAACTCAGTTCAGCATGGAAATATCATTGCAACAGCTTTTATTTAGCCAGAAATCAAGAGTGTAAGTTTTTATGCGCTTAAAAGCATTTTCAGGCCGAATGAGCAAATATGCTTGTTTCTGCCAATTGCAGCAAAAGACTGAAAGGAAAGTGGGTTTGCCTTCGTTATTGACACAGAACAGCTCAGTTCAGCATGGAAATATCATTGCAACAGCTTTTATTTAGCCAGAAATCAAGAGTATAAGTTTTTATGCGCTTAAAAGCATTTTCAGGCCGAATGAGCTGATTTCTGCCAATTGCAGCAAAATACTGAAAGGAAAGTAGGTTTGCCTTCATATTTGACCCAGAATAACTCAGTTCAGCATGGAAATATCATTGCAACAGCTTTTATTTAGCCAGAAATCAAGAGTGTAAGTTTTTATGCGCTTAAAAGCATTTTCAGGCCGAATGAGCAAATATGCTTGTTTCTGCCAATTGCAGCAAAATACTGAAAGGAAAGTGGGTTTGCCTTCATATTTGACCCAGAACAACTCAGTTCAGCATGGAAATATCATTGCAACAGCTTTTATTTAGCCAGAAATCAAGAGTGTAAGTTTTTATGCGCTTAAAAGCATTTTCAGGCCGAATGAGCAAATGTGCTTGTTTTTGCCAATTGCAGCAAAATACTGAAAGGAAAGTGGGTTTGCCTTCATATTTGACCCAGAATAACTCAGTTCAGCATGGAAATATCATTGCAACAGCTTTTATTTAGCCAGAAATCAAGAGTGTAAGTTTTTATGCGCTTCAAAGCATTTTCAGGCCGAATGAGCCGATTTCTGCCAATTGCAGCAAAATACTGATAGGAAAGTGGGTTTGCCTTCATATTTGACCCAGAACAACTCAGTTCAGCATGGAAATATCATTGCAACAGCTTTTATTTAGCCAGAAATCAAGAGTGTCATTTTTTATACGCTTAAAAGCATTTTCAGGCCGCATGAGCAAATATGCTTGTTTCTGCCAATTGCAGCAAAATACTAAAAGGAAAGTGGGTTTGCCTTCATATTTGACCCAGAACAACTCAGTTCAGCGTGGAAATATCATTGCAACAGCTTTTATTTAGTCAGAAATCATGAGTGTAAGTTTTTATGCGCTTAAAAGCATTTTCAGGCCTAATGAGCTGATTTCTGCCAATTGCAGCAAAATACTGATAGGAAAGTGGGTTTGCCTTCATATTTGACCCAGAACAACTCAGTTCAGCATGGAAATATCATTGCAACAGCTTTTATTTAGCCAAAAATCAAGAGTGTACGTTTTTATGCGCTTAAAAGCATTTTCAGGCCGAATGTGCAAATATGCTTGTTTCTGCCAATTGCAGCAAAATACTGAAAGGAAAGTGGGTTTGCCTTCATATTTGACCCAAACAACTCAGTTCAGCATGGAAATATCATTGCAACAGCTTTTATTTAGCCAAAAATCAAGAGTGTAAGTTTTTATGCGCTTAAAAGCATTTTCAGAACGAATGAGCAAATATACTTGTTTCTGCCAATTGCAGCAAAATACTGAAAGGAAAGTGGGTTTGCCTTCATATTTGACCCAGAACAACTCAGTTCAGCATGGAAATATCATTGCAACAGCTTTTATTTAGCCAGAAATCAAGAGTGTAAGTTTTTATGCGCCTAAAAGCATTTTCAGGCCGAAGGAGCTGATTTCTGCCAATTGCAGCAAAATACTGAAAGGAAAGTGGGTTTGCCTTCATATTTGACCCAGAACAACTCAGTTCAGCATGGAAATATCATTGCAACAGCTTTTATTTAGCCAGAAATCAAGAGTGTAAGTTTTTATGCGCTTAAAAGCATTTTCAGGCCGAATGAGCAAATATGCTTGTTTCTGCCAATTGCAGCAAAATACTGAAAGGAAAGTGCGTTTGCCTTCATATTTGACCCAGAACAACTCAGTTCAGCATGGAAATATCATTGCAACAGCTTTTATTTAGTCAGAAATCAAGAGTGTAAGTTTTTATGCGCTTCAAAGCATTTTCAGGCCTAATGAGCTAATTTCTGCCAATTGCAGCAAAATACTGGAAGGAAAGTGGGTTTGCCTTCATATTTGACCCAGAACAACCCAGTTCAGCATGGAAATATCATTGCAACAGCTTTTATTTAGCCAGAAATCAAGAGTGTAAGTTTTTATGCGCTTAAAAGCATTTTCAGGCCGAATGAGCTGATTTCTGCCAGTTGCAGCAAAATACTGAAAGGAAAGTGGGTTTGCCTTCATATTTGACCCAGAACAACTCAGTTCAGCATGGAAATATCA
Source organism: Channa argus (assembly GCF_033026475.1). Lineage (NCBI taxonomy): Eukaryota > Metazoa > Chordata > Actinopteri > Anabantiformes > Channidae > Channa > Channa argus. Next base: position 710,528 of record NW_027125220.1, read on the forward strand.
TTGCAACAGCTTTTATTTAGCCAGAAATCAAGAGTGTAAGTTTTTATGCGCTTAAAAGCATTTTCAGGCCGAATGAGCAAATATGCTTGTTTCTGCCAATTGCAGCAAAATACTGAAAGGAAAGTGAGTTTGCCTTCATATTTGATCCAGAACAACTCAGTTCAGCATGGAAATATCATTGCAACAGCTTTTATTTAGCCAGAAATCAAGAGTGTAAGTTTTTATGCGCTTAAAAGCATTTTCAGGCCGAATGAGCAAATATGCTTGTTTCTGCCAATTGCAGCAAAATACTGAAAGGAAAGTGGGTTTGCCTTCATATTTGACCCAGAACAACTCAGTTCAGCATGGAAATATCATTGCAACAGCTTTTATTTAGCCAGAAATCAAGAGTGTAATTTTTTATGCGCTTAAAAGCATTTTCAGGCCGAATGAGCAAATATGCTTGTTTCTGCCAATTGCAGCAAAAGACTGAAAGGAAAGTGGGTTTGCCTTCGTATTTGACACAGAACAGCTCAGTTCAGCATGGAAATATCATTGCAACAGCTTTTATTTAGCCAGAAATCAAGAGTGTAAGTTTTTATGCGCTTAAAAGCATTTTCAGGCCGAATGAGCTGATTTCTGCCAATTGCAGCAAAATACTGAAAGGAAAGTGGGTTTGCCTTCATATTTGACCCAGAACAACTCAGTTCAGCATGGAAATATCATTGCAACAGCTTTTATTTAGCCAGAAATCAAGAGTGTAAGTTTTTATGCGCTTAAAAGCATTTTCAGGCCGAATGAGCAAATATGCTTGTTTCTGCCAATTGCAGCAAAATACTGAAAGGAAAGTGGGTTTGCCTTCATATTTGACCCAGAACAACTCAGTTCAGCATGGAAATATCATTGCAACAGCTTTTATTTAGCCAGAAATCAAGAGTGTAAGTTTTTATGCGCTTAAAAGCATTTTCAGGCCGAATGTGCAAATATGCTTGTTTCTGCCAATTGCAGCAAAATACTGAAAGGAAAGTGGGTTTGCCTTCATATTTGACCCAGAACAACTCAGTTCAGCATGGAAATATCATCGCAACAGCTTTTATTTAGCCAGAAATCAAGAGTGTAAGTTTTTATGCGCTTAAAAGCATTTTCAGGCCGAATGAGCCGATTTTTGCCAATTGCAGCAAAATACTGATAGGAAAGTGGGTTTGCCTTCATATTTGACCCAGAACAACTCAGTTCAGCATGGAAATATCATTGCAACAGCTTTTATTTAGCCAGAAATCAAGAGTGTAATTTTTTATGCGCTTAAAAGCATTTTCAGGCCGAATGAGCAAATATGCTTGTTTCTGCCAATTGCAGCAAATACTGAAAGGAAAGTGGGTTTGCCTTCATATTTGACCCAGAACAACTCAGTTCAGCATGGAAATATCATTGCAACAGCTTTTATTTTGCCAGAAATCAAGAGTGTAAGTTTTTATGCGCTTAAAAGCATTTTCAGGCCGAATGAGCTGATTTCTGCCAATTGCAGCAAAATACTGAAAGGAAAGTAGGTTTGCCTTCATATTTGAGCCAGAACAACTCATTTCAGCATGGAAATATCATTGCAACAGCTTTTTTTTAGCCAGAAATCAAGAGTGTAAGTTTTTATGCGCTTAAAAGCATTTTCAGGCCGAATGAGCAAATATGCTTGTTTCTGCCAATTGCAGCAAAATACTGAAAGGAAAGTGGGTTTGCCTTCATATTTGACCCAGAACAACTCAGTTCAGCATGGAAATATCATTGCAACAGCTTTTATTTAGCCAGAAATCAAGAGTGTAAGTTTTTATGCGCTTAAAAGCATTTTCAGGCCGAATGAGCAAATATGCTTGTTTCTGCCAATTGCAGCAAAATACTGAAAGGAAAGTGGGTTTGCCTTCATATTTGACCCAGAACAACTCAGTTCAGCATGGAAATATCATTGCAACAGCTTTTATTTAGCCAGAAATCAAGAGTGTAAGTTTTTATGCGCCTAAAAGCATTTTCAGGCCGAATGAGCTGATTTCTGCCAATTGCAGCAAAATACTGAAAGGAAAGTGGGTTTGCCTTCATATTTGACCCAGAACAACTCAGTTCAGCATGGAAATATCATTGCAACAGCTTTTATTTAGTCAGAAATCAAGAGTGTAAGTTTTTATGCGCTTAAAAGCATTTTCAGGCCGAATGAGCTGATTTCTGCCAATTGCAGCAAAATACTGAAAGGAAAGTGGGTTTGCCTTCATATTTGACCCAGAACAACTCAGTTCAGCATGGAAATATCATTGCAACAGCTTTTATTTAGCCAAAAATCAAGAGTGTAAGTTTTTATGCGCTTAAAAGCATTTTCAGGCCGAATGAGCAAATATGCTTGTTTCTGCCAATTGCAGCAAAATACTGAAAGGAAAGTGGGTTTGCCTTCATATTTGACCCAGAATAACTCAGTTCAGCATGGAAATATCATTGCAACAGCTTTTATTTAGCCAGAAATCAAGAGTGTAAGTTTTTATGCGCTTAAAAGCATTTTCAGGCCGAATGAGCAAATATGCTTGTTTCTGCCAATTGCAGCAAAAGACTGAAAGGAAAGTGGGTTTGCCTTCGTTATTGACACAGAACAGCTCAGTTCAGCATGGAAATATCATTGCAACAGCTTTTATTTAGCCAGAAATCAAGAGTATAAGTTTTTATGCGCTTAAAAGCATTTTCAGGCCGAATGAGCTGATTTCTGCCAATTGCAGCAAAATACTGAAAGGAAAGTAGGTTTGCCTTCATATTTGACCCAGAATAACTCAGTTCAGCATGGAAATATCATTGCAACAGCTTTTATTTAGCCAGAAATCAAGAGTGTAAGTTTTTATGCGCTTAAAAGCATTTTCAGGCCGAATGAGCAAATATGCTTGTTTCTGCCAATTGCAGCAAAATACTGAAAGGAAAGTGGGTTTGCCTTCATATTTGACCCAGAACAACTCAGTTCAGCATGGAAATATCATTGCAACAGCTTTTATTTAGCCAGAAATCAAGAGTGTAAGTTTTTATGCGCTTAAAAGCATTTTCAGGCCGAATGAGCAAATGTGCTTGTTTTTGCCAATTGCAGCAAAATACTGAAAGGAAAGTGGGTTTGCCTTCATATTTGACCAAGAATAACTCAGTTCAGCATGGAAATATCATTGCAACAGCTTTTATTTAGCCAGAAATCAAGAGTGTAAGTTTTTATGCGCTTCAAAGCATTTTCAGGCCGAATGAGCCGATTTCTGCCAATTGCAGCAAAATACTGATAGGAAAGTGGGTTTGCCTTCATATTTGACCCAGAACAACTCAGTTCAGCATGGAAATATCATTGCAACAGCTTTTATTTAGCCAGAAATCAAGAGTGTAATTTTTTATACGCTTAAAAGCATTTTCAGGCCGCATGAGCAAATATGCTTGTTTCTGCCAATTGCAGCAAAATACTGAAAGGAAAGTGGGTTTGCCTTCATATTTGACCCAGAACAACTCAGTTCAGCGTGGAAATATCATTGCAACAGCTTTTATTTAGTCAGAAATCATGAGTGTAAGTTTTTATGCGCTTAAAAGCATTTTCAGGCCTAATGAGCTGATTTCTGCCAATTGCAGCAAAATACTGAAAGGAAAGTGGGTTTGCCTTCATATTTGACCCAGAACAACTCAGTTCAGCATGGAAATATCATTGCAACAGCTTTTATTTAGCCAAAAATCAAGAGTGTACGTTTTTATGCGCTTAAAAGCATTTTCAGGCCGAATGTGCAAATATGCTTGTTTCTGCCAATTGCAGCAAAATACTGAAAGGAAAGTGGGTTTGCCTTCATATTTGACCCAAACAACTCAGTTCAGCATGGAAATATCATTGCAACAGCTTTTATTTAGCCAAAAATCAAGAGTGTAAGTTTTTATGCGCTTAAAAGCATTTTCAGAACGAATGAGCAAATATACTTGTTTCTGCCAATTGCAGCAAAATACTGAAAGGAAAGTGGGTTTGCCTTCATATTTGACCCAGAACAACTCAGTTCAGCATGGAAATATCATTGCAACAGCTTTTATTTAGCCAGAAATCAAGAGTGTAAGTTTTTATGCGCCTAAAAGCATTTTCAGGCCGAAGGAGCTGATTTCTGCCAATTGCAGCAAAATACTGAAAGGAAAGTGGGTTTGCCTTCATATTTGACCCAGAACAACTCAGTTCAGCATGGAAATATCATTGCAACAGCTTTTATTTAGCCAGAAATCAAGAGTGTAAGTTTTTATGCGCTTAAAAGCATTTTCAGGCCGAATGAGCAAATATGCTTGTTTCTGCCAATTGCAGCAAAATACTGAAAGGAAAGTGCGTTTGCCTTCATATTTGACCCAGAACAACTCAGTTCAGCATGGAAATATCATTGCAACAGCTTTTATTTAGTCAGAAATCAAGAGTGTAAGTTTTTATGCGCTTCAAAGCATTTTCAGGCCTAATGAGCTAATTTCTGCCAATTGCAGCAAAATACTGGAAGGAAAGTGGGTTTGCCTTCATATTTGACCCAGAACAACCCAGTTCAGCATGGAAATATCATTGCAACAGCTTTTATTTAGCCAGAAATCAAGAGTGTAAGTTTTTATGCGCTTAAAAGCATTTTCAGGCCGAATGAGCTGATTTCTGCCAATTGCAGCAAAATACTGAAAGGAAAATAGGTTTGCCTTCATATTTGACCCAGAATAACTCAGTTCAGCATGGAAATATCATTGCAACAGCTTTTATTTAGCCAGTAATCAAGAGTGTAAGTTTTTATGCGCTTAAAAGCATTTTCAGGCCGAATGAGCAAATATGCTTGTTTCTGCCAATTGCAGCAAAATACTGAAAGGAAAGTGGGTTTGCCTTCATATTTGACCCAGAACAACTCAGTTCAGCATGGAAATATCATTGCAACAGCTTTTATTTAGCCAGAAATCAAGAGTGTAATTTTTTATGCGCTTAAAAGCATTTTCAGGCCGAATGAGCAAATATGCTTGTTTCTGCCAATTGCAGCAAAATACTGAAAGGAAAGTGGGTTTGCCTTCATATTTGACCCAGAACAACTCAGTTCAGCATGGAAATATCATTGCAACAGCTTTTATTTAGCCAGAAATCAAGAGTGTAAGTTTTTATGCGCTTAAAAGCATTTTCAGGCCGAATGAGCAAATATGCTTGTTTCTGCCAATTGCAGCAAAAGACTGAAAGGAAAGTGGGTTTGCCTTCGTATTTGACACAGAACAGCTCAGTTCAGCATGGAAATATCATTGCAACAGCTTTTATTTAGCCAGAAATCAAGAGTATAAGTTTTTATGCGCTTAAAAGCATTTTCAGGCCGAATGAGCTGATTTCTGCCAATTGCAGCAAAATACTGAAAGGAAAGTAGGTTTGCCTTCATATTTGACCCAGAATAACTCAGTTCAGCATGGAAATATCATTGCAACAGCTTTTATTTAGCCAGTAATCAAGAGTGTAAGTTTTTATGCGCTTAAAAGCATTTTCAGGCCGAATGAGCAAATATGCTTGTTTCTGCCAATTGCAGCAAAATACTGAAAGGAAAGTGGGTTTGCCTTCATATTTGACCCAGAACAACTCAGTTCAGCATGGAAATATCATTGCAACAGCTTTTATTTAGCCAGAAATCAAGAGTGTAATTTTTTATGCGCTTAAAAGCATTTTCAGGCCGAATGAGCAAATATGCTTGTTTCTGCCAATTGCAGCAAAATACTGAAAGGAAAGTGGGTTTGCCTTCATATTTGACCCAGAACAACTCAGTTCAGCATGGAAATATCATTGTAACAGCTTTTATTTAGCCAGAAATCAAGAGTGTAAGTTTTTATGCGCTTAAAAGCATTTTCAGGCCGAATGAGCCGATTTTTACCAATTGCAGCAAAATACTGATAGGAAAGTGGGTTTGCCTTCATATTTGACCCAGAACAACTCAGTTCAGCATGGAAATATCATTGCAACAGCTTTTATTTAGCCAGAAATCAAGAGTGTAATTTTTTATGCGCTTAAAAGCATTTTCAGGCCGAATGAGCAAATATGCTTGTTTCTGCCAATTGCAGCAAAATACTGAAAGGAAAGTGGGTTTGCCTTCATATTTGACCCAGAACAACTCAGTTCAGCATGGAAAAATCATTGCAACAGCTTTTATTTAGCCAGAAATCAAGAGTGTAAGTTTTTATGCGCTTAAAAGCATTTTCAGGCCGAATGAGCCGATTTCTGCCAATTGCAGCAAAATACTGAAAGGAAAGTGGGTTTGCCTTCATATTTGACCCAGAACAACTCAGTTCAGCATGGAAATATCATTGCAACAGCTTTTATTTAGTCAGAAATCAAGAGTGTAAGATTTTATGCGCTTAAAAGCATTTTCAGGCCTAATGAGCTGATTTCTGCCAATTGCAGCAAAATACTGAAAGGAAAGTGGGTTTGCCTTCATATTTGACCCAGAACAACTCAGTTCAGCATGGAAATATCATTGCAACAGCTTTTATTTAGCCAGAAATCAAGAGTGTAAGTTTTTATGCGCCTAAGAGCATTTTCAGGCCGAATGAGCTGATTTCTGCCAATTGCAGCAAAATACTGAAAGGAAAGTGGGTTTGCCTTCATATTTGACCCAGAACAACTCAGTTCAGCATGGAAATATCATTGCAACAGCTTTTATTTTGCCAGAAATCAAGAGTGTAAGTTTTTATACGCTTAAAAGCATTTTCAGGCCGAATGAGCTGATTTCTGCCAATTGCAGCAAAATACTGAAAGGAAAGTGGGTTTGCCTTCATATTTGACCCAGAACAACTCATTTCAGCATGGAAATATCATTGCAACAGCTTTTATTTAGCCAGAAATCAAGAGTGTAAGTTTTTATGCGCTTAAAAGCATTTTCAGGCCGAATGAGCTGATTTCTGCCAATTGCAGCAAAAGACTGAAAGGAAAGTGGGTTTGCCTTCATATTTGACCCAGAACAACTCAGTTCAGCATGGAAATATCATTGCAACAGCTTTTATTTAGCCAGAAATCAAGAGTGTAAGTTTTTATGCGCTTAAAAGCATTTTCAGGCCGAATGAGCTGATTTCTGCCAATTGCAGCAAAATACTGAAAGGAAAGTGGGTTTGCCTTCATATTTGACCCAGAACAACTCAGTTCAGCATGGAAATATCATTGCAACAGCTTTTATTTAGCCAGAAATCAAGAGTGTAAGTTTTTATGCGCTTAAAAGCATTTTCAGGCCGAATGAGCTGATTTCTGCCAATTGCAGCAAAATACTGAAAGGAAAGTAGGTTTGCCTTCATATTTGACCCAGAACAACTCAGTTCAGCATGGAAATATCATTGCAACAGCTTTTATTTAGCCAGAAATCAAGAGTGTAAGTTTTTATGCGCTTAAAAGCATTTTCAGGCCGAATGAGCTGATTTCTGCCAATTGCAGCAAAATACTGAAAGGAAAGTGGGTTTGCCTTCATATTTGACCCAGAATAACTCAGTTCAGCATGGAAATATCATTGCAACAGCTTTTATTTAGCCAGAAATCAAGAGTGTAAGTTTTTATGCGCCTAAAAGCATTTTCAGGCCGAATGAGCTGATTTCTGCCAATTGCAGCAAAATACTTAAAGGAAAGTGGGTTTGCCTTCATATTTGACCCAGAACAACTCAGTTCAGCATGGAAATATCATTGCAACAGCTTTTATTTTGCCAGAAATCAAGAGTGTAAGTTTTTATGCGCTTAAAAGCATTTTCAGGCCGAATGAGCTGATTTCTGCCAATTGCAGCAAAATACTGAAAGGAAAGTAGGTTTGCCTTCATATTTGAGCCAGAACAACTCATTTCAGCATGGAAATATCATTGCAACAGCTTTTTTTTAGCCAGAAATCAAGAGTGTAAGTTTTTATGCGCTTAAAAGCATTTTCAGGCCGAATGAGCAAATATGCTTGTTTCTGCCAATTGCAGCAAAATACTGAAAGGAAAGTGGGTTTGCCTTCATATTTGACCCAGAACAACTCAGTTCAGCATGGAAATATCATTGCAACAGCTTTTATTTAGCCAGAAATCAAGAGTGTAAGTTTTTATGCGCTTAAAAGCATTTTCAGGCCGAATGAGCAAATATGCTTGTTTCTGCCAATTGCAGCAAAATACTGAAAGGAAAGTGGGTTTGCCTTCATATTTGACCCAGAACAACTCAGTTCAGCATGGAAATATCATTGCAACAGCTTTTATTTAGCCAGAAATCAAGAGTGTAAGTTTTTATGCGCCTAAAAGCATTTTCAGGCCGAATGAGCTGATTTCTGCCAATTGCAGCAAAATACTGAAAGGAAAGTGGGTTTGCCTTCATATTTGACCCAGAACAACTCAGTTCAGCATGGAAATATCATTGCAACAGCTTTTATTTAGTCAGAAATCAAGAGTGTAAGTTTTTATGCGCTTAAAAGCATTTTCAGGCCGAATGAGCTGATTTCTGCCAATTGCAGCAAAATACTGAAAGGAAAGTGGGTTTGCCTTCATATTTGACCCAGAACAACTCAGTTCAGCATGGAAATATCATTGCAACAGCTTTTATTTAGCCAAAAATCAAGAGTGTAAGTTTTTATGCGCTTAAAAGCATTTTCAGGCCGATTGAGCAAATATGCTTGTTTCTGCCAATTGCAGCAAAATACTGAAAGGAAAGTGGGTTTGCCTTCATATTTGACCCAGAACAACTCAGTTCAGCATGGAAATATCATTGCAACAGCTTTTATTTAGCCAGAAATCAAGAGTGTAAGTTTTTATGCGCTTAAAAGCATTTTCAGGCCGAATGAGCAAATATGCTTGTTTCTGCCAATTGCAGCAAAAGACTGAAAGGAAAGTGGGTTTGCCTTCGTTATTGACACAGAACAGCTCAGTTCAGCATGGAAATATCATTGCAACAGCTTTTATTTAGCCAGAAATCAAGAGTATAAGTTTTTATGCGCTTAAAAGCATTTTCAGGCCGAATGAGCTGATTTCTGCCAATTGCAGCAAAATACTGAAAGGAAAGTAGGTTTGCCTTCATATTTGACCCAGAATAACTCAGTTCAGCATGGAAATATCATTGCAACAGCTTTTATTTAGCCAGAAATCAAGAGTGTAAGTTTTTATGCGCTTAAAAGCATTTTCAGGCCGAATGAGCAAATATGCTTGTTTCTGCCAATTGCAGCAAAATACTGAAAGGAAAGTGGGTTTGCCTTCATATTTGACCCAGAACAACTCAGTTCAGCATGGAAATATCATTGCAACAGCTTTTATTTAGCCAGAAATCAAGAGTGTAAGTTTTTATGCGCTTAAAAGCATTTTCAGGCCGAATGAGCAAATGTGCTTGTTTTTGCCAATTGCAGCAAAATACTGAAAGGAAAGTGGGTTTGCCTTCATATTTGACCCAGAATAACTCAGTTCAGCATGGAAATATCATTGCAACAGCTTTTATTTAGCCAGAAATCAAGAGTGTAAGTTTTTATGCGCTTCAAAGCATTTTCAGGCCGAATGAGCCGATTTCTGCCAATTGCAGCAAAATACTGATAGGAAAGTGGGTTTGCCTTCATATTTGACCCAGAACAACTCAGTTCAGCATGGAAATATCATTGCAACAGCTTTTATTTAGCCAGAAATCAAGAGTGTCATTTTTTATACGCTTAAAAGCATTTTCAGGCCGCATGAGCAAATATGCTTGTTTCTGCCAATTGCAGCAAAATACTAAAAGGAAAGTGGGTTTGCCTTCATATTTGACCCAGAACAACTCAGTTCAGCGTGGAAATATCATTGCAACAGCTTTTATTTAGTCAGAAATCATGAGTGTAAGTTTTTATGCGCTTAAAAGCATTTTCAGGCCTAATGAGCTGATTTCTGCCAATTGCAGCAAAATACTGATAGGAAAGTGGGTTTGCCTTCATATTTGACCCAGAACAACTCAGTTCAGCATGGAAATATCATTGCAACAGCTTTTATTTAGCCAAAAATCAAGAGTGTACGTTTTTATGCGCTTAAAAGCATTTTCAGGCCGAATGTGCAAATATGCTTGTTTCTGCCAATTGCAGCAAAATACTGAAAGGAAAGTGGGTTTGCCTTCATATTTGACCCAAACAACTCAGTTCAGCATGGAAATATCATTGCAACAGCTTTTATTTAGCCAAAAATCAAGAGTGTAAGTTTTTATGCGCTTAAAAGCATTTTCAGAACGAATGAGCAAATATACTTGTTTCTGCCAATTGCAGCAAAATACTGAAAGGAAAGTGGGTTTGCCTTCATATTTGACCCAGAACAACTCAGTTCAGCATGGAAATATCATTGCAACAGCTTTTATTTAGCCAGAAATCAAGAGTGTAAGTTTTTATGCGCCTAAAAGCATTTTCAGGCCGAAGGAGCTGATTTCTGCCAATTGCAGCAAAATACTGAAAGGAAAGTGGGTTTGCCTTCATATTTGACCCAGAACAACTCAGTTCAGCATGGAAATATCATTGCAACAGCTTTTATTTAGCCAGAAATCAAGAGTGTAAGTTTTTATGCGCTTAAAAGCATTTTCAGGCCGAATGAGCAAATATGCTTGTTTCTGCCAATTGCAGCAAAATACTGAAAGGAAAGTGCGTTTGCCTTCATATTTGACCCAGAACAACTCAGTTCAGCATGGAAATATCATTGCAACAGCTTTTATTTAGTCAGAAATCAAGAGTGTAAGTTTTTATGCGCTTCAAAGCATTTTCAGGCCTAATGAGCTAATTTCTGCCAATTGCAGCAAAATACTGGAAGGAAAGTGGGTTTGCCTTCATATTTGACCCAGAACAACCCAGTTCAGCATGGAAATATCATTGCAACAGCTTTTATTTAGCCAGAAATCAAGAGTGTAAGTTTTTATGCGCTTAAAAGCATTTTCAGGCCGAATGAGCTGATTTCTGCCAGTTGCAGCAAAATACTGAAAGGAAAGTGGGTTTGCCTTCATATTTGACCCAGAACAACTCAGTTCAGCATGGAAATATCATTGCAACAGCTTTTATTTAGCCAGAAATCAAGAGTGTAAGTTTTTATGCGCTTAAAAGCATTTTCAGGCCGAATGAGCAAATATGCTTGTTTCTGCCAATTGCAGCAAAATACTGAAAGGAAAGTGAGTTTGCCTTCATATTTGATCCAGAACAACTCAGTTCAGCATGGAAATATCATTGCAACAGCTTTTATTTAGCCAGAAATCAAGAGTGTAAGTTTTTATGCGCTTAAAAGCATTTTCAGGCCGAATGAGCAAATATGCTTGTTTCTGCCAATTGCAGCAAAATACTGAAAGGAAAGTGGGTTTGCCTTCATATTTGACCCAGAACAACTCAGTTCAGCATGGAAATATCATTGCAACAGCTTTTATTTAGCCAGAAATCAAGAGTGTAATTTTTTATGCGCTTAAAAGCATTTTCAGGCCGAATGAGCAAATATGCTTGTTTCTGCCAATTGCAGCAAAAGACTGAAAGGAAAGTGGGTTTGCCTTCGTATTTGACACAGAACAGCTCAGTTCAGCATGGAAATATCATTGCAACAGCTTTTATTTAGCCAGAAATCAAGAGTGTAAGTTTTTATGCGCTTAAAAGCATTTTCAGGCCGAATGAGCTGATTTCTGCCAATTGCAGCAAAATACTGAAAGGAAAGTGGGTTTGCCTTCATATTTGACCCAGAACAACTCAGTTCAGCATGGAAATATCATTGCAACAGCTTTTATTTAGCCAGAAATCAAGAGTGTAAGTTTTTATGCGCTTAAAAGCATTTTCAGGCCGAATGAGCAAATATGCTTGTTTCTGCCAATTGCAGCAAAATACTGAAAGGAAAGTGGGTTTGCCTTCATATTTGACCCAGAACAACTCAGTTCAGCATGGAAATATCATTGCAACAGCTTTTATTTAGCCAGAAATCAAGAGTGTAAGTTTTTATGCGCTTAAAAGCATTTTCAGGCCGAATGTGCAAATATGCTTGTTTCTGCCAATTGCAGCAAAATACTGAAAGGAAAGTGGGTTTGCCTTCATATTTGACCCAGAACAACTCAGTTCAGCATGGAAATATCATCGCAACAGCTTTTATTTAGCCAGAAATCAAGAGTGTAAGTTTTTATGCGCTTAAAAGCATTTTCAGGCCGAATGAGCCGATTTTTGCCAATTGCAGCAAAATACTGATAGGAAAGTGGGTTTGCCTTCATATTTGACCCAGAACAACTCAGTTCAGCATGGAAATATCATTGCAACAGCTTTTATTTAGCCAGAAATCAAGAGTGTAATTTTTTATGCGCTTAAAAGCATTTTCAGGCCGAATGAGCAAATATGCTTGTTTCTGCCAATTGCAGCAAATACTGAAAGGAAAGTGGGTTTGCCTTCATATTTGACCCAGAACAACTCAGTTCAGCATGGAAATATCATTGCAACAGCTTTTATTTTGCCAGAAATCAAGAGTGTAAGTTTTTATGCGCTTAAAAGCATTTTCAGGCCGAATGAGCTGATTTCTGCCAATTGCAGCAAAATACTGAAAGGAAAGTAGGTTTGCCTTCATATTTGAGCCAGAACAACTCATTTCAGCATGGAAATATCATTGCAACAGCTTTTTTTTAGCCAGAAATCAAGAGTGTAAGTTTTTATGCGCTTAAAAGCATTTTCAGGCCGAATGAGCAAATATGCTTGTTTCTGCCAATTGCAGCAAAATACTGAAAGGAAAGTGGGTTTGCCTTCATATTTGACCCAGAACAACTCAGTTCAGCATGGAAATATCATTGCAACAGCTTTTATTTAGCCAGAAATCAAGAGTGTAAGTTTTTATGCGCTTAAAAGCATTTTCAGGCCGAATGAGCAAATATGCTTGTTTCTGCCAATTGCAGCAAAATACTGAAAGGAAAGTGGGTTTGCCTTCATATTTGACCCAGAACAACTCAGTTCAGCATGGAAATATCATTGCAACAGCTTTTATTTAGCCAGAAATCAAGAGTGTAAGTTTTTATGCGCCTAAAAGCATTTTCAGGCCGAATGAGCTGATTTCTGCCAATTGCAGCAAAATACTGAAAGGAAAGTGGGTTTGCCTTCATATTTGACCCAGAACAACTCAGTTCAGCATGGAAATATCATTGCAACAGCTTTTATTTAGTCAGAAATCAAGAGTGTAAGTTTTTATGCGCTTAAAAGCATTTTCAGGCCGAATGAGCTGATTTCTGCCAATTGCAGCAAAATACTGAAAGGAAAGTGGGTTTGCCTTCATATTTGACCCAGAACAACTCAGTTCAGCATGGAAATATCATTGCAACAGCTTTTATTTAGCCAAAAATCAAGAGTGTAAGTTTTTATGCGCTTAAAAGCATTTTCAGGCCGAATGAGCAAATATGCTTGTTTCTGCCAATTGCAGCAAAATACTGAAAGGAAAGTGGGTTTGCCTTCATATTTGACCCAGAATAACTCAGTTCAGCATGGAAATATCATTGCAACAGCTTTTATTTAGCCAGAAATCAAGAGTGTAAGTTTTTATGCGCTTAAAAGCATTTTCAGGCCGAATGAGCAAATATGCTTGTTTCTGCCAATTGCAGCAAAAGACTGAAAGGAAAGTGGGTTTGCCTTCGTTATTGACACAGAACAGCTCAGTTCAGCATGGAAATATCATTGCAACAGCTTTTATTTAGCCAGAAATCAAGAGTATAAGTTTTTATGCGCTTAAAAGCATTTTCAGGCCGAATGAGCTGATTTCTGCCAATTGCAGCAAAATACTGAAAGGAAAGTAGGTTTGCCTTCATATTTGACCCAGAATAACTCAGTTCAGCATGGAAATATCATTGCAACAGCTTTTATTTAGCCAGAAATCAAGAGTGTAAGTTTTTATGCGCTTAAAAGCATTTTCAGGCCGAATGAGCAAATATGCTTGTTTCTGCCAATTGCAGCAAAATACTGAAAGGAAAGTGGGTTTGCCTTCATATTTGACCCAGAACAACTCAGTTCAGCATGGAAATATCATTGCAACAGCTTTTATTTAGCCAGAAATCAAGAGTGTAAGTTTTTATGCGCTTAAAAGCATTTTCAGGCCGAATGAGCAAATGTGCTTGTTTTTGCCAATTGCAGCAAAATACTGAAAGGAAAGTGGGTTTGCCTTCATATTTGACCAAGAATAACTCAGTTCAGCATGGAAATATCATTGCAACAGCTTTTATTTAGCCAGAAATCAAGAGTGTAAGTTTTTATGCGCTTCAAAGCATTTTCAGGCCGAATGAGCCGATTTCTGCCAATTGCAGCAAAATACTGATAGGAAAGTGGGTTTGCCTTCATATTTGACCCAGAACAACTCAGTTCAGCATGGAAATATCATTGCAACAGCTTTTATTTAGCCAGAAATCAAGAGTGTAATTTTTTATACGCTTAAAAGCATTTTCAGGCCGCATGAGCAAATATGCTTGTTTCTGCCAATTGCAGCAAAATACTGAAAGGAAAGTGGGTTTGCCTTCATATTTGACCCAGAACAACTCAGTTCAGCGTGGAAATATCATTGCAACAGCTTTTATTTAGTCAGAAATCATGAGTGTAAGTTTTTATGCGCTTAAAAGCATTTTCAGGCCTAATGAGCTGATTTCTGCCAATTGCAGCAAAATACTGAAAGGAAAGTGGGTTTGCCTTCATATTTGACCCAGAACAACTCAGTTCAGCATGGAAATATCATTGCAACAGCTTTTATTTAGCCAAAAATCAAGAGTGTACGTTTTTATGCGCTTAAAAGCATTTTCAGGCCGAATGTGCAAATATGCTTGTTTCTGCCAATTGCAGCAAAATACTGAAAGGAAAGTGGGTTTGCCTTCATATTTGACCCAAACAACTCAGTTCAGCATGGAAATATCATTGCAACAGCTTTTATTTAGCCAAAAATCAAGAGTGTAAGTTTTTATGCGCTTAAAAGCATTTTCAGAACGAATGAGCAAATATACTTGTTTCTGCCAATTGCAGCAAAATACTGAAAGGAAAGTGGGTTTGCCTTCATATTTGACCCAGAACAACTCAGTTCAGCATGGAAATATCATTGCAACAGCTTTTATTTAGCCAGAAATCAAGAGTGTAAGTTTTTATGCGCCTAAAAGCATTTTCAGGCCGAAGGAGCTGATTTCTGCCAATTGCAGCAAAATACTGAAAGGAAAGTGGGTTTGCCTTCATATTTGACCCAGAACAACTCAGTTCAGCATGGAAATATCATTGCAACAGCTTTTATTTAGCCAGAAATCAAGAGTGTAAGTTTTTATGCGCTTAAAAGCATTTTCAGGCCGAATGAGCAAATATGCTTGTTTCTGCCAATTGCAGCAAAATACTGAAAGGAAAGTGCGTTTGCCTTCATATTTGACCCAGAACAACTCAGTTCAGCATGGAAATATCATTGCAACAGCTTTTATTTAGTCAGAAATCAAGAGTGTAAGTTTTTATGCGCTTCAAAGCATTTTCAGGCCTAATGAGCTAACTTCTGCCAATTGCAGCAAAATACTGGAAGGAAAGTGGGTTTGCCTTCATATTTGACCCAGAACAACCCAGTTCAGCATGGAAATATCATTGCAACAGCTTTTATTTAGCCAGAAATCAAGAGTGTAAGTTTTTATGCGCTTAAAAGCATTTTCAGGCCGAATGAGCTGATTTCTGACAATTGCAGCAAAATACTGAAAAGAAAGTGGGTTTGCCTTCATATTTGACCCAGAACAACTCAGTTCAGCATGGAAATATCATTGCAACAGCTTTTATTTAGCCAGAAATCAAGAGTGTAAGTTTTTATGCGCCTAACAGCATTTTCAGGCCGAATGAGCAGATTTCTGCCAATTGCAGCAAAATACTGAAAGGAAAGTGGGTTTGCCTTCATATTTGACCCAGAACAACTCAGTTCAGCATGGAAATATCATTGCAACAGCTTTTATTTAGCCAGAAATCAAGAGTGTAAGTTTTTATGCGCTTAAAAGCATTTTCAGGCCGAATGAGCAAATATGCTTGTTTCTGCCAATTGCAGCAAAATACTGAAAGGAAAGTGAGTTTGCCTTCATATTTGATCCAGAACAACTCAGTTCAGCATGGAAATATCATTGCAACAGCTTTTATTTAGCCAGAAATCAAGAGTGTAAGTTTTTATGCGCTTAAAAGCATTTTCAGGCCGAATGAGCAAATATGCTTGTTTCTGCCAATTGCAGCAAAATACTGAAAGGAAAGTGGGTTTGCCTTCATATTTGACCCAGAACAACTCAGTTCAGCATGGAAATATCATTGCAACAGCTTTTATTTAGCCAGAAATCAAGAGTGTAAGTTTTTATGCGCTTAAAAGCATTTTCAGGCCGAATGAGCAAATATGCTTGTTTCTGCCAATTGCAGCAAAAGACTGAAAGGAAAGTGGGTTTGCCTTCGTATTTGACACAGAACAGCTCAGTTCAGCATGGAAATATCATTGCAACAGCTTTTATTTAGCCAGAAATCAAGAGTGTAAGTTTTTATGCGCTTAAAAGCATTTTCAGGCCGAATGAGCTGATTTCTGCCAATTGCAGCAAAGTACTGAAAGGAAAGTAGGTTTACCTTCATATTTGACCCAGAATAATTCAGTTCAGCATGGAAATATCATTGCAACAGCTTTTATTTAGCCAGAAATCAAGAGTGTAAGTTTTTATGCGCTTAAAAGCATTTTCAGGCCGAATGAGCAAATATGCTTGTTTCTGCCAATTGCAGCAAAATACTGAAAGGAAAGTGGGTTTGCCTTCATATTTGACCCAGAACAACTCAGTTCAGCATGGAAATATCATTGCAACAGCTTTTATTTAGCCAGAAATCAAGAGTGTAAGTTTTTATGCGCTTAAAAGCATTTTCAGGCCGAATGTGCAAATATGCTTGTTTCTGCCAATTGCAGCAAAATACTGAAAGGAAAGTGGGTTTGCCTTCATATTTGACCCAGAACAACTCAGTTCAGCATGGAAATATCATCGCAACAGCTTTTATTTAGCCAGAAATCAAGAGTGTAAGTTTTTATGCGCTTAAAAGCATTTTCAGGCCGAATGAGCCGATTTTTGCCAATTGCAGCAAAATACTGATAGGAAAGTGGGTTTGCCTTCATATTTGACCCAGAACAACTCAGTTCAGCATGGAAATATCATTGCAACAGCTTTTATTTAGCCAGAAATCAAGAGTGTAATTTTTTATGCGCTTAAAAGCATTTTCAGGCCGAATGAGCAAATATGCTTGTTTCTGCCAATTGCAGCAAATACTGAAAGGAAAGTGGGTTTGCCTTCATATTTGACCCAGAACAACTCAGTTCAGCATGGAAATATCATTGCAACAGCTTTTATTTAGCCAGAAATCAAGAGTGTAAGTTTTTATGCGCTTAAAAGCATTTTCAGGCCGAATGAGCAAATATGCTTGTTTCTGCCAATTGCAGCAAAATACTGAAAGGAAAGTGGGTTTGCCTTCATATTTGACCCAGAACAACTCAGTTCAGCATGGAAATATCATTGCAACAGCTTTTATTTAGCCAGAAATCAAGAGTGTAAGTTTTTATGCGCCTAAAAGCATTTTCAGGCCGAATGAGCTGATTTCTGCCAATTGCAGCAAAATACTGAAAGGAAAGTGGGTTTGCCTTCATATTTGACCCAGAACAACTCAGTTCAGCATGGAAATATCATTACAACAGCTTTTATTTAGCCAGCAATCAAGAGTGTAAGTTTTTATGCGCTTAAAAGCATTTTCAGGCCGAATGAGCTGATTTCTGCCAATTGCAGCAAAATACTGAAAGGAAAGTGGGTTTGCCTTCATATTTGACCCAGAACAACTCAGTTCAGCATGGAAATATCATTGCAACAGCTTTTATTTAGCCAGAAATCAAGAGTGTAAGTTTTTATGCGCTTAAAAGCATTTTCAGGCCGAATGAGCTGATTTCTGCCAATTGCAGCAAAATACTGAAAGGAAAGTGGGTTTGCCTTCATATTTGACCCAGAACAACTCAGTTCAGCATGGAAATATCATTGCAACAGCTTTTATTTAGCCAGAAATCAAGAGTGTAAGTTTTTATGCGCTTAAAAGCATTTTCAGGCCGAATGAGCTGATTTCTGCCAATTGCAGTAAAATACTGAAAGGAAAGTGGGTTTGCCTTCATATTTGACCCAGAACAACTCAGTTCAGCATGGAAATATCATTGCAAGAGCTTTTATTTAGCCAGAAATCAAGAGTGTAAGTTTTTATGCGCTTAAAAGCATTTTCAGGCCGAATGAGCTGATTTCTGCCAATTGCAGCAAAAGACTGAAAGGAAAGTGGGTTTGCCTTCATATTTGACCCAGAACAACTCAGTTCAGCATGGAAATATCATTGCAACAGCTTTTATTTAGCCAGAAATCAAGAGTGTAAGTTTTTATGCGCTTAAAAGCATTTTCAGGCCGAATGAGCAGATTTCTGCCAATTGCAGCAAAATACTGAAAGGAAAGTGGGTTTGCCTTCATATTTGACCCAGAACAACTCAGTTCAGCATGGAAATATCATTGCAACAGCTTTTATTTAGCCAGAAATCAAGAGTGTAAGTTTTTATGCGCTTAAAAGCATTTTCAGGCCGAATGAGCAAATATGCTTGTTTCTGCCAATTGCAGCAAAATACTGAAAGGAAAGTGAGTTTGCCTTCATATTTGATCCAGAACAACTCAGTTCAGCATGGAAATATCATTGCAACAGCTTTTATTTAGCCAGAAATCAAGAGTGTAAGTTTTTATGCGCTTAAAAGCATTTTCAGGCCGAATGAGCAAATATGCTTGTTTCTGCCAATTGCAGCAAAATACTGAAAGGAAAGTGGGTTTGCCTTCATATTTGACCCAGAACAACTCAGTTCAGCATGGAAATATCATTGCAACAGCTTTTATTTAGCCAGAAATCAAGAGTGTAAGTTTTTATGCGCTTAAAAGCATTTTCAGGCCGAATGAGCAAATATGCTTGTTTCTGCCAATTGCAGCAAAAGACTGAAAGGAAAGTGGGTTTGCCTTCGTATTTGACACAGAACAGCTCAGTTCAGCATGGAAATATCATTGCAACAGCTTTTATTTAGCCAGAAATCAAGAGTGTAAGTTTTTATGCGCTTAAAAGCATTTTCAGGCCGAATGAGCTGATTTCTGCCAATTGCAGCAAAATACTGAAAGGAAAGTAGGTTTGCCTTCATATTTGACCCAGAATAACTCAGTTCAGCATGGAAATATCATTGCAACAGCTTTTATTTAGCCAGAAATCAAGAGTGTAAGTTTTTATGCGCTTAAAAGCATTTTCAGGCCGAATGAGCAAATATGCTTGTTTCTGCCAATTGCAGCAAAATACTGAAAGGAAAGTGGGTTTGCCTTCATATTTGACCCAGAACAACTCAGTTCAGCATGGAAATATCATTGCAACAGCTTTTATTTAGCCAGAAATCAAGAGTGTAAGTTTTTATGCGCTTAAAAGCATTTTCAGGCCGAATGTGCAAATATGCTTGTTTCTGCCAATTGCAGCAAAATACTGAAAGGAAAGTGGGTTTGCCTTCATATTTGACCCAGAACAACTCAGTTCATCATGGAAATATCATTGCAACAGCTTTTATTTAGCCAGAAATCAAGAGTGTAAGTTTTTATGCGCTTAAAAGCATTTTCAGGCCGAATAAGCCGATTTTTGCCAATTGCAGCAAAATACTGATAGGAAAGTGGGTTTGCCTTCATATTTGACCCAGAACAACTCAGTTCAGCATGGAAATATCATTGCAACAGCTTTTATTTAGCCAGAAATCAAGAGTGTAATTTTTTATGCGCTTAAAAGCATTTTCAGGCCGAATGAGCAAATATGCTTGTTTCTGCCAATTGCAGCAAATACTGAAAGGAAAGTGGGTTTGCCTTCATATTTGACCCAGAACAACTCAGTTCAGCATGGAAATATCATTGCAACAGCTTTTATTTAGCCAGAAATCAAGAGTGTAAGTTTTTATGCGCTTAAAAGCATTTTCAGGCCGAATGTGCAAATATGCTTGTTTCTGCCAATTGCAGCAAAATACTGAAAGGAAAGTGGGTTTGCCTTCATATTTGACCCAGAACAACTCAGTTCAGCATGGAAATATCATTGCAACAGCTTTTATTTAGCCAGAAATCAAGAGTGTAAGTTTTTATGCGCTTAAAAGCATTTTCAGGCCGAATAAGCCGATTTTTGCCAATTGCAGCAAAATACTGATAGGAAAGTGGGTTTGCCTTCATATTTGACCCAGAACAACTCAGTTCAGCATGGAAATATCATTGCAACAGCTTTTATTTAGCCAGAAATCAAGAGTGTAATTTTTTATGCGCTTAAAAGCATTTTCAGGCCGAATGAGCAAATATGCTTGTTTCTGCCAATTGCAGCCAATACTGAAAGGAAAGTGGGTTTGCCTTCATATTTGACCCAGAACAACTCAGTTCAGCATGGAAATATCATTGCAACAGCTTTTATTTAGCCAGAAATCAAGAGTGTAAGTTTTTATGCGCTTAAAAGCATTTTCAGGCCGAATGAGCAAATATGCTTGTTTCTGCCAATTGCAGCAAAATACTGAAAGGAAAGTGGGTTTGCCTTCATATTTGACCCAGAACAACTCAGTTCAGCATGGAAATATCATTGCAACAGCTTTTATTTAGCCAGAAATCAAGAGTGTAAGTTTTTATGCGCCTAAAAGCATTTTCAGGCCGAATGAGCTGATTTCTGCCAATTGCAGCAAAATACTGAAAGGAAAGTCGGTTTGCCTTCATATTTGACCCAGAACAACTCAGTTCAGCATGGAAATATCATTGCAACAGCTTTTATTTAGCCAGAAATCAAGAGTGTAAGTTTTTATGCGCTTAAAAGCATTTTCAGGCCGAATGAGCTGATTTCTGCCAATTGCAGCAAAAGACTGAAAGGAAAGTGGGTTTGCCTTCATATTTGACCCAGAACAACTCAGTTCAGCATGGAAATATCATTGCAACAGCTTTTATTTAGCCAGAAATCAAGAGTGTAAGTTTTTATGCGCTTAAAAGCATTTTCAGGCCGAATGAGCTGATTTCTGCCAATTGCAGCAAAATACTGAAAGGAAAGTGGGTTTGCCTTCATATTTGACCCAGAACAACTCAGTTCAGCATGGAAATATCATTGCAACAGCTTTTATTTAGCCAGAAATCAAGAGTGTAAGTTTTTATGCGCTTAAAAGCATTTTCAGGCCGAATGAGCTGATTTCTGCCAATTGCAGTAAAATACTGAAAGGAAAGTGGGTTTGCCTTCATATTTGACCCAGAACAACTCATTTCAGCATGGAAATATCATTGCAAGAGCTTTTATTTAGCCAGAAATCAAGAGTGTAAGTTTTTATGCGCTTAAAAGCATTTTCAGGCCGAATGAGCTGATTTCTGCCAATTGCAGCAAAAGACTGAAAGGAAAGTGGGTTTGCCTTCATATTTGACCCAGAACAACTCAGTTCAGCATGGAAATATCATTGCAACAGCTTTTATTTAGCCAGAAATCAAGAGTGTAAGTTTTTATGCGCTTAAAAGCATTTTCAGGCCGAATGAGCAAATATGCTTGTTTCTGCCAATTGCAGCAAAAGACTGAAAGGAAAGTGGGTTTGCCTTCACATTTGACCCAGAACAACTCAGTTCAGCATGGAAATATCATTGCAACAGCTTTTATTTAGCCAGAAATCAAGAGTGTAAGTTTTTATGCGCTTAAAAGCATTTTCAGGCCGAATGTGCAAATATGCTTGTTTCTGCCAATTGCAGCAAAATACTGAAAGGAAAGTGGTTTTGCCTTCATATTTTACCCAGAACAACTCAGTTCAGCATGGAAATATCATTGCAACAGCTTTTATTTAGTCAGAAATCAAGAGTGTAAGTTTTTATACGCTTAAAAGCATTTTCAGGCCTAATGAGCTGATTTCTGCCAATTGCAGCAAAATACTGAAAGGAAAGTGGGTTTGCCTTCATATTTGACCCAGAACAACTCAGTTCAGCATGGAAATATCATTGCAACAGCTTTTATTTAGCCAGAAATCAAGAGTGTAAGTTTTTATGCGCTTAAAAGCATTTTCAGGCCGAATGAGCAAATATGCTTGTTTCTGCCAATTGCAGCAAAATACTGAAAGGAAAGTGGGTTTGCCTTCATATTTGACCCAGAACAACTCAGTTCAGCAGGGAAATATCATTGCAACAGCTTTTATTTAGCCAGAAATCAAGAGTGTAAGTTTTTATGCGCTTAAAAGCATTTTCAGGCCGAATGAGCTGATTTCTGCCAATTGCAGCAAAATACTGAAAGGAAAGTGGGTTTGCCTTCATATTTGACCCAGAACAACTCAGTTCAGCATGGAAATATCATTGCAACAGCTTTTATTTAGCCAGAAATCAAGAGTGTAAGTTTTTATGCGCTTAAAAGCATTTTCAGGCCGAATGAGCCGATTTCTGCCAATTGCAGCAAAAGACTGAAAGGAAAGTGGGTTTGCCTTCATATTTGACCCAGAACAACTCAGTTCAGCATGGAAATATCATTGCAACAGCTTTTATTTAGCCAGAAATCAAGAGTGTAAGTTTTTATGCGCTTAAAAGCATTTTCAGGCCGAATGTGCAAATATGCTTGTTTCTGCCAATTGCAGCAAAATACTGAAAGGAAAGTGGGTTTGCCTTCATATTTGACCCAGAACAACTCAGTTCAGCATGGAAATATCATTGCAACAGCTTTTATTTAGCCAGAAATCAAGAGTGTAAGTTTTTATGCGCTTAAAAGCATTTTCAGGCCGAATGAGCCGATTTTTGCCAATTGCAGCAAAATACTGATAGGAAAGTGGGTTTGCCTTCATATTTGACCCAGAACAACTCAGTTCAGCATGGAAATATCATTGCAACAGCTTTTATTTAGCCAGAAATCAAGAGTGTAAGTTTTTATGCGCTTAAAAGCATTTTCAGGCCGAATGAGCAAATATGCTTGTTTCTGCCAATTGCAGCAAATACTGAAAGGAAAGTGGGTTTGCCTTCATATTTGACCCAGAACAACTCAGTTCAGCATGGAAATATCATTGCAACAGCTTTTATTTAGCCAGAAATCAAGAGTGTAAGTTTTTATGCGCTTAAAAGCATTTTCAGGCCGAATGTGCAAATATGCTTGTTTCTGCCAATTGCAGCAAAATACTGAAAGGAAAGTGGGTTTGCCTTCATATTTGACCCAGAACAACTCAGTTCAGCATGGAAATATCATTGCAACAGCTTTTATTTAGCCAGAAATCAAGAGTGTAAGTTTTTATGCGCTTAAAAGCATTTTCAGGCCGAATGAGCCGATTTTTGCCAATTGCAGCAAAATACTGATAGGAAAGTGGGTTTGCCTTCATATTTGACCCAGAACAACTCAGTTCAGCATGGAAATATCATTGCAACAGCTTTTATTTAGCCAGAAATCAAGAGTGTAAGTTTTTATGCGCTTAAAAGCATTTTCAGGCCGAATGAGCAAATATGCTTGTTTCTGCCAATTGCAGCAAATACTGAAAGGAAAGTGGGTTTGCCTTCATATTTGACCCAGAACAACTCAGTTCAGCATGGAAATATCATTGCAACAGCTTTTATTTAGCCAGAAATCAAGAGTGTAAGTTTCTATGCGCCTAAAAGCATTTTCAGGCCGAATGAGCTGATTTCTGCCAATTGCAGCAAAATACTGAAAGGAAAGTGGGTTTGCCTTCATATTTGACCCAGAACAACTCAGTTCAGCATGGAAATATCATTGCAACAGCTTTTATTTAGCCAGAAATCAAGAGTGTAAGTTTTTATGCGCTTAAAAGCATTTTCAGGCCGAATGAGCTGATTTCTGCCAATTGCAGCAAAATACTGAAAGGAAAGTGGGTTTGCCTTCATATTTGACCCAGAACAACTCAGTTCAGCATGGAAATATCATTGCAACAGCTTTTATTTAGCCAGAAATCAAGAGTGTAAGTTTTTATGCGCTTAAAAGCATTTTCAGGCCGAATGAGCTGATTTCTGCCAATTGCAGCAAAATACTGAAAGGAAAGTGGGTTTGCCTTCATATTTGACCCAGAACAACTCAGTTCAGCATGGAAATATCATTGCAACAGCTTTTATTTAGCCAGAAATCAAGAGTGTAAGTTTTTATGCGCTTAAAAGCATTTTCAGGCCGAATGAGCTGATTTCTGCCAATTGCAGTAAAATACTGAAAGGAAAGTGGGTTTGCCTTCATATTTGACCCAGAACAACTCATTTCAGCATGGAAATATCATTGCAAGAGCTTTTATTTAGCCAGAAATCAAGAGTGTAAGTTTTTATGCGCTTAAAAGCATTTTCAGGCCGAATGAGCTGATTTCTGCCAATTGCAGCAAAAGACTGAAAGGAAAGTGGGTTTGCCTTCATATTTGACCCAGAACAACTCAGTTCAGCATGGAAATATCATTGCAACAGCTTTTATTTAGCCAGAAATCAAGAGTGTAAGTTTTTATGCGCTTAAAAGCATTTTCAGGCCGAATGAGCTGATTTCTGCCAATTGCAGCAAACTACTGAAAGGAAAGTGGGTTTGCCTTCATATTTGACCCAGAATAACTCAGTTCAGCATGGAAATATCATTGCAACAGCTTTTATTTTGCCAGGAATCAAGAGTGTAAGTTTTTATGCGCTTAAAAGCATTTTCAGGCCGAATGAGCAAATATGCTTGTTTCTGCCAATTGCAGCAAAATACTGAAAGGAAAGTGGGTTTGCCTTCATATTTGACCCAGAACAACTCAGTTCAGCATGGAAATATCATTGCAACAGCTTTTATTTAGCCAGAAATCAAGAGTGTAAGTTTTTATGCGCTTAACAGCATTTTCAGGCCGAATGAGCAAATATGCTTGTTTCTGCCAATTGCAGCAAAATACTGAAAGGAAAGTGAGTTTGCCTTCATATTTGATCCAGAACAACTCAGTTCAGCATGGAAATATCATTGCAAAAGCTTTTATTTAGCCAGAAATCAAGAGTGTAAGTTTTTATGCGCTTAAAAGCATTTTCAGGCCGAATGAGCAAATATGCTTGTTTCTGCCAATTGCAGCAAAATACTGAAAGGAAAGTGGGTTTGCCTTCATATTTGACCCAGAACAACTCAGTTCAGCATGGAAATATCATTGCAACAGCTTTTATTTAGCCAGAAATCAAGAGTGTAAGTTTTTATGCGCTTAAAAGCATTTTCAGGCCGAATGAGCAAATATGCTTGTTTCTGCCAATTGCAGCAAAAGACTGAAAGGAAAGTGGGTTTGCCTTCGTATTTGACACAGAACAGCTCAGTTCAGCATGGAAATATCATTGCAACAGCTTTTATTTAGCCAGAAATCAAGAGTGTAAGTTTTTATGCGCTTAAAAGCATTTTCAGGCCGAATGAGCTGATTTCTGCCAATTGCAGCAAAATACTGAAAGGAAAGTGGGTTTGCCTTCATATTTGACCCAGAACAACTCAGTTCAGCATGGAAATATCATTGCAACAGCTTTTATTTAGCCAGAAATCAAGAGTGTAAGTTTTTATGCGCTTAAAAGCATTTTCAGGCCGAATGTGCAAATATGCTTGTTTCTGCCAATTGCAGCAAAATACTGAAAGGAAAGTGGGTTTGCCTTCATATTTGACCCAGAACAACTCAGTTCAGCATGGAAATATCATTGCAACAGCTTTTATTTAGCCAGAAATCAAGAGTGTAAGTTTTTATGCGCTTAAAAGCATTTTCAGGCCGAATGAGCCGATTTTTGCCAATTGCAGCAAAATACTGATAGGAAAGTCGGTTTGCCTTCATATTTGACCCAGAACAACTCAGTTCAGCATGGAAATATCATTGCAACAGCTTTTATTTAGCCAGAAATCAAGAGTGTAATTTTTTATGCGCTTAAAAGCATTTTCAGGCCGAATGAGCAAATATGCTTGTTTCTGCCAATTGCAGCAAATACTGAAAGGAAAGTGGGTTTGCCTTCATATTTGACCCAGAACAACTCAGTTCAGCATGGAAATATCATTGCAACAGCTTTTATTTAGCCAGAAATCAAGAGTGTAAGTTTTTATGCGCTTAAAAGCATTTTCAGGCCGAATGAGCAAATATGCTTGTTTCTGCCAATTGCAGCAAAATACTGAAAGGAAAGTGGGTTTGCCTTCATATTTGACCCAGAACAACTCAGTTCAGCATGGAAATATCATTGCAACAGCTTTTATTTAGCCAGAAATCAAGAGTGTAAGTTTCTATGCGCCTAAAAGCATTTTCAGGCCGAATGAGCTGATTTCTGCCAATTGCAGCAAAAAACTGAAAGGAAAGTGGGTTTGCCTTCATATTTGACCCAGAACAACTCAGTTCAGCATGGAAATATCATTGCAACAGCTTTTATTTAGCCAGAAATCAAGAGTGTAAGTTTTTATGCGCTTTAAAGCATTTTCAGGCCAAATGAGCTGATTTCTGCCAATTGCAGCAAAATACTGAAAGGAAAGTGGGTTTGCCTTCATATTTGACCCAGAACAACTCAGTTCAGCATGGAAATATCATTGCAACAGCTTTTATTTAGCCAGAAATCAAGAGTGTAAGTTTTTATGCGCTTAAAAGCATTTTCAGGCCGAATGAGCTGATTTCTGCCAATTGCAGCAAAATACTGAAAGGAAAGTGGGTTTGCCTTCATATTTGACCCAGAACAACTCAGTTCAGCATGGAAATATCATTGCAACAGCTTTTATTTAGCCAGAAATCAAGAGTGTAAGTTTTTATGCGCTTAAAAGCATTTTCAGGCCGAATGAGCTGATTTCTGCCAATTGCAGTAAAATACTGAAAGGAAAGTGGGTTTGCCTTCATATTTGACCCAGAACAACTCATTTCAGCATGGAAATATCATTGCAAGAGCTTTTATTTAGCCAGAAATCAAGAGTGTAAGTTTTTATGCGCTTAAAAGCATTTTCAGGCCGAATGAGCTGATTTCTGCCAATTGCAGCAAAAGACTGAAAGGAAAGTGGGTTTGCCTTCATATTTGACCCAGAACAACTCAGTTCAGCATGGAAATATCATTGCAACAGCTTTTATTTAGCCAGAAATCAAGAGTGTAAGTTTTTATGCGCTTAAAAGCATTTTCAGGCCGAATGAGCTGATTTCTGCCAATTGCAGCAAAATACTGAAAGGAAAGTGGTTTTGCCTTCATATTTGACCCAGAATAACTCAGTTCAGCATGGAAATATCATTGCAACAGCTTTTATTTAGTCAGAAATCAAGAGTGTAAGTTTTTATACGCTTAAAAGCATTTTCAGGCCTAATGAGCTGATTTCTGCCAATTGCAGCAAAATACTGAAAGGAAAGTGGGTTTGCCTTCATATTTGACCCAGAACAACTCAGTTCAGCATGGAAATATCATTGCAACAGCTTTTATTTAGCCAGAAATCAAGAGTGTAAGTTTTTATGCGCTTAAAAGTATTTTCAGGCCGAATTAGCAAATATGCTTGTTTCTGCCAATTGCAGCAAAATACTGAAAGGAAAGTGGGTTTGCCTTTATATTTGACCCAGAACAACTCAGTTCAGCAGGGAAATATCATTGCAACAGCTTTTATTTAGCCAGAAATCAAGAGTGTAAGTTTTTATGCGCTTAAAAGCATTTTCAGGCCGAATGAGCTGATTTCTGCCAATTGCAGCAAAATACTGAAAGGAAAGTGGGTTTGCCTTCATATTTGACCCAGAACAACTCAGTTCAGCATGGAAATATCATTGCAACAGCTTTTATTTAGCCAGAAATCAAGAGTGTAAGTTTTTATGCGCTTAAAAGCATTTTCAGGCCGAATGAGCCGATTTTTGCCAATTGCAGCAAAATACTGATAGGAAAGTGGGTTTGCCTTCATATTTGACCCAGAACAACTCAGTTCAGCATGGAAATATCATTGCAACAGCTTTTATTTAGCCAGAAATCAAGAGTGTAAGTTTTTATGCGCTTAAAAGCATTTTCAGGCCGAATGAGCCGATTTTTGCCAATTGCAGCAAAATACTGATAGGAAAGTGGGTTTGCCTTCATATTTGACCCAGAACAACTCAGTTCAGCATGGAAATATCATTGCAACAGCTTTTATTTAGCCAAAAATCAAGAGTGTAAGTTTTTATGCGCTTAAAAGCATTTTCAGGCCGAATGAGCAAATATGCTTGTTTCTGCCAATTGCAGCAAATACTGAAAGGAAAGTGGGTTTGCCTTCATATTTGACCCAGAACAACTCAGTTCAGCATGGAAATATCATTGAAACAGCTTTTATTTAGCCAGAAATCAAGAGTGTAAGTTTTTATGCGCTTAAAAGCATTTTCAGGCCGAATGAGCAAATATGCTTGTTTCTGCCAATTGCAGCAAAATACTGAAAGGAAAGTGGGTTTGCCTTCATATTTGACCCAGAACAACTCAGTTCAGCATGGAAATATCATTGCAACAGCTTTTATTTAGCCAGAAATCAAGAGTGTAAGTTTTTATGCGCCTAAAAGCATTTTCAGGCCGAATGAGCTGATTTCTGCCAATTGCAGCAAAATACTGAAAGGAAAGTGGGTTTGCCTTCATATTTGACCCAGAACAACTCAGTTCAGCATGGAAATATCATTGCAACAGCTTTTATTTAGCCAGAAATCAAGAGTGTAAGTTTTTATGCGCTTAAAAGCATTTTCAGGCCGAATGAGCTGATTTCTGCCAATTGCAGCAAAATACTGAAAGGAAAGTGGGTTTGCCTTCATATTTGACCCAGAACAACTCAGTTCAGCATGGAAATATCATTGCAACAGCTTTTATTTAGCCAGAAATCAAGAGTGTAAGTTTTTATGCGCTTAAAAGCATTTTCAGGCCGAATGAGCTGATTTCTGCCAACTGCAGCAAAATACTGAAAGGAAAGTGGGTTTGCCTTCATATTTGACCCAGAACAACTCAGTTCAGCATGGAAATATCATTGCAACAGCTTTTATTTAGCCAGAAATCAAGAGTGTAAGTTTTTATGCGCTTAAAAGCATTTTCAGGCCGAATGAGCTGATTTCTGCCAATTGCAGCAAAAGACTGAAAGGAAAGTGGGTTTGCCTTCATATTTGACCCAGAACAACTCAGTTCAGCATGGAAATATCATTGCAACAGCTTTTATTTAGCCAGAAATCAAGAGTGTAAGTTTTTATGCGCTTAAAAGCATTTTCAGGCCGAATGAGCTGATTTCTGCCAATTGCAGCAAAATACTGAAAGGAAAGTGGTTTTGCCTTCATATTTGACCCAGAATAACTCAGTTCAGCATGGAAATATCATTGCAACAGCTTTTATTTAGTCAGAAATCAAGAGTGTAAGTTTTTATACGCTTAAAAGCATTTTCAGGCCTAATGAGCTGATTTCTGCCAATTGCAGCAAAATACTGAAAGGAAAGTGGGTTTGCCTTCATATTTGACCCAGAACAACTCAGTTCAGCATGGAAATATCATTGCAACAGCTTTTATTTAGCCAGAAATCAAGAGTGTAAGTTTTTATGCGCTTAAAAGCATTTTCAGGCCGAATGAGCTGATTTCTGCCAATTGCAGTAAAATACTGAAAGGAAAGTGGGTTTGCCTTCATATTTGACCCAGAACAACTCATTTCAGCATGGAAATATCATTGCAAGAGCTTTTATTTAGCCAGAAATCAAGAGTGTAAGTTTTTATGCGCCTAAAAGCATTTTCAGGCCGAATGAGCTGATTTCTGCCAATTGCAGCAAAAGACTGAAAGGAAAGTGGGTTTGCCTTCATATTTGACCCAGAACAACTCAGTTCAGCATGGAAATATCATTGCAACAGCTTTTATTTAGCCAGAAATCAAGAGTGTAAGTTTTTATGCGCTTAAAAGCATTTTCAGGCCGAATGAGCTGATTTCTGCCAATTGCAGCAAAATACTGAAAGGAAAGTGGTTTTGCCTTCATATTTGACCCAGAATAACTCAGTTCAGCATGGAAATATCATTGCAACAGCTTTTATTTAGTCAGAAATCAAGAGTGTAAGTTTTTATACGCTTAAAAGCATTTTCAGGCCTAATGAGCTGATTTCTGCCAATTGCAGCAAAATACTGAAAGGAAAGTGGGTTTGCCTTCATATTTGACCCAGAACAACTCAGTTCAGCATGGAAATATCATTGCAACAGCTTTTATTTAGCCAGAAATCAAGAGTGTAAGTTTTTATGCGCTTAAAAGCATTTTCAGGCCGAATGAGCAAATATGCTTGTTTCTGCCAATTGCAGCAAAATACTGAAAGGAAAGTGGGTTTGCCTTCATATTTGACCCAGAACAACTCAGTTCAGCAGGGAAATATCATTGCAACAGCTTTTATTTAGCCAGAAATCAAGAGTGTAAGTTTTTATGCGCTTAAAAGCATTTTCAGGCCGAATGAGCTGATTTCTGCCAATTGCAGCAAAATACTGAAAGGAAAGTGGGTTTGCCTTCATATTTGACCCAGAACAACTCAGTTCAGCATGGAAATATCATTGCAACAGCTTTTATTTAGCCAGAAATCAAGAGTGTAAGTTTTTATGCGCTTAAAAGCATTTTCAGGCCGAATGAGCCGATTTCTGCCAATTGCAGCAAAATACTGAAAGGAAAGTGGGTTTGCCTTCATATTTGACCCAGAACAACTCAGTTCAGCATGGAAATATCATTGCAACAGCTTTTATTTAGTCAGAAATCAAGAGTGTAAGTTTTTATGCGCTTAAAAGCATTTTCAGGCCTAATGAGCTGATTTCTGCCAATTGCAGCAAAATACTGAAAGGAAAGTGGGTTTGCCTTCATATTTGACCCAGAACAACTCAGTTCAGCATGGAAATATCATTGCAACAGCTTTTATTTAGTCAGAAATCAAGAGTGTAAGTTTTTATGCGCTTAAAAGCATTTTCAGGCCGAATGAGCAAATATGCTTGTTTCTGCCAATTGCAGCAAAATACTGAAAGGAAAGTGGGTTTGCCTTCATATTTGACCCAGAACAACTCAGTTCAGCATGGAAATATCATTGCAACAGCTTTTATTTAGCCAGAAATCAAGAGTGTAAGTTTTTATGCGCTTAAAAGCATTTTCAGGCCGAATGAGCTGATTTCTGCCAATTGCAGCAAAAGACTGAAAGGAAAGTGGGTTTGCCTTCATATTTGACCCAGAATAACTCAGTTCAGCATGGAAATATCATTGCAACAGCTTTTATTTAGTCAGAAATCAAGAGTGTAAGTTTTTATGCGCTTAAAAGCATTTTCAGGCCTAATGAGCTGATTTCTGCCAATTGCAGCAAAATACTGAAAGGAAAGTGGGTTTGCCTTCATATTTGACCCAGAACAACTCAGTTCAGCATGGAAATATCATTGCAACAGCTTTTATTTAGCCAGAAATCAAGAGTGTAAGTTTTTATGCGCTTAAAAGCATTTTCAGGCCGAATGAGCAAATATGCTTGTTTCTGCCAATTGCAGCAAAATACTGAAAGGAAAGTGGGTTTGCCTTCATATTTGACCCAGAACAACTCAGTTCAGCATGGAAATATCATTGCAACAGCTTTTATTTAGCCAGAAATCAAGAGTGTAAGTTTTTATGCGCTTAAAAGCATTTTCAGGCCGAATGAGCAAATATGCTTGTTTCTGCCAATTGCAGCAAAAGACTGAAAGGAAAGTGGGTTTGCCTTCGTATTTGACACAGAACAGCTCAGTTCAGCATGGAAATATCATTGCAACAGCTTTTATTTAGCCAGAAATCAAGAGTGTAAGTTTTTATGCGCTTAAAAGCATTTTCAGGCCGAATGAGCTGATTTCTGCCAATTGCAGCAAAAGACTGAAAGGAAAGTGGGTTTGCCTTCATATTTGACCCAGAACAACTCAGTTCAGCATGGAAATATCATTGCAACAGCTTTTATTTAGCCAGAAATCAAGAGTGTAAGTTTTTATGCGCTTAAAAGCATTTTCAGGCCGAATGAGCTGATTTCTGCCAATTGCAGCAAAAGACTGAAAGGAAAGTGGGTTTGCCTTCATATTTGACCCAGAACAACTCAGTTCAGCATGGAAATATCATTGCAACAGCTTTTATTTAGCCAGAAATCAAGAGTGTAAGTTTTTATGCGCTTAAAAGCATTTTCAGGCCGAATGAGCTGATTTCTGCCAATTGCAGCAAAAGACTGAAAGGAAAGTGGGTTTGCCTTCATATTTGACCCAGAACAACTCAGTTCAGCATGGAAATATCATTGCAACAGCTTTTATTTAGCCAGAAATCGAGAGTGTAAGTTTTTATGCGCTTAAAAGCATTTTCAGGCCGAATGAGCTGATTTCTGCCAATTGCAGCAAAACACTGAAAGGAAAGTGGGTTTGCCTTCATATTTGACCCAGAACAACTCAGTTCAGCATGGAAATATCATTGCTTAAAAGCATTTTCAGGCCGAATGAGCAAATATGCTTTTTTCTGCCAATTGCAGAAAAATACTGAAAGGAAAGTGGGTTTGCCTTCATATTTGACCCAGAACAACTCAGTTCAGCATGGAAATATCATTGCAACAGCTTTTATTTAGCCAGAAATCGAGAGTGTAAGTTTTTATGCGCTTAAAAGCATTTTCAGGCCGAATGAGCTGATTTCTGCCAATTGCAGCAAAACACTGAAAGGAAAGTGGGTTTGCCTTCATATTTGACCCAGAACAACTCAGTTCAGCATGGAAATATCATTGCAACAGCTTTTATTTAGCCAGAAATCAAGAGTGTAAGTTTTTATGCGCTTAAAAGCATTTTCAGGCCGAATGAGCTGATTTCTGCCAATTGCAGCAAAAGACTGAAAGGAAAGTGGGTTTGCCTTCATATTTGACCCAGAACAACTCAGTTCAGCATGGAAATATCATTGCAACAGCTTTTATTTAGCTAGAAATCAAGAGTGTAAGTTTTTATGCGCTTAAAAGCATTTGCAGGCCGAATGAGCTGATTTTTGCCAATTGCAGCAAAAGACTGAAAGGAAAGTGGGTTTGCCTTCATATTTGACCCAGAACAACTCAGTTCAGCATGGAAATATCATTGCAACAGCTTTTATTTAGCCAGAAATCAAGAGTGTAAGTTTTTATGCGCTTAAAAGCATTTTCAGGCCGAATGAGCTGATTTCTGCCAATTGCAGCAAAAGACTGAAAGGAAAGTGGGTTTGCCTTCATATTTGACCCAGAACAACTCAGTTCAGCATGGAAATATCATTGCAACAGCTTTTATTTAGCCAGAAATCAAGAGTGTAAGTTTTTATGTGCTTAAAAGCATTTTCAGGCCGATTGAGCAAATATGCTTGTTTCTGCCAATTGCAGCAAAATACTGAAAGGAAAGTGGGTTTGCCTTCATATTTAACCCAGAACAACTCAGTTCAGCATGGAAATATCATTGCAACAGCTTTTATTTAGCCAGAAATCAAGAGTGTAAGTTTTTATGCGCTTAAAAGCATTTTCAGGCCGAATGAGCTGATTTCTGTCAATTGCAGCAAAAGACTGAAAGGAAAGTGGGTTTGCCTTCATATTTGACCCAGAACAACTCAGTTCAGCATGGAAATATCATTGCAACAGCTTTTATTTAGCCAGAAATCAAGAGTGTAAGTTTTTATGCGCTTAAAAGCATTTTCAGGCCGAATGAGCTGATTTCTGCCAATTGCAGCAAACTACTGAAAGGAAAGTGGGTTTGCCTTCATATTTGACCCAGAATAACTCAGTTCACCATGGAAATATCATTGCAACAGCTTTTATTTAGCCAGAAATCAAGAGTGTAAGTTTTTATGCGCTTAAAAGCATTTTCAGGCCTAATGAGCTGATTTCTGCCAATTGCAGCAAAATACTGAAAGGAAAGTGGGTTTGCCTTCATATTTGACCCAGAACAACTCAGTTCAGCATGGAAATATCATTGCAACAGCTTTTATTTAGCCAGAAATCAAGAGTGTAAGTTTTTATGCGCTTAAAAGCATTTTCAGGCCGAATGAGCAAATATGCTTGTTTCTGCCAATTGCAGCAAAATACTGAAAGGAAAGTGGGTTTGCCTTCATATTTGACCCAGAACAACTCAGTTCAGCATGGAAATATCATTGCAACAGCTTTTATTTAGCCAGAAATCAAGAGTGTAAGTTTTTATGCGCTTAAAAGCATTTTCAGGCCGAATGAGCAAATATGCTTGTTTCTGCCAATTGCAGCAAAAGACTGAAAGGAAAGTGGGTTTGCCTTCGTATTTGACACAGAACAGCTCAGTTCAGCATGGAAATATCATTGCAACAGCTTTTATTTAGCCAGAAATCAAGAGTGTAAGTTTTTATGCGCTTAAAAGCATTTTCAGGCCGAATGAGCTGATTTCTGCCAATTGCAGCAAAATACTGAAAGGAAAGTAGGTTTGCCTTCATATTTGACCCAGAATAACTCAGTTCAGCATGGAAATATCATTGCAACAGCTTTTATTTAGCCAGAAATCAAGAGTGTACGTTTTTATGCGCTTAAAAGCATTTTCAGGCCAAATGAGCAAATATGCTTGTTTCTGCCAATTGCAGCAAAATACTGAAAGGAAAGTGGGTTTGCCTTCATATTTGACCCAGAACAACTCAGTTCAGCATGGAAATATCATTGCAACAGCTTTTATTTAGCCAGAAATCAAGAGTGTAAGTTTTTATGCGCTTAAAAGCATTTTCAGGCCGAATGAGCAAATATGCTTGTTTCTGCCAATTGCAGCAAAATACTGAAAGGAAAGTGGGTTTGCCTTCATATTTGACCCAGAACAACTCAGTTCAGCATGGAAATATCATTGCAACAGCTTTTATTTAGCCAGAAATCAAGAGTGTAAGTTTTTATGCGCTTAAAAGCATTTTCAGGCCGAATGAGCCGATTTTTGCCAATTGCAGCAAAATACTGAAAGGAAAGAGGGTTTGCCTTCATATTTGACCCAGAACAACTCAGTTCAGCATGGAAATATCATTGCAACAGCTTTTATTTAGCCAGAAATCAAGAGTGTAAGTTTTTATATGCTTAAAAGCATTTTCAGGCCGAATGAGCAAATATGCTTGTTTCTGCCAATTGCAGCAAAATACTGAATGGAAAGTAGGTTTGCCTTCATATTTGACCCAGAACAACTCAGTTCAGCATGGAAATATCATTGCAACAGCTTTTATTTAGCCAGAAATCAAGAGTGTAAGTTTTTATGCGCTTAAAAGCATTTTCAGGCTGAATGAGCTGATTTGTGCCAATTGCAGCAAAATACTGAAAGGAAAGTGGGTTTGCCTTCATATTTGACCCAGAACAACTCAGTTCAGCATGGAAATATCATTGCAACAGCTTTTATTTAGCCAGAAATCAAGAGTGTAAGTTTTTATGCGCTTAAAAGCATTTTCAGGCCGAATGAGCAAATATGCTTGTTTCTGCCAATTGCAGCAAAATACTGAAAGGAAAGTGGGTTTGCCTTCATATTTGACCCAGAACAACTCAGTTCAGCATGGAAATATCATTGCAACAGCTTTTATTTAGCCAGAAATCAAGAGTGTAAGTTTTTATGCGCTTAAAAGCATTTTCAGGCCGAATGAGCAAATATGCTTGTTTCTGCCAATTGCAGCAAAAGACTGAAAGGAAAGTGGGTTTGCCTTCGTATTTGACACAGAACAGCTCAGTTCAGCATGGAAATATCATTGCAACAGCTTTTATTTAGCCAGAAATCAAGAGTATAAGTTTTTATGCGCTTAAAAGCATTTTCAGGCCGAATGAGCTGATTTCTGCCAATTGCAGCAAAATACTGAAAGGAAAGTAGGTTTGCCTTCATATTTGACCCAGAATAACTCAGTTCAGCATGGAAATATCATTGCAACAGCTTTTATTTAGCCAGTAATCAAGAGTGTAAGTTTTTATGCGCTTAAAAGCATTTTCAGGCCGAATGAGCAAATATGCTTGTTTCTGCCAATTGCAGCAAAATACTGAAAGGAAAGTGGGTTTGCCTTCATATTTGACCCAGAACAACTCAGTTCAGCATGGAAATATCATTGCAACAGCTTTTATTTAGTCAGAAATCAAGAGTGTAAGTTTTTATGCGCTTAAAAGCATTTTCAGGCCGAATGAGCAAATATGCTTGTTTCTGCCAATTGCAGCAAAATACTGAAAGGAAAGTGGGTTTGCCTTCATATTTGACCCAGAACAACTCAGTTCAGCATGGAAATATCATTGTAACAGCTTTTATTTAGCCAGAAATCAAGAGTGTAAGTTTTTATGCGCTTAAAAGCATTTTCAGGCCGAATGAGCCGATTTCTGCCAATTGCAGCAAAATACTGAAAGGAAAGTGGGTTTGCCTTCATATTTGACCCAGAACAACTCAGTTCAGCATGGAAATATCATTGCAACAGCTTTTATTTAGTCAGAAATCAAGAGTGTAAGATTTTATGCGCTTAAAAGCATTTTCAGGCCTAATGAGCTGATTTCTGCCAATTGCAGCAAAATACTGAAAGGAAAGTGGGTTTGCCTTCATATTTGACCCAGAACAACTCAGTTCAGCATGGAAATATCATTGCAACAGCTTTTATTTAGCCAGAAATCAAGAGTGTAAGTTTTTATGCGCCTAAGAGCATTTTCAGGCCGAATGAGCTGATTTCTGCCAATTGCAGCAAAATACTGAAAGGAAAGTGGGTTTGCCTTCATATTTGACCCAGAACAACTCAGTTCAGCATGGAAATATCATTGCAACAGCTTTTATTTAGCCAGAAATCAAGAGTGTAAGTTTTTATGCGCTTAAAAGCATTTTCAGGCCGAATGAGCTGATTTCTGCCAATTGCAGCAAAATACTGAAAGGAAAGTGGGTTTGCCTTCATATTTGACCCAGAACAACTCATTTCAGCATGGAAATATCATTGCAACAGCTTTTATTTAGCCAGAAATCAAGAGTGTAAGTTTTTATGCGCTTAAAAGCATTTTCAGGCCGAATGAGCTGATTTCTGCCAATTGCAGCAAAAGACTGAAAGGAAAGTGGGTTTGCCTTCATATTTGACCCAGAACAACTCAGTTCAGCATGGAAATATCATTGCAACAGCTTTTATTTAGCCAGAAATCAAGAGTGTAAGTTTTTATGCGCTTAAAAGCATTTTCAGGCCGAATGAGCTGATTTCTGCCAATTGCAGCAAAATACTGAAAGGAAAGTGGGTTTGCCTTCATATTTGACCCAGAACAACTCAGTTCAGCATGGAAATATCATTGCAACAGCTTTTATTTAGCCAGAAATCAAGAGTGTAAGTTTTTATGCGCTTAAAAGCATTTTCAGGCCGAATGAGCTGATTTCTGCCAATTGTAGCAAAATACTGAAAGGAAAGTAGGTTTGCCTTCATATTTGACCCAGAACAACTCAGTTCAGCATGGAAATATCATTGCAACAGCTTTTATTTAGCCAGAAATCAAGAGTGTAAGTTTTTATGCGCTTAAAAGCATTTTCAGGCCGAATGAGCTGATTTCTGCCAATTGCAGCAAAATACTGAAAGGAAAGTGGGTTTGCCTTCATATTTGACCCAGAATAACTCAGTTCAGCATGGAAATATCATTGCAACAGCTTTTATTTAGTCAGAAATCAAGAGTGTAAGTTTTTATGCGCTTAAAAGCATTTTCAGGCCTAATGAGCTGATTTCTGCCAATTGCAGCAAAATACTGAAAGGAAAGTGGGTTTGCCTTCATATTTGACCCAGAACAACTCAGTTCAGCATGGAAATATCATTGCAACAGCTTTTATTTAGCCAGAAATCAAGAGTGTAAGTTTTTATGCGCCTAAAAGCATTTTCAGGCCGAATGAGCTGATTTCTGCCAATTGCAGCAAAATACTGAAAGGAAAGTGGGTTTGCCTTCATATTTGACCCAGAACAACTCAGTTCAGCATGGAAATATCATTGCAACAGCTTTTATTTAGCCAGAAATCAAGAGTGTAAGTTTTTATGCGCTTAAAAGCATTTTCAGGCCGAATGAGCTGATTTCTGCCAATTGCAGCAAAATACTGAAAGGAAAGTAGGTTTGCCTTCATATTTGAGCCAGAACAACTCATTTCAGCATGGAAATATCATTGCAACAGCTTTTTTTTAGCCAGAAATCAAGAGTGTAAGTTTTTATGCGCTTAAAAGCATTTTCAGGCCGAATGAGCAAATATGCTTGTTTCTGCCAATTGCAGCAAAATACTGAAAGGAAAGTGGGTTTGCCTTCATATTTGACCCAGAACAACTCAGTTCAGCATGGAAATATCATTGCAACAGCTTTTATTTAGCCAGAAATCAAGAGTGTAAGTTTTTATGCGCTTAAAAGCATTTTCAGGCCGAATGAGCAAATATGCTTGTTTCTGCCAATTGCAGCAAAATACTGAAAGGAAAGTGGGTTTGCCTTCATATTTGACCCAGAACAACTCAGTTCAGCATGGAAATATCATTGCAACAGCTTTTATTTAGCCAGAAATCAAGAGTGTAAGTTTTTATGCGCCTAAAAGCATTTTCAGGCCGAATGAGCTGATTTCTGCCAATTGCAGCAAAATACTGAAAGGAAAGTGGGTTTGCCTTCATATTTGACCCAGAACAACTCAATTCAGCATGGAAATATCATTGCAACAGCTTTTATTTAGTCAGAAATCAAGAGTGTAAGTTTTTATGCGCCTAACAGCATTTTCAGTCCGAATGAGCTGATTTCTGCCAATTGCAGCAAAATACTGAAAGGAAAGTGGGTTTGCCTTCATATTTGACCCAGAACAACTCAGTTCAGCATGGAAATATCATTGCAACAGCTTTTATTTAGCCAGAAATCAAGAGTGTAAGTTTTTATGCGCCTAAAAGCATTTTCAGGCCGAATGAGCTGATTTCTGCCAATTGCAGCAAAATACTGAAAGGAAAGTGGGTTTGCCTTCATATTTGACCCAGAACAACTCAGTTCAGCATGGAAATATCATTGTAACAGCTTTTATTTAGCCAGAAATCAAGAGTGTAAGTTTTTATGCGCTTAAAAGCATTTTCAGGCCGAATGAGCAAATATGCTTGTTTCTGCCAATTGCAGCAAAATACTGAAAGGAAAGTGCGTTTGCCTTCATATTTGACCCAGAACAACTCAGTTCAGCATGGAAATATCATTGCAACAGCTTTTATTTAGTCAGAAATCAAGAGTGTAAGTTTTTATGCGCTTCAAAGCATTTTCAGGCCTAATGAGCTGATTTCTGCCAATTGCAGCAAAATACTGGAAGGAAAGTGGGTTTGCCTTCATATTTGACCCACAACAACCCAGTTCAGCATGGAAATATCATTGCAACAGCTTTTATTTAGCCAGAAATCAAGAGTGTAAGTTTTTATGCGCTTAAAAGCATTTTCAGGCCGAATGAGCTGATTTCTGCCAATTGCAGCAAAATACTGAAAAGAAAGTGGGTTTGCCTTCATATTTGACCCAGAACAACTCAGTTCAGCATGGAAATATCATTGCAACAGCTTTTATTTAGCCAGAAATCAAGAGGGTAAGTTTTTATGCGCCTAACAGCATTTTCAGGCCGAATGAGCAGATTTCTGCCAATTGCAGCAAAATACTGAAAGGAAAGTGGGTTTGCCTTCATATTTGACCTAGAACAACTCAGTTCAGCATGGAAATATCATTGCAACAGCTTTTATTTAGCCAGAAATCAAGAGTGTAAGTTTTTATGCGCTTAACAGCATTTTCAGGCCGAATGAGCAAATATGCTTGTTTCTGCCAATTGCAGCAAAATACTGAAAGGAAAGTGAGTTTGCCTTCATATTTGATCCAGAACAACTCAGTTCAGCATGGAAATATCATTGCAACAGCTTTTATTTAGCCAGAAATCAAGAGTGTAAGTTTTTATGCGCTTAAAAGCATTTTCAGGCCGAATGAGCAAATATGCTTGTTTCTGCCAATTGCAGCAAAATACTGAAAGGAAAGTGGGTTTGCCTTCATATTTGACCCAGAACAACTCAGTTCAGCATGGAAATATCATTGCAACAGCTTTTATTTAGCCAGAAATCAAGAGTGTAAGTTTTTATGCGCTTAAAAGCATTTTCAGGCCGAATGAGCAAATATGCTTGTTTCTGCCAATTGCAGCAAAAGACTGAAAGGAAAGTGGGTTTGCCTTCGTATTTGACACAGAACAGCTCAGTTCAGCATGGAAATATCATTGCAACAGCTTTTATTTAGCCAGAAATCAAGAGTGTAAGTTTTTATGCGCTTAAAAGCATTTTCAGGCCGAATGAGCTGATTTCTGCCAATTGCAGCAAAATACTGAAAGGAAAGTAGGTTTGCCTTCATATTTGACCCAGAATAACTCAGTTCAGCATGGAAATATCATTGCAACAGCTTTTATTTAGCCAGAAATCAAGAGTGTAAGTTTTTATGCGCTTAAAAGCATTTTCAGGCCGAATGAGCAAATATGCTTGTTTCTGCCAATTGCAGCAAAATACTGAAAGGAAAGTGGGTTTGCCTTCATATTTGACCCAGAACAACTCAGTTCAGCATGGAAATATCATTGCAACAGCTTTTATTTAGCCAGAAATCAAGAGTGTAAGTTTTTATGCGCTTAAAAGCATTTTCAGGCCGAATGTGCAAATATGCTTGTTTCTGCCAATTGCAGCAAAATACTGAAAGGAAAGTGGGTTTGCCTTCATATTTGACCCAGAACAACTCAGTTCAGCATGGAAATATCATTGCAACAGCTTTTATTTAGCCAGAAATCAAGAGTGTAAGTTTTTATGCGCTTAAAAGCATTTTCAGGCCGAATGAGCCGATTTTTGCCAATTGCAGCAAAATACTGATAGGAAAGTGGGTTTGCCTTCATATTTGACCCAGAACAACTCAGTTCAGCATGGAAATATCATTGCAACAGCTTTTATTTAGCCAGAAATCAAGAGTGTAATTTTTTATGCGCTTAAAAGCATTTTCAGGCCGAATGAGCAAATATGCTTGTTTCTGCCAATTGCAGCAAATACTGAAAGGAAAGTGGGTTTGCCTTCATATTTGACCCAGAACAACTCAGTTCAGCATGGAAATATCATTGCAACAGCTTTTATTTAGCCAGAAATCAAGAGTGTAAGTTTTTATGCGCTTAAAAACATTTTCAGGCCGAATGAGCAAATATGCTTGTTTCTGCCAATTGCAGCAAAATACTGAAAGGAAAGTGGGTTTGCCTTCATATTTGACCCAGAACAACTCAGTTCAGCATGGAAATATCATTGCAACAGCTTTTATTTAGCCAGAAATCAAGAGTGTAAGTTTTTATGCGCTTAAAAGCATTTTCCGGCCGAATGAGCTGATTTCTGCCAATTGCAGCAAAATACTGAAAGGAATGTGGGTTTGCCTTCATATTTGACCCAGAACAACTCAGTTCAGCATGGAAATATCATTGCAACAGCTTTTATTTAGCCAGAAATCAAGAGTGTAAGTTTTTATGCGCTTAAAAGCATTTTCAGGCCGAATGAGCTGATTTCTGCCAATTGCAGTAAAATACTGAAAGGAAAGTGGGTTTGCCTTCATATTTGACCCAGAACAACTCATTTCAGCATGGAAATATCATTGCAAGAGCTTTTATTTAGCCAGAAATCAAGAGTGTAAGTTTTTATGCGCTTAAAAGCATTTTCAGGCCGAATGAGCTGATTTCTGCCAATTGCAGCAAAAGACTGAAAGGAAAGTGGGTTTGCCTTCATATTTGACCCAGAACAACTCAGTTCAGCATGGAAATATCATTGCAACAGCTTTTATTTAGCCAGAAATCAAGAGTGTAAGTTTTTATGCGCTTAAAAGCATTTTCAGGCCGAATGAGCTGATTTCTGCCAATTGCAGCAAAATACTGAAAGGAAAGTGGTTTTGCCTTCATATTTGACCCAGAATAACTCAGTTCAGCATGGAAATATCATTGCAACAGCTTTTATTTAGTCAGAAATCAAGAGTGTAAGTTTTTATACGCTTAAAAGCATTTTCAGGCCTAATGAGCTGATTTCTGCCAATTGCAGCAAAATACTGAAAGGAAAGTGGGTTTGCCTTCATATTTGACCCAGAACAACTCAGTTCAGCATGGAAATATCATTGCAACAGCTTTTATTTAGCCAGAAATCAAGAGTGTAAGTTTTTATGCGCTTAAAAGCATTTTCAGGCCGAATGAGCAAATATGCTTGTTTCTGCCAATTGCAGCAAAATACTGAAAGGAAAGTGGGTTTGCCTTCATATTTGACCCAGAACAACTCAGTTCAGCATGGAAATATCATTGCAACAGCTTTTATTTAGCCAGAAATCAAGAGTGTAAGTTTTTATGCGCTTAAAAGCATTTTCAGGCCGAATGAGCCGATTTTTGCCAATTGCAGCAAAATACTGAAAGGAAAGAGGGTTTGCCTTCATATTTGACCCAGAACAACTCAGTTCAGCATGGAAATATCATTGCAACAGCTTTTATTTAGCCAGAAATCAAGAGTGTAAGTTTTTATATGCTTAAAAGCATTTTCAGGCCGAATGAGCAAATATGCTTGTTTCTGCCAATTGCAGCAAAATACTGAATGGAAAGTAGGTTTGCCTTCATATTTGACCCAGAACAACTCAGTTCAGCATGGAAATATCATTGCAACAGCTTTTATTTAGCCAGAAATCAAGAGTGTAAGTTTTTATGCGCTTAAAAGCATTTTCAGGCTGAATGAGCTGATTTGTGCCAATTGCAGCAAAATACTGAAAGGAAAGTGGGTTTGCCTTCATATTTGATCCAGAACAACTCAGTTCAGCATGGAAATATCATTGCAACAGCTTTTATTTAGCCAGAAATCAAGAGTGTAAGTTTTTATGCGCTTAAAAGCATTTTCAGGCCGAATGAGCAAATATGCTTGTTTCTGCCAATTGCAGCAAAATACTGAAAGGAAAGTGGGTTTGCCTTCATATTTGACCCAGAACAACTCAGTTCAGCATGGAAATATCATTGCAACAGCTTTTATTTAGCCAGAAATCAAGAGTGTAAGTTTTTATGCGCTTAAAAGCATTTTCAGGCCGAATGAGCAAATATGCTTGTTTCTGCCAATTGCAGCAAAAGACTGAAAGGAAAGTGGGTTTGCCTTCGTATTTGACACAGAACAGCTCAGTTCAGCATGGAAATATCATTGCAACAGCTTTTATTTAGCCAGAAATCAAGAGTATAAGTTTTTATGCGCTTAAAAGCATTTTCAGGCCGAATGAGCTGATTTCTGCCAATTGCAGCAAAATACTGAAAGGAAAGTAGGTTTGCCTTCATATTTGACCCAGAATAACTCAGTTCAGCATGGAAATATCATTGCAACAGCTTTTATTTAGCCAGTAATCAAGAGTGTAAGTTTTTATGCGCTTAAAAGCATTTTCAGGCCGAATGAGCAAATATGCTTGTTTCTGCCAATTGCAGCAAAATACTGAAAGGAAAGTGGGTTTGCCTTCATATTTGACCCAGAACAACTCAGTTCAGCATGGAAATATCATTGCAACAGCTTTTATTTAGTCAGAAATCAAGAGTGTAAGTTTTTATGCGCTTAAAAGCATTTTCAGGCCGAATGAGCAAATATGCTTGTTTCTGCCAATTGCAGCAAAATACTGAAAGGAAAGTGGGTTTGCCTTCATATTTGACCCAGAACAACTCAGTTCAGCATGGAAATATCATTGTAACAGCTTTTATTTAGCCAGAAATCAAGAGTGTAAGTTTTTATGCGCTTAAAAGCATTTTCAGGCCGAATGAGCCGATTTCTGCCAATTGCAGCAAAATACTGAAAGGAAAGTGGGTTTGCCTTCATATTTGACCCAGAACAACTCAGTTCAGCATGGAAATATCATTGCAACAGCTTTTATTTAGTCAGAAATCAAGAGTGTAAGATTTTATGCGCTTAAAAGCATTTTCAGGCCTAATGAGCTGATTTCTGCCAATTGCAGCAAAATACTGAAAGGAAAGTGGGTTTGCCTTCATATTTGACCCAGAACAACTCAGTTC
The DNA here is from genome assembly GCF_033026475.1 of Channa argus. Lineage (NCBI taxonomy): Eukaryota > Metazoa > Chordata > Actinopteri > Anabantiformes > Channidae > Channa > Channa argus. Next base: position 754,359 of record NW_027125220.1, read on the forward strand.
AGCATGGAAATATCATTGCAACAGCTTTTATTTAGCCAGAAATCAAGAGTGTAAGTTTTTATGCGCCTAAGAGCATTTTCAGGCCGAATGAGCTGATTTCTGCCAATTGCAGCAAAATACTGAAAGGAAAGTGGGTTTGCCTTCATATTTGACCCAGAACAACTCAGTTCAGCATGGAAATATCATTGCAACAGCTTTTATTTAGCCAGAAATCAAGAGTGTAAGTTTTTATGCGCTTAAAAGCATTTTCAGGCCGAATGAGCTGATTTCTGCCAATTGCAGCAAAATACTGAAAGGAAAGTGGGTTTGCCTTCATATTTGACCCAGAACAACTCATTTCAGCATGGAAATATCATTGCAACAGCTTTTATTTAGCCAGAAATCAAGAGTGTAAGTTTTTATGCGCTTAAAAGCATTTTCAGGCCGAATGAGCTGATTTCTGCCAATTGCAGCAAAAGACTGAAAGGAAAGTGGGTTTGCCTTCATATTTGACCCAGAACAACTCAGTTCAGCATGGAAATATCATTGCAACAGCTTTTATTTAGCCAGAAATCAAGAGTGTAAGTTTTTATGCGCTTAAAAGCATTTTCAGGCCGAATGAGCTGATTTCTGCCAATTGCAGCAAAATACTGAAAGGAAAGTGGGTTTGCCTTCATATTTGACCCAGAACAACTCAGTTCAGCATGGAAATATCATTGCAACAGCTTTTATTTAGCCAGAAATCAAGAGTGTAAGTTTTTATGCGCTTAAAAGCATTTTCAGGCCGAATGAGCTGATTTCTGCCAATTGTAGCAAAATACTGAAAGGAAAGTAGGTTTGCCTTCATATTTGACCCAGAACAACTCAGTTCAGCATGGAAATATCATTGCAACAGCTTTTATTTAGCCAGAAATCAAGAGTGTAAGTTTTTATGCGCTTAAAAGCATTTTCAGGCCGAATGAGCTGATTTCTGCCAATTGCAGCAAAATACTGAAAGGAAAGTGGGTTTGCCTTCATATTTGACCCAGAATAACTCAGTTCAGCATGGAAATATCATTGCAACAGCTTTTATTTAGTCAGAAATCAAGAGTGTAAGTTTTTATGCGCTTAAAAGCATTTTCAGGCCTAATGAGCTGATTTCTGCCAATTGCAGCAAAATACTGAAAGGAAAGTGGGTTTGCCTTCATATTTGACCCAGAACAACTCAGTTCAGCATGGAAATATCATTGCAACAGCTTTTATTTAGCCAGAAATCAAGAGTGTAAGTTTTTATGCGCCTAAAAGCATTTTCAGGCCGAATGAGCTGATTTCTGCCAATTGCAGCAAAATACTGAAAGGAAAGTGGGTTTGCCTTCATATTTGACCCAGAACAACTCAGTTCAGCATGGAAATATCATTGCAACAGCTTTTATTTAGCCAGAAATCAAGAGTGTAAGTTTTTATGCGCTTAAAAGCATTTTCAGGCCGAATGAGCTGATTTCTGCCAATTGCAGCAAAATACTGAAAGGAAAGTAGGTTTGCCTTCATATTTGAGCCAGAACAACTCATTTCAGCATGGAAATATCATTGCAACAGCTTTTTTTTAGCCAGAAATCAAGAGTGTAAGTTTTTATGCGCTTAAAAGCATTTTCAGGCCGAATGAGCAAATATGCTTGTTTCTGCCAATTGCAGCAAAATACTGAAAGGAAAGTGGGTTTGCCTTCATATTTGACCCAGAACAACTCAGTTCAGCATGGAAATATCATTGCAACAGCTTTTATTTAGCCAGAAATCAAGAGTGTAAGTTTTTATGCGCTTAAAAGCATTTTCAGGCCGAATGAGCAAATATGCTTGTTTCTGCCAATTGCAGCAAAATACTGAAAGGAAAGTGGGTTTGCCTTCATATTTGACCCAGAACAACTCAGTTCAGCATGGAAATATCATTGCAACAGCTTTTATTTAGCCAGAAATCAAGAGTGTAAGTTTTTATGCGCCTAAAAGCATTTTCAGGCCGAATGAGCTGATTTCTGCCAATTGCAGCAAAATACTGAAAGGAAAGTGGGTTTGCCTTCATATTTGACCCAGAACAACTCAATTCAGCATGGAAATATCATTGCAACAGCTTTTATTTAGTCAGAAATCAAGAGTGTAAGTTTTTATGCGCCTAACAGCATTTTCAGGCCGAATGAGCTGATTTCTGCCAATTGCAGCAAAATACTGAAAGGAAAGTGGGTTTGCCTTCATATTTGACCCAGAACAACTCAGTTCAGCATGGAAATATCATTGCAACAGCTTTTATTTAGCCAAAAATCAAGAGTGTAAGTTTTTATGCGCTTAAAAGCATTTTCAGAACGAATGAGCAAATATACTTGTTTCTGCCAATTGCAGCAAAATACTGAAAGGAAAGTGGGTTTGCCTTCATATTTGACCCAGAACAACTCAGTTCAGCATGGAAATATCATTGCAACAGCTTTTATTTAGCCAGAAATCAAGAGTGTAAGTTTTTATGCGCCTAAAAGCATTTTCAGGCCGAAGGAGCTGATTTCTGCCAATTGCAGCAAAATACTGAAAGGAAAGTGGGTTTGCCTTCATATTTGACCCAGAACAACTCAGTTCAGCATGGAAATATCATTGTAACAGCTTTTATTTAGCCAGAAATCAAGAGTGTAAGTTTTTATGCGCTTAAAAGCATTTTCAGGCCGAATGAGCAAATATGCTTGTTTCTGCCAATTGCAGCAAAATACTGAAAGGAAAGTGCGTTTGCCTTCATATTTGACCCAGAACAACTCAGTTCAGCATGGAAATATCATTGCAACAGCTTTTATTTAGTCAGAAATCAAGAGTGTAAGTTTTTATGCGCTTCAAAGCATTTTCAGGCCTAATGAGCTGATTTCTGCCAATTGCAGCAAAATACTGGAAGGAAAGTGGGTTTGCCTTCATATTTGACCCACAACAACCCAGTTCAGCATGGAAATATCATTGCAACAGCTTTTATTTAGCCAGAAATCAAGAGTGTAAGTTTTTATGCGCTTAAAAGCATTTTCAGGCCGAATGAGCTGATTTCTGCCAATTGCAGCAAAATACTGAAAAGAAAGTGGGTTTGCCTTCATATTTGACCCAGAACAACTCAGTTCAGCATGGAAATATCATTGCAACAGCTTTTATTTAGCCAGAAATCAAGAGTGTAAGTTTTTATGCGCCTAACAGCATTTTCAGGCCGAATGAGCAGATTTCTGCCAATTGCAGCAAAATACTGAAAGGAAAGTGGGTTTGCCTTCATATTTGACCTAGAACAACTCAGTTCAGCATGGAAATATCATTGCAACAGCTTTTATTTAGCCAGAAATCAAGAGTGTAAGTTTTTATGCGCTTAACAGCATTTTCAGGCCGAATGAGCAAATATGCTTGTTTCTGCCAATTGCAGCAAAATACTGAAAGGAAAGTGAGTTTGCCTTCATATTTGATCCAGAACAACTCAGTTCAGCATGGAAATATCATTGCAACAGCTTTTATTTAGCCAGAAATCAAGAGTGTAAGTTTTTATGCGCTTAAAAGCATTTTCAGGCCGAATGAGCAAATATGCTTGTTTCTGCCAATTGCAGCAAAATACTGAAAGGAAAGTGGGTTTGCCTTCATATTTGACCCAGAACAACTCAGTTCAGCATGGAAATATCATTGCAACAGCTTTTATTTAGCCAGAAATCAAGAGTGTAAGTTTTTATGCGCTTAAAAGCATTTTCAGGCCGAATGAGCAAATATGCTTGTTTCTGCCAATTGCAGCAAAAGACTGAAAGGAAAGTGGGTTTGCCTTCGTATTTGACACAGAACAGCTCAGTTCAGCATGGAAATATCATTGCAACAGCTTTTATTTAGCCAGAAATCAAGAGAGTAAGTTTTTATGCGCTTAAAAGCATTTTCAGGCCGAATGAGCTGATTTCTGCCAATTGCAGCAAAATACTGAAAGGAAAGTAGGTTTGCCTTCATATTTGACCCAGAATAACTCAGTTCAGCATGGAAATATCATTGCAACAGCTTTTATTTAGCCAGAAATCAAGAGTGTAAGTTTTTATGCGCTTAAAAGCATTTTCAGGCCGAATGAGCAAATATGCTTGTTTCTGCCAATTGCAGCAAAATACTGAAAGGAAAGTGGGTTTGCCTTCATATTTGACCCAGAACAACTCAGTTCAGCATGGAAATATCATTGCAACAGCTTTTATTTAGCCAGAAATCAAGAGTGTAAGTTTTTATGCGCTTAAAAGCATTTTCAGGCCGAATGTGCAAATATGCTTGTTTCTGCCAATTGCAGCAAAATACTGAAAGGAAAGTGGGTTTGCCTTCATATTTGACCCAGAACAACTCAGTTCAGCATGGAAATATCATTGCAACAGCTTTTATTTAGCCAGAAATCAAGAGTGTAAGTTTTTATGCGCTTAAAAGCATTTTCAGGCCGAATGAGCCGATTTTTGCCAATTGCAGCAAAATACTGATAGGAAAGTGGGTTTGCCTTCATATTTGACCCAGAACAACTCAGTTCAGCATGGAAATATCATTGCAACAGCTTTTATTTAGCCAGAAATCAAGAGTGTAATTTTTTATGCGCTTAAAAGCATTTTCAGGCCGAATGAGCAAATATGCTTGTTTCTGCCAATTGCAGCAAATACTGAAAGGAAAGTGGGTTTGCCTTCATATTTGACCCAGAACAACTCAGTTCAGCATGGAAATATCATTGCAACAGCTTTTATTTAGCCAGAAATCAAGAGTGTAAGTTTTTATGCGCTTAAAAGCATTTTCAGGCCGAATGAGCAAATATGCTTGTTTCTGCCAATTGCAGCAAAATACTGAAAGGAAAGTGGGTTTGCCTTCATATTTGACCCAGAACAACTCAGTTCAGCATGGAAATATCATTGCAACAGCTTTTATTTAGCCAGAAATCAAGAGTGTAAGTTTTTATGCGCTTAAAAGCATTTTCAGGCCGAATGAGCTGATTTCTGCCAATTGCAGCAAAATACTGAAAGGAAAGTGGGTTTGCCTTCATATTTGACCCAGAACAACTCAGTTCAGCATGGAAATATCATTGCAACAGCTTTTATTTAGCCAGAAATCAAGAGTGTAAGTTTTTATGCGCTTAAAAGCATTTTCAGGCCGAATGAGCTGATTTCTGCCAATTGCAGTAAAATACTGAAAGGAAAGTGGGTTTGCCTTCATATTTGACCCAGAACAACTCATTTCAGCATGGAAATATCATTGCAAGAGCTTTTATTTAGCCAGAAATCAAGAGTGTAAGTTTTTATGCGCTTAAAAGCATTTTCAGGCCGAATGAGCTGATTTCTGCCAATTGCAGCAAAAGACTGAAAGGAAAGTGGGTTTGCCTTCATATTTGACCCAGAACAACTCAGTTCAGCATGGAAATATCATTGCAACAGCTTTTATTTAGCCAGAAATCAAGAGTGTAAGTTTTTATGCGCTTAAAAGCATTTTCAGGCCGAATGAGCTGATTTCTGCCAATTGCAGCAAAATACTGAAAGGAAAGTGGTTTTGCCTTCATATTTGACCCAGAATAACTCAGTTCAGCATGGAAATATCATTGCAACAGCTTTTATTTAGTCAGAAATCAAGAGTGTAAGTTTTTATACGCTTAAAAGCATTTTCAGGCCTAATGAGCTGATTTCTGCCAATTGCAGCAAAATACTGAAAGGAAAGTGGGTTTGCCTTCATATTTGACCCAGAACAACTCAGTTCAGCATGGAAATATCATTGCAACAGCTTTTATTTAGCCAGAAATCAAGAGTGTAAGTTTTTATGCGCTTAAAAGCATTTTCAGGCCGAATGAGCAAATATGCTTGTTTCTGCCAATTGCAGCAAAATACTGAAAGGAAAGTGGGTTTGCCTTCATATTTGACCCAGAACAACTCAGTTCAGCAGGGAAATATCATTGCAACAGCTTTTATTTAGCCAGAAATCAAGAGTGTAAGTTTTTATGCGCTTAAAAGCATTTTCAGGCCGAATGAGCTGATTTCTGCCAATTGCAGCAAAATACTGAAAGGAAAGTGGGTTTGCCTTCATATTTGACCCAGAACAACTCAGTTCAGCATGGAAATATCATTGCAACAGCTTTTATTTAGCCAGAAATCAAGAGTGTAAGTTTTTATGCGCTTAAAAGCATTTTCAGGCCGAATGAGCACATATGCTTGTTTCTGCCAATTGCAGCAAAATACTGAAAGGAAAGTGGGTTTGCCTTCATATTTGACCCAGAACAACTCAGTTCAGCATGGAAATATCATTGCAACAGCTTTTATTTAGCCAGATATCAAGAGTGTAAGTTTTTATGCGCTTAAAAGCATTTTCAGGCCGAATGAGCAAATATGCTTGTTTCTGCCAATTGCAGCAAAATACTGAAAGGAAAGTGGGTTTGCCTTCATATTTGACGCAGAATAACTCAGTTCAGCATGGAAATATCATTCCAACAGCTTTTATTTAGCCAGAAATCAAGAGTGTAATTTTTTATACGCTTAAAAGCATTTTCAGGCCGAATGAGCAAATATGCTTGTTTCTGCCAATTGCAGCAAAAGACTGAAAGGAAAGTGGGTTTGCCTTCATATTTGACCCAGAACAACTCAGTTCAGCGTGGAAATATCATTGCAACAGCTTTTATTTAGTCAGAAATCAAGAATATATGTTTTTATGCGCTTAAAAGCATTTTCAGGCCTAATGAGCTGATTTCTGCCAATTGCAGCAAAATACTGAGAGGAAAGTGGGTTTGCCTTCATATTTGACCCAGAACAACTCAGTTCAGCATGGAAATATCATTGCAACAGCTTTTATTTAGCCAAAAATCAACAGTGTAAGTTTTTATGCGCTTAAAAGCATTTTCAGAACGAATGAGCAAATATACTTGTTTCTGCCAATTGCAGCAAAATACTGAAAGGAAAGTGGGTTTGCCTTCATATTTGACCCAGAACAACTCAGTTCAGCATGGAAATATCATTGCAACAGCTTTTATTTAGCCAGAAATCAAGAGTGTAAGTTTTTATGCGCTTAAAAGCATTTTCAGGCCGAATGAGCAAATATGCTTGTTTCTGCCAATTGCAGCAAAATACTGAAAGGAAAGTGGGTTTGCCTTCATATTTGACCCAGAACAACTCAGTTCAGCATGGAAATATCATTGCAACAGCTTTTATTTAGTCAGAAATCAAGAGTGTAAGTTTTTATGCGCTTCAAAGCATTTTCAGGCCTAATGAGCTGATTTCTGCCAATTGCAGCAAAATACTGAAAGGAAAGTGGGTTTGCCTTCATATTTGACCCAGAACAACCCAGTTCAGCATGGAAATATCATTGCAACAGCTTTTATTTAGTCAGAAATCAAGAGTGTAAGTTTTTATGCGCTTAAAAGCATTTTCAGGCCGAATGAGCAAATATGCTTGTTTCTGCCAATTGCAGCAAAATACTGAAAGGAAAGTGGGTTTTCCTTCATATTTGACCCAGAACAACTCAGTTCAGCATGGAAATATCATTGCAACAGCTTTTATTTAGCCAGAAATCAAGAGTGTAAGTTTTTATGCGCTTAAAAGCATTTTCAGGCCGAATGAGCAAATATGCTTGTTTCTGCCAATTGCAGCAAAAGACTGAAAGGAAAGTGGGTTTGCCTTCGTATTTGAAACAGAACAGCTCAGTTCAGCATGGAAATATCATTGCAACAGCTTTTATTTAGCCAGAAATCAAGAGTGTAAGTTTTTATGCGCTTAAAAGCATTTTCAGGCCGAATGAGCCGATTTTTGCCAATTGCAGCAAAATACTGATAGGAAAGTGGGTTTGCCTTCATATTTGACCCAGAATAACTCAGTTCAGCATGGAAATATCATTCCAACAGCTTTTATTTAGCCAGAAATCAAGAGTGTAAGTTTTTATGCGCTTAAAAGCATTTTCAGGCCGAATGAGCAAATATGCTTGTTTCTGCCAATTGCAGCAAAATACTGAAAGGAAAGTGGGTTTGCCTTCATATTTGACCCAGAACAACTCAGTTCAGCATGGAAATATCATTGCAACAGCTTTTATTTAGTCAGAAATCAAGAGTGTAAGTTTTTATGCGCTTCAAAGCATTTTCAGGCCTAATGAGCTGATTTCTGCCAATTGCAGCAAAATACTGAAAGGAAAGTGGGTTTGCCTTCATATTTGACCCAGAACAACCCAGTTCAGCATGGAAATATCATTGCAACAGCTTTTATTTAGCCAGAAATCAAGAGTGTAAGTTTTTATGCGCTTAAAAGCATTTTCAGGCCGAATGAGCTGATTTCTGCCAATTGCAGCAAAATACTGAAAGGAAAGTGGGTTTGCCTTCATATTTGACCCAGAACAACTCAGTTCAGCATGGAAATATCATTGCAACATCTTTTATTTAGCCAGAAATCAAGAGTGTAAGTTTTTATGCGCCTAACAGCATTTTCAGGCCGAATGAGCAGATTTCTACCAATTGCAGCAAAATACTGAAAGGAAAGTGGGTTTGCCTTCATATTTGACCCAGAACAACTCAGTTCAGCATGGAAATATCATTGCAACAGCTTTTATTTAGCCAGAAATCAAGAGTGTAAGTTTTTATGCGCTTAAAAGCATTTTCAGGCCGAATGAGCAAATATGCTTGTTTCTGCCAATTGCAGCAAAATACTGAAAGGAAAGTGGGTTTTCCTTCATATTTGACCCAGAACAACTCAGTTCAGCATGGAAATATCATTGCAACAGCTTTTATTTAGCCAGAAATCAAGAGTGTAAGTTTTTATGCGCTTAAAAGCATTTTCAGGCCGAATGAGCCGATTTTTGCCAATTGCAGCAAAATACTGATAGGAAAGTGGGTTTGCCTTCATATTTGACCCAGAACAACTCAGTTCAGCATGGAAATATCATTGCAACAGCTTTTATTTAGCCAGAAATCAAGAGTGTAATTTTTTATACGCTTAAAAGCATTTTCAGGCCGAATGAGCAAATGTGTTTGTTTCTGCCAATTGCAGCAAAATACTGAAAGGAAAGTGGGTTTGCCTTCATATTTGACCCAGAACAACTCAGTTCAGCGTGGAAATATCATTGCAACAGCTTTTATTTAGCCAAAAATCAAGAGTGTAAGTTTTTATGCGCTTAAAAGCATTTTCAGAACGAAAGAGCAAATATACTTGTTTCTGCCAATTGCAGCAAAATACTGAAAGGAAAGTGGGTTTGCCTTCATATTTGACCCAGAACAACTCAGTTCAGCATGGAAATATCATTGCAACAGCTTTTTTTTAGCCAGAAATCAAGAGTGTAAGTTTTTATGCGCTTAAAAGCATTTTCAGGCCGAATGAGCAAATATGCTTTTTTCTGCCAATTGCAGCAAAATACTGAAAGGAAAGTGGGTTTGCCTTCATATTTGACCCAGAACAACTCAGTTCAGCATGGAAATATCATTGCAACAGCTTTTATTTAGTCAGAAATCAAGAGTGTAAGTTTTTATGCGCTTCAAAGCATTTTCAGGCCTAATGAGCTGATTTCTGCCAATTGCAGCAAAATACTGAAAGGAAAGTGGGTTTGCCTTCATATTTGACCCAGAACAACCCAGTTCAGCATGGAAATATCATTGCAACAGCTTTTATTTAGCCAGAAATCAAGAGTGTAAGTTTTTATGCGCTTAAAAGCATTTTCAGGCCGAATGAGCAAATATGCTTGTTTCTGCCAATTGCAGCAAAAGACTGAAAGGAAAGTGGGTTTGCCTTCGTATTTGACACAGAACAGCTCAGTTCAGCATGGAAATATCATTGCAACAGCTTTTATTTAGCCAGAAATCAAGAGTGTAAGTTTTTATGCGCTTAAAAGCATTTTCAGGCCGAATGAGCTGATTTCTGCCAATTGCAGCAAAATACTGAAAGGAAAGTGGGTTTGCCTTCATATTTGACCCAGAACAACTCAGTTCAGCATGGAAATATCATTGCAACAGCTTTTATTTAGCCAGAAATCAAGAGTGTAAGTTTTTATGCGCTTAAAAGCATTTTCAGGCCGAATGAGCCGATTTCTGCCAATTGCAGCAAAATACTGAAAGGAAAGTGGGTTTGCCTTCATATTTGACCCAGAACAACTCAGTTCAGCATGGAAATATCATTGCAACAGCTTTTATTTAGTCAGAAATCAAGAGTGTAAGTTTTTATGCGCTTAAAAGCATTTTCAGGCCTAATGAGCTGATTTCTGCCAATTGCAGCAAAATACTGAAAGGAAAGTGGGTTTGCCTTCATATTTGACCCAGAACAACTCAGTTCAGCATGGAAATATCATTGCAACAGCTTTTATTTAGTCAGAAATCAAGAGTGTAAGTTTTTATGCGCTTAAAAGCATTTTCAGGCCGAATGAGCAAATATGCTTGTTTCTGCCAATTGCAGCAAAATACTGAAAGGAAAGTGGGTTTGCCTTCATATTTGACCCAGAACAACTCAGTTCCGCATGGAAATATCATTGCAACAGCTTTTATTTAGCCAGAAATCAAGAGTGTAAGTTTTTATGCGCTTAAAAGCATTTTCAGGCCGAATGAGCTGATTTCTGCCAATTGCAGCAAAATACTTAAAGGAAAGTGGGTTTGCCTTCATATTTGACCCAGAACAACTCAGTTCCGCATGGAAATATCATTGCAACAGCTTTTATTTAGCCAGAAATCAAGAGTGTAAGTTTTTATGCGCTTAAAAGCATTTTCAGGCCGAATGAGCTGATTTCTGCCAATTGCAGCAAAAGACTGAAAGGAAAGTGGGTTTGCCTTCATATTTGACCCAGAATAACTCAGTTCAGCATGGAAATATCATTGCAACAGCTTTTATTTAGTCAGAAATCAAGAGTGTAAGTTTTTATGCGCTTAAAAGCATTTTCAGGCCTAATGAGCTGATTTCTGCCAATTGCAGCAAAATACTGAAAGGAAAGTGGGTTTGCCTTCATATTTGACCCAGAACAACTCAGTTCAGCATGGAAATATCATTGCAACAGCTTTTATTTAGCCAGAAATCAAGAGTGTAAGTTTTTATGCGCTTAAAAGCATTTTCAGGCCGAATGAGCAAATATGCTTGTTTCTGCCAATTGCAGCAAAATACTGAAAGGAAAGTGGGTTTGCCTTCATATTTGACCCAGAACAACTCAGTTCAGCATGGAAATATCATTGCAACAGCTTTTATTTAGCCAGAAATCAAGAGTGTAAGTTTTTATGCGCTTAAAAGCATTTTCAGGCCGAATGAGCAAATATGCTTGTTTCTGCCAATTGCAGCAAAAGACTGAAAGGAAAGTGGGTTTGCCTTCGTATTTGACACAGAACAGCTCAGTTCAGCATGGAAATATCATTGCAACAGCTTTTATTTAGCCAGAAATCAAGAGTGTAAGTTTTTATGCGCTTAAAAGCATTTTCAGGCCGAATGAGCTGATTTCTGCCAATTGCAGCAAAAGACTGAAAGGAAAGTGGGTTTGCCTTCATATTTGACCCAGAATAACTCAGTTCAGCATGGAAATATCATTGCAACAGCTTTTATTTAGTCAGAAATCAAGAGTGTAAGTTTTTATGCGCTTAAAAGCATTTTCAGGCCTAATGAGCTGATTTCTGCCAATTGCAGCAAAATACTGAAAGGAAAGTGGGTTTGCCTTCATATTTGACCCAGAACAACTCAGTTCAGCATGGAAATATCATTGCAACAGCTTTTATTTAGCCAGAAATCAAGAGTGTAAGTTTTTATGCGCTTAAAAGCATTTTCAGGCCGAATGAGCAAATATGCTTGTTTCTGCCAATTGCAGCAAAATACTGAAAGGAAAGTGGGTTTGCCTTCATATTTGACCCAGAACAACTCAGTTCAGCATGGAAATATCATTGCAACAGCTTTTATTTAGCCAGAAATCAAGAGTGTAAGTTTTTATGCGCTTAAAAGCATTTTCAGGCCGAATGAGCAAATATGCTTGTTTCTGCCAATTGCAGCAAAAGACTGAAAGGAAAGTGGGTTTGCCTTCGTATTTGACACAGAACAGCTCAGTTCAGCATGGAAATATCATTGCAACAGCTTTTATTTAGCCAGAAATCAAGAGTGTAAGTTTTTATGCGCTTAAAAGCATTTTCAGGCCGAATGAGCTGATTTCTGCCAATTGCAGCAAAATACTGAAAGGAAAGTAGGTTTGCCTTCATATTTGACCCAGAATAACTCAGTTCAGCATGGAAATATCATTGCAACAGCTTTTATTTAGCCAGAAATCAAGAGTGTACGTTTTTATGCGCTTAAAAGCATTTTCAGGCCAAATGAGCAAATATGCTTGTTTCTGCCAATTGCAGCAAAATACTGAAAGGAAAGTGGGTTTGCCTTCATATTTGACCCAGAACAACTCAGTTCAGCATGGAAATATCATTGCAACAGCTTTTATTTAGCCAGAAATCAAGAGTGTAAGTTTTTATGCGCTTAAAAGCATTTTCAGGCCGAATGAGCAAATATGCTTGTTTCTGCCAATTGCAGCAAAATACTGAAAGGAAAGTGGGTTTGCCTTCATATTTGACCCAGAACAACTCAGTTCAGCATGGAAATATCATTGCAACAGCTTTTATTTAGCCAGAAATCAAGAGTGTAAGTTTTTATGCGCTTAAAAGCATTTTCAGGCCGAATGAGCCGATTTTTGCCAATTGCAGCAAAATACTGAAAGGAAAGAGGGTTTGCCTTCATATTTGACCCAGAACAACTCAGTTCAGCATGGAAATATCATTGCAACAGCTTTTATTTAGCCAGAAATCAAGAGTGTAAGTTTTTATATGCTTAAAAGCATTTTCAGGCCGAATGAGCAAATATGCTTGTTTCTGCCAATTGCAGCAAAATACTGAATGGAAAGTAGGTTTGCCTTCATATTTGACCCAGAACAACTCAGTTCAGCATGGAAATATCATTGCAACAGCTTTTATTTAGCCAGAAATCAAGAGTGTAAGTTTTTATGCGCTTAAAAGCATTTTCAGGCTGAATGAGCTGATTTGTGCCAATTGCAGCAAAATACTGAAAGGAAAGTGGGTTTGCCTTCATATTTGATCCAGAACAACTCAGTTCAGCATGGAAATATCATTGCAACAGCTTTTATTTAGCCAGAAATCAAGAGTGTAAGTTTTTATGCGCTTAAAAGCATTTTCAGGCCGAATGAGCAAATATGCTTGTTTCTGCCAATTGCAGCAAAATACTGAAAGGAAAGTGGGTTTGCCTTCATATTTGACCCAGAACAACTCAGTTCAGCATGGAAATATCATTGCAACAGCTTTTATTTAGCCAGAAATCAAGAGTGTAAGTTTTTATGCGCTTAAAAGCATTTTCAGGCCGAATGAGCAAATATGCTTGTTTCTGCCAATTGCAGCAAAAGACTGAAAGGAAAGTGGGTTTGCCTTCGTATTTGACACAGAACAACTCAGTTCAGCATGGAAATATCATTGCAACAGCTTTTATTTAGCCAGAAATCAAGAGTATAAGTTTTTATGCGCTTAAAAGCATTTTCAGGCCGAATGAGCTGATTTCTGCCAATTGCAGCAAAATACTGAAAGGAAAGTAGGTTTGCCTTCATATTTGACCCAGAATAACTCAGTTCAGCATGGAAATATCATTGCAACAGCTTTTATTTAGCCAGTAATCAAGAGTGTAAGTTTTTATGCGCTTAAAAGCATTTTCAGGCCGAATGAGCAAATATGCTTGTTTCTGCCAATTGCAGCAAAATACTGAAAGGAAAGTGGGTTTGCCTTCATATTTGACCCAGAACAACTCAGTTCAGCATGGAAATATCATTGCAACAGCTTTTATTTAGCCAGAAATCAAGAGTGTAAGTTTTTATGCGCTTAAAAGCATTTTCAGGCCGAATGAGCAAATATGCTTGTTTCTGCCAATTGCAGCAAAATACTGAAAGGAAAGTGGGTTTGCCTTCATATTTGACCCAGAACAACTCAGTTCAGCATGGAAATATCATTGTAACAGCTTTTATTTAGCCAGAAATCAAGAGTGTAAGTTTTTATGCGCTTAAAAGCATTTTCAGGCCGAATGAGCCGATTTCTGTCAATTGCAGCAAAATACTGAAAGGAAAGTGGGTTTGCCTTCATATTTGACCCAGAACAACTCAGTTCAGCATGGAAATATCATTGCAACAGCTTTTATTTAGTCAGAAATCAAGAGTGTAAGATTTTATGCGCTTAAAAGCATTTTCAGGCCTAATGAGCTGATTTCTGCCAATTGCAGCAAAATACTGAAAGGAAAGTGGGTTTGCCTTCATATTTGACCCAGAACAACTCAGTTCAGCATGGAAATATCATTGCAACAGCTTTTATTTAGCCAGAAATCAAGAGTGTAAGTTTTTATGCGCTTAAAAGCATTTTCAGGCCGAATGAGCAAATATGCTTGTTTCTGCCAATTGCAGCAAAATACTGAAAGGAAAGTGGGTTTGCCTTCATATTTGACCCAGAACAACTCAGTTCAGCATGGAAATATCATTGTAACAGCTTTTATTTAGCCAGAAATCAAGAGTGTAAGTTTTTATGCGCTTAAAAGCATTTTCAGGCCGAATGAGCCGATTTCTGCCAATTGCAGCAAAATACTGAAAGGAAAGTGGGTTTGCCTTCATATTTGACCCAGAACAACTCAGTTCAGCATGGAAATATCATTGCAACAGCTTTTATTTAGTCAGAAATCAAGAGTGTAAGATTTTATGCGCTTAAAAGCATTTTCAGGCCTAATGAGCTGATTTCTGCCAATTGCAGCAAAATACTGAAAGGAAAGTGGGTTTGCCTTCATATTTGACCCAGAACAACTCAGTTCAGCATGGAAATATCATTGCAACAGCTTTTATTTAGCCAGAAATCAAGAGTGTAAGTTTTTATGCGCCTAAGAGCATTTTCAGGCCGAATGAGCTGATTTCTGCCAATTGCAGCAAAATACTGAAAGGAAAGTGGGTTTGCCTTCATATTTGACCCAGAACAACTCAGTTCAGCATGGAAATATCATTGCAACAGCTTTTATTTAGCCAGAAATCAAGAGTGTAAGTTTTTATGCGCTTAAAAGCATTTTCAGGCCGAATGAGCTGATTTCTGCCAATTGCAGCAAAATACTGAAAGGAAAGTGGGTTTGCCTTCATATTTGACCCAGAACAACTCATTTCAGCATGGAAATATCATTGCAACAGCTTTTATTTAGCCAGAAATCAAGAGTGTAAGTTTTTATGCGCTTAAAAGCATTTTCAGGCCGAATGAGCTGATTTCTGCCAATTGCAGCAAAAGACTGAAAGGAAAGTGGGTTTGCCTTCATATTTGACCCAGAACAACTCAGTTCAGCATGGAAATATCATTGCAACAGCTTTTATTTAGCCAAAAATCAAGAGTGTAAGTTTTTATGCGCTTAAAAGCATTTTCAGAACGAATGAGCAAATATACTTGTTTCTGCCAATTGCAGCAAAATACTGAAAGGAAAGTGGGTTTGCCTTCATATTTGACCCAGAACAACTCAGTTCAGCATGGAAATATCATTGCAACAGCTTTTATTTAGCCAGAAATCAAGAGTGTAAGTTTTTATGCGCCTAAAAGCATTTTCAGGCCGAAGGAGCTGATTTCTGCCAATTGCAGCAAAATACTGAAAGGAAAGTGGGTTTGCCTTCATATTTGACCCAGAACAACTCAGTTCAGCATGGAAATATCATTGTAACAGCTTTTATTTAGCCAGAAATCAAGAGTGTAAGTTTTTATGCGCTTAAAAGCATTTTCAGGCCGAATGAGCAAATATGCTTGTTTCTGCCAATTGCAGCAAAATACTGAAAGGAAAGTGCGTTTGCCTTCATATTTGACCCAGAACAACTCAGTTCAGCATGGAAATATCATTGCAACAGCTTTTATTTAGCCAGAAATCAAGAGTGTAAGTTTTTATGCGCTTAAAAGCATTTTCAGGCCGAATGAGCTGATTTCTGCCAATTGCAGCAAAATACTGAAAAGAAAGTGGGTTTGCCTTCATATTTGACCCAGAACAACTCAGTTCAGCATGGAAATATCATTGCAACAGCTTTTATTTAGCCAGAAATCAAGAGTGTAAGTTTTTATGCGCCTAACAGCATTTTCAGGCCGAATGAGCAGATTTCTGCCAATTGCAGCAAAATACTGAAAGGAAAGTGGGTTTGCCTTCATATTTGACCCAGAACAACTCAGTTCAGCATGGAAATATCATTGCAACAGCTTTTATTTAGCCAGAAATCAAGAGTGTAAGTTTTTATGCGCTTAACAGCATTTTCAGGCCGAATGAGCAAATATGCTTGTTTCTGCCAATTGCAGCAAAATACTGAAAGGAAAGTGAGTTTGCCTTCATATTTGATCCAGAACAACTCAGTTCAGCATGGAAATATCATTGCAACAGCTTTTATTTAGCCAGAAATCAAGAGTGTAAGTTTTTATGCGCTTAAAAGCATTTTCAGGCCGAATGAGCAAATATGCTTGTTTCTGCCAATTGCAGCAAAATACTGAAAGGAAAGTGGGTTTGCCTTCATATTTGACCCAGAACAACTCAGTTCAGCATGGAAATATCATTGCAACAGCTTTTATTTAGCCAGAAATCAAGAGTGTAAGTTTTTATGCGCTTAAAAGCATTTTCAGGCCGAATGAGCAAATATGCTTGTTTCTGCCAATTGCAGCAAAAGACTGAAAGGAAAGTGGGTTTGCCTTCGTATTTGACACAGAACAGCTCAGTTCAGCATGGAAATATCATTGCAACAGCTTTTATTTAGCCAGAAATCAAGAGTGTAAGTTTTTATGCGCTTAAAAGCATTTTCAGGCCGAATGAGCTGATTTCTGCCAATTGCAGCAAAATACTGAAAGGAAAGTAGGTTTGCCTTCATATTTGACCCAGAATAACTCAGTTCAGCATGGAAATATCATTGCAACAGCTTTTATTTAGCCAGAAATCAAGACTGTAAGTTTTTATGCGCTTAAAAGCATTTTCAGGCCGAATGAGCAAATATGCTTGTTTCTGCCAATTGCAGCAAAATACTGAAAGGAAAGTGGGTTTGCCTTCATATTTGACCCAGAACAACTCAGTTCAGCATGGAAATATCATTGCAACAGCTTTTATTTAGCCAGAAATCAGGAGTGTAAGTTTTTATGCGCTTAAAAGCATTTTCAGGCCGAATGTGCAAATATGCTTGTTTCTGCCAATTGCAGCAAAATACTGAAAGGAAAGTGGGTTTGCCTTCATATTTGACCCAGAACAACTCAGTTCAGCATGGAAATATCATTGCAACAGCTTTTATTTAGCCAGAAATCAAGAGTGTAAGTTTTTATGCGCTTAAAAGCATTTTCAGGCCGAATGAGCCGATTTTTGCCAATTGCAGCAAAATACTGATAGGAAAGTGGGTTTGCCTTCATATTTGACCCAGAACAACTCAGTTCAGCATGGAAATATCATTGCAACAGCTTTTATTTAGCCAGAAATCAAGAGTGTAATTTTTTATGCGCTTAAAAGCATTTTCAGGCCGAATGAGCAAATATGCTTGTTTCTGCCAATTGCAGCAAATACTGAAAGGAAAGTGGGTTTGCCTTCATATTTGACCCAGAACAACTCAGTTCAGCATGGAAATATCATTGCAACAGCTTTTATTTAGCCAGAAATCAAGAGTGTAAGTTTTTATGCGCTTAAAAGCATTTTCAGGCCGAATGAGCAAATATGCTTGTTTCTGCCAATTGCAGCAAAATACTGAAAGGAAAGTGGGTTTGCCTTCATATTTGACCCAGAAAAACTCAGTTCAGCATGGAAATATCATTGCAACAGCTTTTATTTAGCCAGAAATCAAGAGTGTAAGTTTTTATGCGCTTAAAAGCATTTTCAGGCCGAATGAGCTGATTTCTGCCAATTGCAGCAAAAGACTGAAAGGAAAGTGGGTTTGCCTTCATATTTGACCCAGAACAACTCAGTTCAGCATGGAAATATCATTGCAACAGCTTTTATTTAGCCAGAAATCAAGAGTGTAAGTTTTTATGCGCTTAAAAGCATTTTCAGGCCGAATGAGCTGATTTCTGCCAATTGCAGTAAAATACTGAAAGGAAAGTGGGTTTGCCTTCATATTTGACCCAGAACAACTCATTTCAGCATGGAAATATCATTGCAAGAGCTTTTATTTAGCCAGAAATCAAGAGTGTAAGTTTTTATGCGCTTAAAAGCATTTTCAGGCCGAATGAGCTGATTTCTGCCAATTGCAGCAAAAGACTGAAAGGAAAGTGGGTTTGCCTTCATATTTGACCCAGAACAACTCAGTTCAGCATGGAAATATCATTGCAACAGCTTTTATTTAGCCAGAAATCAAGAGTGTAAGTTTTTATGCGCTTAAAAGCATTTTCAGGCCGAATGAGCTGATTTCTGCCAATTGCAGCAAAATACTGAAAGGAAAGTGGTATTGCCTTCATATTTGACCCAGAATAACTCAGTTCAGCATGGAAATATCATTGCAACAGCTTTTATTTAGTCAGAAATCAAGAGTGTAAGTTTTTATACGCTTAAAAGCATTTTCAGGCCTAATGAGCTGATTTCTGCCAATTGCAGCAAAATACTGAAAGGAAAGTGGGTTTGCCTTCATATTTGACCCAGAACAACTCAGTTCAGCATGGAAATATCATTGCAACAGCTTTTATTTAGCCAGAAATCAAGAGTGTAAGTTTTTATGCGCTTAAAAGCATTTTCAGGCCGAATGAGCAAATATGCTTGTTTCTGCCAATTGCAGCAAAATACTGAAAGGAAAGTGGGTTTGCCTTCATATTTGACCCAGAACAACTCAGTTCAGCAGGGAAATATCATTGCAACAGCTTTTATTTAGCCAGAAATCAAGAGTGTAAGTTTTTATGCGCTTAAAAGCATTTTCAGGCCGAATGAGCTGATTTCTGCCAATTGCAGCAAAATACTGAAAGGAAAGTGGGTTTGCCTTCATATTTGACCCAGAACAACTCAGTTCAGCATGGAAATATCATTGCAACAGCTTTTATTTTGCCAGAAATCAAGAGTGTAAGTTTTTATGCGCTTAAAAGCATTTTCAGGCCGAATGAGCACATATGCTTGTTTCTGCCAATTGCAGCAAAATACTGAAAGGAAAGTGGGTTTGCCTTCATATTTGACCCAGAACAACTCAGTTCAGCATGGAAATATCATCGCAACAGCTTTTATTTAGCCAGATATCAAGAGTGTAAGTTTTTATGCGCTTAAAAGCATTTTCAGGCCGAATGAGCAAATATGCTTGTTTCTGCCAATTGCAGCAAAATACTGAAAGGAAAGTGGGTTTGCCTTCATATTTGACGCAGAATAACTCAGTTCAGCATGGAAATATCATTCCAACAGCTTTTATTTAGCCAGAAATCAAGAGTGTAATTTTTTATACGCTTAAAAGCATTTTCAGGCCGAATGAGCAAATATGCTTGTTTCTGCCAATTGCAGCAAAAGACTGAAAGGAAAGTGGGTTTGCCTTCATATTTGACCCAGAACAACTCAGTTCAGCGTGGAAATATCATTGCAACAGCTTTTATTTAGTCAGAAATCAAGAATATATGTTTTTATGCGTTTAAAAGCATTTTCAGGCCTAATGAGCTGATTTCTGCCAATTGCAGCAAAATACTGAGAGGAAAGTGGGTTTGCCTTCATATTTGACCCAGAACAACTCAGTTCAGCATGGAAATATCATTGCAACAGCTTTTATTTAGCCAAAAATCAACAGTGTAAGTTTTTATGCGCTTAAAAGCATTTTCAGAACGAATGAGCAAATATACTTGTTTCTGCCAATTGCAGCAAAATACTGAAAGGAAAGTGGGTTTGCCTTCATATTTGACCCAGAACAACTCAGTTCAGCATGGAAATATCATTGCAACAGCTTTTATTTAGCCAGAAATCAAGAGTGTAAGTTTTTATGCGCTTAAAAGCATTTTCAGGCCGAATGAGCAAATATGCTTGTTTCTGCCAATTGCAGCAAAATACTGAAAGGAAAGTGCGTTTGCCTTCATATTTGACCCAGAACAACTCAGTTCAGCATGGAAATATCATTGCAACAGCTTTTATTTAGCCAGAAATCAAGAGTGTAAGTTTTTATGCGCTTAAAAGCATTTTCAGGCCGAATGAGCTGATTTCTGCCAATTGCAGCAAAATACTGAAAAGAAAGTGGGTTTGCCTTCATATTTGACCCAGAACAACTCAGTTCAGCATGGAAATATCATTGCAACAGCTTTTATTTAGCCAGAAATCAAGAGTGTAAGTTTTTATGCGCCTAACAGCATTTTCAGGCCGAATGAGCAGATTTCTGCCAATTGCAGCAAAATACTGAAAGGAAAGTGGGTTTGCCTTCATATTTGACCCAGAACAACTCAGTTCAGCATGGAAATATCATTGCAACAGCTTTTATTTAGCCAGAAATCAAGAGTGTAAGTTTTTATGCGCTTAACAGCATTTTCAGGCCGAATGAGCAAATATGCTTGTTTCTGCCAATTGCAGCAAAATACTGAAAGGAAAGTGAGTTTGCCTTCATATTTGATCCAGAACAACTCAGTTCAGCATGGAAATATCATTGCAACAGCTTTTATTTAGCCAGAAATCAAGAGTGTAAGTTTTTATGCGCTTAAAAGCATTTTCAGGCCGAATGAGCAAATATGCTTGTTTCTGCCAATTGCAGCAAAATACTGAAAGGAAAGTGGGTTTGCCTTCATATTTGACCCAGAAAAACTCAGTTCAGCATGGAAATATCATTGCAACAGCTTTTATTTAGCCAGAAATCAAGAGTGTAAGTTTTTATGCGCTTAAAAGCATTTTCAGGCCGAATGAGCTGATTTCTGCCAATTGCAGCAAAAGACTGAAAGGAAAGTGGGTTTGCCTTCATATTTGACCCAGAACAACTCAGTTCAGCATGGAAATATCATTGCAACAGCTTTTATTTAGCCAGAAATCAAGAGTGTAAGTTTTTATGCGCTTAAAAGCATTTTCAGGCCGAATGAGCTGATTTCTGCCAATTGCAGTAAAATACTGAAAGGAAAGTGGGTTTGCCTTCATATTTGACCCAGAACAACTCAGTTCAGCATGGAAATATCATTGCAAGAGCTTTTATTTAGCCAGAAATCAAGAGTGTAATTTTTTATGCGCTTAAAAGCATTTTCAGGCCGAATGAGCCGATTTTTGCCAATTGCAGCAAAATACTGATAGGAAAGTGGGTTTGCCTTCATATTTGACCCAGAATAACTCAGTTCAGCATGGAAATATCATTCCAACAGCTTTTATTTAGCCAGAAATCAAGAGTGTAAGTTTTTATGCGCTTAAAAGCATTTTCAGGCCGAATGAGCAAATATGCTTGTTTCTGCCAATTGCAGCAAAATACTGAAAGGAAAGTGGGTTTGCCTTCATATTTGACCCAGAACAACTCAGTTCAGCATGGAAATATCATTGCAACAGCTTTTATTTAGTCAGAAATCAAGAGTGTAAGTTTTTATGCGCTTCAAAGCATTTTCAGGCCTAATGAGCTGATTTCTGCCAATTGCAGCAAAATACTGAAAGGAAAGTGGGTTTGCCTTCATATTTGACCCAGAACAACCCAGTTCAGCATGGAAATATCATTGCAACAGCTTTTATTTAGCCAGAAATCAAGAGTGTAAGTTTTTATGCGCTTAAAAGCATTTTCAGGCCGAATGAGCTGATTTCTGCCAATTGCAGCAAAATACTGAAAGGAAAGTGGGTTTGCCTTCATATTTGACCCAGAACAACTCAGTTCAGCATGGAAATATCATTGCAACATCTTTTATTTAGCCAGAAATCAAGAGTGTAAGTTTTTATGCGCCTAACAGCATTTTCAGGCCGAATGAGCAGATTTCTACCAATTGCAGCAAAATACTGAAAGGAAAGTGGGTTTGCCTTCATATTTGACCCAGAACAACTCAGTTCAGCATAGAAATATCATTGCAACAGCTTTTATTTAGCCAGAAATCAAGAGTGTAAGTTTTTATGCGCTTAAAAGCATTTTCAGGCCGAATGAGCAAATATGCTTGTTTCTGCCAATTGCAGCAAAATACTGAAAGGAAAGTGGGTTTTCCTTCATATTTGACCCAGAACAACTCAGTTCAGCATGGAAATATCATTGCAACAGCTTTTATTTAGCCAGAAATCAAGAGTGTAAGTTTTTATGCGCTTAAAAGCATTTTCAGGCCGAATGAGCAAATATGCTTGTTTCTGCCAATTGCAGCAAAATACTGAAAGGAAAGTGGGTTTTCCTTCATATTTGACCCAGAACAACTCAGTTCAGCATGGAAATATCATTGCAACAGCTTTTATTTAGCCAGAAATCAAGAGTGTAAGTTTTTATGCGCTTAAAAGCATTTTCAGGCCGAATGAGCCGATTTTTGCCAATTGCAGCAAAATACTGATAGGAAAGTGGGTTTGCCTTCATATTTGACCCAGAACAACTCAGTTCAGCATGGAAATATCATTGCAACAGCTTTTATTTAGCCAGAAATCAAGAGTGTAATTTTTTATACGCTTAAAAGCATTTTCAGGCCGAATGAGCAAATATGTTTGTTTCTGCCAATTGCAGCAAAATACTGAAAGGAAAGTGGGTTTGCCTTCATATTTGACCCAGAACAACTCAGTTCAGCATGGAAATATCATTGCAACAGCTTTTTTTTAGCCAGAAATCAAGAGTGTAAGTTTTTATGCGCTTAAAAGCATTTTCAGGCCGAATGAGCAAATATGCTTTTTTCTGCCAATTGCAGCAAAATACTGAAAGGAAAGTGGGTTTGCCTTCATATTTGACCCAGAACAACTCAGTTCAGCATGGAAATATCATTGCAACAGCTTTTATTTAGTCAGAAATCAAGAGTGTAAGTTTTTATGCGCTTCAAAGCATTTTCAGGCCTAATGAGCTGATTTCTGCCAATTGCAGCAAAATACTGAAAGGAAAGTAGGTTTGCCTTCATATTTGACCCAGAATAACTCAGTTCAGCATGGAAATATCATTGCAACAGCTTTTATTTAGCCAGAAATCAAGAGTGTAAGTTTTTATGCGCTTAAAAGCATTTTCAGGCCTAATGAGCTGATTTCTGCCAATTGCAGCAAAATACTTAAAGGAAAGTGGGTTTGCCTTCATATTTGACCCAGAACAACCCAGTTCAGCATGGAAATATCATTGCAACAGCTTTTATTTAGCCAGAAATCAAGAGTGTAAGTTTTTATGCGCTTAAAAGCATTTTCAGGCCGAATGAGCTGATTTCTGCCAATTGCAGCAAAATACTGAAAGGAAAGTGGGTTTGCCTTCATATTTGACCCAGAACAACTCAGTTCAGCATGGAAATATCATTGCAACAGCTTTTATTTAGCCAGAAATCAAGAGTGTAAGTTTTTATGCGCTTAAAAGCATTTTCAGGCCGAATGAGCAAATATGCTTGTTTCTGCCAATTGCAGCAAAATACTGAAAGGAAAGTGGGTTTTCCTTCATATTTGACCCAGAACAACTCAGTTCAGCATGGAAATATCATTGCAACAGCTTTTATTTAGCCAGAAATCAAGAGTGTAAGTTTTTATGCGCTTAAAAGCATTTTCAGGCCGAATGAGCCGATTTTTGCCAATTGCAGCAAAATACTGATAGGAAAGTGGGTTTGCCTTCATATTTGACCCAGAACAACTCAGTTCAGCATGGAAATATCATTGCAACAGCTTTTATTTAGCCAGAAATCAAGAGTGTAATTTTTTATACGCTTAAAAGCATTTTCAGGCCGAATGAGCAAATATGTTTGTTTCTGCCAATTGCAGCAAAATACTGAAAGGAAAGTGGGTTTGCCTTCATATTTGACCCAGAACAACTCAGTTCAGCGTGGAAATATCATTGCAACAGCTTTTATTTAGTCAGAAATCAAGAGTGTAAGTTTTTATGCGCTTAAAAGCATTTTCAGGCCGAATGAGAAAATATGCTTGTTTCTGCCAATTGCAGCAAAATACTGAAAGGAAAGTGGGTTTGCCTTCATATTTGACCCAGAACAACTCAGTTCAGCATGGAAATATCATTGCAACAGCTTTTATTTAGTCAGAAATCAAGAGTGTAAGTTTTTATGCGCTTCAAAGCATTTTCAGAACGAATGAGCAAATATACTTGTTTCTGCCATTTGCAGCAAAATACTGAAAGGAAAGTGGGTTTGCCTTCATATTTGACCCAGAACAACTCAGTTCAGCATGGAAATATCATTGCAACAGCTTTTATTTAGCCAGAAATCAAGAGTGTAAGTTTTTATGCGCCTAAAAGCATTTTCAGGCCGAATGAGCAAATATGCTTGTTTCTGCCAATTGCAGCAAAATACTGAAAGGAAAGTGGGTTTGCCTTCATATTTGACCCAGAACAACTCAGTTCAGCATGGAAATATCATTGCAACAGCTTTTATTTAGCCAGAAATCAAGAGTGTAAGTTTTTATGCGCTTAAAAGCATTTTCAGGCCGAATGAGCAAATATACTTGTTTCTGCCAATTTCAGCAAAATACTGAAAGGAAAGTGGGTTTGCCTTCATATTTGACCCAGAACAACTCAGTTCAGCATGGAAATATCATTGCAACAGCTTTTATTTAGCCAGAAATCAAGAGTGTAAGGTTTTATGCGCTTAAAAGCATTTTCAGGCCGAATGAGCAAATATGCTTGTTTCTGCCAATTGCAGCAAAATACTGAAAGGAAAGTGGGTTTGCCTTCATATTTGACCCAGAACAACTCAGTTCAGCATGGAAATATCATTGCAACAGCTTTTATTTAGCCAGAAATCAAGAGTGTAAGTTTTTATGCGCTTAAAAGCATTTTCAGGCCGAATGAGCAAATATGCTTGTTTCTGCCAATTGCAGCAAAAGACTGAAAGGAAAGTGGGTTTGCCTTCGTATTTGACACAGAACAGCTCAGTTCAGCATGGAAATATCATTGCAACAGCTTTTATTTAGCCAGAAATCAAGAGTGTAAGTTTTTATGCGCTTAAAAGCATTTTCAGGCCGAATGAGCTGATTTCTGCCAATTGCAGCAAAATACTGAAAGGAAAGTAGGTTTGCCTTCATATTTGACCCAGAATAACTCAGTTCAGCATGGAAATATCATTGCAACAGCTTTTATTTAGCCAGAAATCAAGAGTGTACGTTTTTATGCGCTTAAAAGCATTTTCAGGCCAAATGAGCAAATATGCTTGTTTCTGCCAATTGCAGCAAAATACTGAAAGGAAAGTGGGTTTGCCTTCATATTTGACCCAGAACAACTCAGTTCAGCATGGAAATATCATTGCAACAGCTTTTATTTAGCCAGAAATCAAGAGTGTAAGTTTTTATGCGCTTAAAAGCATTTTCAGGCCGAATGAGCAAATATGCTTGTTTCTGCCAATTGCAGCAAAATACTGAAAGGAAAGTGGGTTTGCCTTCATATTTGACCCAGAACAACTCAGTTCAGCATGGAAATATCATTGCAACAGCTTTTATTTAGCCAGAAATCAAGAGTGTAAGTTTTTATGCGCTTAAAAGCATTTTCAGGCCGAATGAGCCGATTTTTGCCAATTGCAGCAAAATACTGAAAGGAAAGAGGGTTTGCCTTCATATTTGACCCAGAACAACTCAGTTCAGCATGGAAATATCATTGCAACAGCTTTTATTTAGCCAGAAATCAAGAGTGTAAGTTTTTATATGCTTAAAAGCATTTTCAGGCCGAATGAGCAAATATGCTTGTTTCTGCCAATTGCAGCAAAATACTGAATGGAAAGTAGGTTTGCCTTCATATTTGACCCAGAACAACTCAGTTCAGCATGGAAATATCATTGCAACAGCTTTTATTTAGCCAGAAATCAAGAGTGTAAGTTTTTATGCGCTTAAAAGCATTTTCAGGCTGAATGAGCTGATTTGTGCCAATTGCAGCAAAATACTGAAAGGAAAGTGGGTTTGCCTTCATATTTGATCCAGAACAACTCAGTTCAGCATGGAAATATCATTGCAACAGCTTTTATTTAGCCAGAAATCAAGAGTGTAAGTTTTTATGTGCTTAAAAGCATTTTCAGGCCGAATGAGCAAATATGCTTGTTTCTGCCAATTGCAGCAAAATACTGAAAGGAAAGTGGGTTTGCCTTCATATTTGACCCAGAACAACTCAGTTCAGCATGGAAATATCATTGCAACAGCTTTTATTTAGCCAGAAATCAAGAGTGTAATTTTTTTTGCGCTTAAAAGCATTTTCAGGCCGAATGAGCAAATATGCTTGTTTCTGCCAATTGCAGCAAAAGACTGAAAGGAAAGTGGGTTTGCCTTCGTATTTGACACAGAACAGCTCAGTTCAGCATGGAAATATCATTGCAACAGCTTTTATTTAGCCAGAAATCAAGAGTATAAGTTTTTATGCGCTTAAAAGCATTTTCAGGCCGAATGAGCAAATATGCTTGTTTCTGCCAATTGCAGCAAAATACTGAAAGGAAAGTGGGTTTGCCTTCATATTTGACCCAGAACAACTCAGTTCAGCATGGAAATATCATTGCAACAGCTTTTATTTAGCCAGAAATCAAGAGTGTAAGTTTTTATGCGCTTAAAAGCATTTTCAGGCCGAATGAGCAAATATGCTTGTTTCTGCCAATTGCAGCAAAATACTGAAAGGAAAGTGGGTTTGCCTTCATATTTGACCCAGAACAACTCAGTTCAGCATGGAAATATCATTGTAACAGCTTTTATTTAGCCAGAAATCAAGAGTGTAAGTTTTTATGCGCTTAAAAGCATTTTCAGGCCGAATGAGCCGATTTTTACCAATTGCAGCAAAATACTGATAGGAAAGTGGGTTTGCCTTCATATTTGACCCAGAACAACTCAGTTCAGCATGGAAATATCATTGCAACAGCTTTTATTTAGCCAGAAATCAAGAGTGTAATTTTTTATGCGCTTAAAAGCATTTTCAGGCCGAATGAGCAAATATGCTTGTTTCTGCCAATTGCAGCAAAATACTGAAAGGAAAGTGGGTTTGCCTTCATATTTGACCCAGAACAACTCAGTTCAGCATGGAAAAATCATTGCAACAGCTTTTATTTAGCCAGAAATCAAGAGTGTAAGTTTTTATGCGCTTAAAAGCATTTTCAGGCCGAATGAGCCGATTTCTGCCAATTGCAGCAAAATACTGAAAGGAAAGTGGGTTTGCCTTCATATTTGACCCAGAACAACTCAGTTCAGCATGGAAATATCATTGCAACAGCTTTTATTTAGTCAGAAATCAAGAGTGTAAGATTTTATGCGCTTAAAAGCATTTTCAGGCCTAATGAGCTGATTTCTGCCAATTGCAGCAAAATACTGAAAGGAAAGTGGGTTTGCCTTCATATTTGACCCAGAACAACTCAGTTCAGCATGGAAATATCATTGCAACAGCTTTTATTTAGCCAGAAATCAAGAGTGTAAGTTTTTATGCGCCTAAGAGCATTTTCAGGCCGAATGAGCTGATTTCTGCCAATTGCAGCAAAATACTGAAAGGAAAGTGGGTTTGCCTTCATATTTGACCCAGAACAACTCAGTTCAGCATGGAAATATCATTGCAACAGCTTTTATTTAGCCAGAAATCAAGAGTGTAAGTTTTTATGCGCTTAAAAGCATTTTCAGGCCGAATGAGCTGATTTCTGCCAATTGCAGCAAAATACTGAAAGGAAAGTGGGTTTGCCTTCATATTTGACCCAGAACAACTCATTTCAGCATGGAAATATCATTGCAACAGCTTTTATTTAGCCAGAAATCAAGAGTGTAAGTTTTTATGCGCTTAAAAGCATTTTCAGGCCGAATGAGCTGATTTCTGCCAATTGCAGCAAAAGACTGAAAGGAAAGTGGGTTTGCCTTCATATTTGACCCAGAACAACTCAGTTCAGCATGGAAATATCATTGCAACAGCTTTTATTTAGCCAGAAATCAAGAGTGTAAGTTTTTATGCGCTTAAAAGCATTTTCAGGCCGAATGAGCTGATTTCTGCCAATTGCAGCAAAATACTGAAAGGAAAGTGGGTTTGCCTTCATATTTGACCCAGAACAACTCAGTTCAGCATGGAAATATCATTGCAACAGCTTTTATTTAGCCAGAAATCAAGAGTGTAAGTTTTTATGCGCTTAAAAGCATTTTCAGGCCGAATGAGCTGATTTCTGCCAATTGCAGCAAAATACTGAAAGGAAAGTAGGTTTGCCTTCATATTTGACCCAGAACAACTCAGTTCAGCATGGAAATATCATTGCAACAGCTTTTATTTAGCCAGAAATCAAGAGTGTAAGTTTTTATGCGCTTAAAAGCATTTTCAGGCCGAATGAGCTGATTTCTGCCAATTGCAGCAAAATACTGAAAGGAAAGTGGGTTTGCCTTCATATTTGACCCAGAATAACTCAGTTCAGCATGGAAATATCATTGCAACAGCTTTTATTTAGTCAGAAATCAAGAGTGTAAGTTTTTATGCGCTTCAAAGCATTTTCAGGCCTAATGAGCTGATTTCTGCCAATTGCAGCAAAATACTGAAAGGAAAGTGGGTTTGCCTTCATATTTGACCCAGAACAACTCAGTTCAGCATGGAAATATCATTGCAACAGCTTTTATTTAGCCAGAAATCAAGAGTGTAAGTTTTTATGCGCCTAAAAGCATTTTCAGGCCGAATGAGCTGATTTCTGCCAATTGCAGCAAAATACTGAAAGGAAAGTGGGTTTGCCTTCATATTTGACCCAGAACAACTCAGTTCAGCATGGAAATATCATTGCAACAGCTTTTATTTAGCCAGAAATCAAGAGTGTAAGTTTTTATGTGCTTAAAAGCATTTTCAGGCCGAATGAGCTGATTTCTGCCAATTGCAGCAAAATACTGAAAGGAAAGTAGGTTTGCCTTCATATTTGAGCCAGAACAACTCATTTCAGCATGGAAATATCATTGCAACAGCTTTTTTTTAGCCAGAAATCAAGAGTGTAAGTTTTTATGCGCTTAAAAGCATTTTCAGGCCGAATGAGCAAATATGCTTGTTTCTGCCAATTGCAGCAAAATACTGAAAGGAAAGTGGGTTTGCCTTCATATTTGACCCAGAACAACTCAGTTCAGCATGGAAATATCATTGCAACAGCTTTTATTTAGCCAGAAATCAAGAGTGTAAGTTTTTATGCGCTTAAAAGCATTTTCAGGCCGAATGAGCAAATATGCTTGTTTCTGCCAATTGCAGCACAATACTGTAAGGAAAGTGGGTTTGCCTTCATATTTGACCCAGAACAACTCAGTTCAGCATGGAAATATCATTGCAACAGCTTTTATTTAGCCAGAAATCAAGAGTGTAAGTTTTTATGCGCCTAAAAGCATTTTCAGGCCGAATGAGCTGATTTCTGCCAATTGCAGCAAAATACTGAAAGGAAAGTGGGTTTGCCTTCATATTTGACCCAGAACAACTCAATTCAGCATGGAAATATCATTGCAACAGCTTTTATTTAGTCAGAAATCAAGAGTGTAAGTTTTTATGCGCTTAAAAGCATTTTCAGGCCGAATGAGCTGATTTCTGCCAATTGCAGCAAAATACTGAAAGGAAAGTGGGTTTGCCTTCATATTTGACCCAGAACAACTCAGTTCAGCATGGAAATATCATTGCAACAGCTTTTATTTAGCCAGAAATCAAGAGTGTAATTTTTTATACGCTTAAAAGCATTTTCAGGCCGCATGAGCAAATATGCTTGTTTCTGCCAATTGCAGCAAAATACTGAAAGGAAAGTGGGTTTGCCTTCATATTTGACCCAGAACAACTCAGTTCAGCGTGGAAATGTCATTGCAACAGCTTTTATTTAGTCAGAAATCATGAGTGTAAGTTTTTATGCGCTTAAAAGCATTTTCAGGCCTAATGAGCTGATTTCTGCCAATTGCAGCAAAATACTGAAAGGAAAGTGGGTTTGCCTTCATATTTGACCCAGAACAACTCAGTTCAGCATGGAAATATCATTGCAACAGCTTTTATTTAGCCAAAAATCAAGAGTGTACGTTTTTATGCGCTTAAAAGCATTTTCAGGCCGAATGTGCAAATATGCTTGTTTCTGCCAATTGCAGCAAAATACTGAAAGGAAAGTGGGTTTGCCTTCATATTTGACCCAGAATAACTCAGTTCAGCATGGAAATATCATTGCAACAGCTTTTATTTAGCCAAAAATCAAGAGTGTAAGTTTTTATGCGCTTAAAAGCATTTTCAGAACGAATGAGCAAATATACTTGTTTCTGCCAATTGCAGCAAAATACTGAAAAGAAAGTGGGTTTGCCTTCATATTTGACCCAGAACAACTCAGTTCAGCATGGAAATATCATTGCAACAGCTTTTATTTAGCCAGAAATCAAGAGTGTAAGTTTTTATGCGCCTAAAAGCATTTTCAGGCCGAAGGAGCTGATTTCTGCCAATTGCAGCAAAATACTGAAAGGAAAGTGGGTTTGCCTTCATATTTGACCCAGAACAACTCAGTTCAGCATGGAAATATCATTGCAACAGCTTTTATTTAGCCAGAAATCAAGAGTGTAAGTTTTTATGCGCTTAAAAGCATTTTCAGGCCGAATGAGCAAATATGCTTGTTTCTGCCAATTGCAGCAAAATACTGAAAGGAAAGTGGGTTTGCCTTCATATTTGACCCAGAACAACTCAGTTCAGCATGGAAATATCATTGCAACAGCTTTTATTTAGCCAGAAATCAAGAGTGTAAGTTTTTATGCGCTTAAAAGCATTTTCAGGCCGAATGAGCCGATTTTTGCCAATTGCAGCAAAATACTGAAAGGAAAGAGGGTTTGCCTTCATATTTGACCCAGAACAACTCAGTTCAGCATGGAAATATCATTGCAACAGCTTTTATTTAGCCAGAAATCAAGAGTGTAAGTTTTTATATGCTTAAAAGCATTTTCAGGCCGAATGAGCAAATATGCTTGTTTCTGCCAATTGCAGCAAAATACTGAATGGAAAGTAGGTTTGCCTTCATATTTGACCCAGAACAACTCAGTTCAGCATGGAAATATCATTGCAACAGCTTTTATTTAGCCAGAAATCAAGAGTGTAAGTTTTTATGCGCTTAAAAGCATTTTCAGGCTGAATGAGCTGATTTGTGCCAATTGCAGCAAAATACTGAAAGGAAAGTGGGTTTGCCTTCATATTTGATCCAGAACAACTCAGTTCAGCATGGAAATATCATTGCAACAGCTTTTATTTAGCCAGAAATCAAGAGTGTAAGTTTTTATGCGCTTAAAAGCATTTTCAGGCCGAATGAGCAAATATGCTTGTTTCTGCCAATTGCAGCAAAATACTGAAAGGAAAGTGGGTTTGCCTTCATATTTGACCCAGAACAACTCAGTTCAGCATGGAAATATCATTGCAACAGCTTTTATTTAGCCAGAAATCAAGAGTGTAATTTTTTTTGCGCTTAAAAGCATTTTCAGGCCGAATGAGCAAATATGCTTGTTTCTGCCAATTGCAGCAAAAGACTGAAAGGAAAGTGGGTTTGCCTTCGTATTTGACACAGAACAGCTCAGTTCAGCATGGAAATATCATTGCAACAGCTTTTATTTAGCCAGAAATCAAGAGTATAAGTTTTTATGCGCTTAAAAGCATTTTCAGGCCGAATGAGCAAATATGCTTGTTTCTGCCAATTGCAGCAAAATACTGAAAGGAAAGTGGGTTTGCCTTCATATTTGACCCAGAACAACTCAGTTCAGCATGGAAATATCATTGCAACAGCTTTTATTTAGCCAGAAATCAAGAGTGTAAGTTTTTATGCGCTTAAAAGCATTTTCAGGCCGAATGAGCAAATATGCTTGTTTCTGCCAATTGCAGCAAAATACTGAAAGGAAAGTGGGTTTGCCTTCATATTTGACCCAGAACAACTCAGTTCAGCATGGAAATATCATTGTAACAGCTTTTATTTAGCCAGAAATCAAGAGTGTAAGTTTTTATGCGCTTAAAAGCATTTTCAGGCCGAATGAGCCGATTTTTACCAATTGCAGCAAAATACTGATAGGAAAGTGGGTTTGCCTTCATATTTGACCCAGAACAACTCAGTTCAGCATGGAAATATCATTGCAACAGCTTTTATTTAGCCAGAAATCAAGAGTGTAATTTTTTATGCGCTTAAAAGCATTTTCAGGCCGAATGAGCAAATATGCTTGTTTCTGCCAATTGCAGCAAAATACTGAAAGGAAAGTGGGTTTGCCTTCATATTTGACCCAGAACAACTCAGTTCAGCATGGAAAAATCATTGCAACAGCTTTTATTTAGCCAGAAATCAAGAGTGTAATTTTTTATGCGCTTAAAAGCATTTTCAGGCCGAATGAGCAAATATGCTTGTTTCTGCCAATTGCAGCAAATACTGAAAGGAAAGTGGGTTTGCCTTCATATTTGACCCAGAACAACTCAGTTCAGCATGGAAATATCATTGCAACAGCTTTTATTTAGCCAGAAATCAAGAGTGTAAGTTTTTATGCGCTTAAAAGCATTTTCAGGCCGAATGAGCAAATATGCTTGTTTCTGCCAATTGCAGCAAAATACTGAAAGGAAAGTGGGTTTGCCTTCATATTTGACCCAGAACAACTCAGTTCAGCATGGAAATATCATTGCAACAGCTTTTATTTAGCCAGAAATCAAGAGTGTAAGTTTCTATGCGCCTAAAAGCATTTTCAGGCCGAATGAGCTGATTTCTGCCAATTGCAGCAAAATACTGAAAGGAAAGTGGGTTTGCCTTCATATTTGACCCAGAACAACTCAGTTCAGCATGGAAATATCATTGCAACAGCTTTTATTTAGCCAGAAATCAAGAGTGTAAGTTTTTATGCGCTTAAAAGCATTTTCAGGCCGAATGAGCTGATTTCTGCCAATTGCAGCAAAATACTGAAAGGAAAGTGGGTTTGCCTTCATATTTGACCCAGAACAACTCAGTTCAGCATGGAAATATCATTGCAACAGCTTTTATTTAGTCAGAAATCAAGAGTGTAAGTTTTTATGCGCTTAAAAGCATTTTCAGGCCTAATGAGCTGATTTCTGCCAATTGCAGCAAAATACTGAAAGGAAAGTGGGTTTGCCTTCATATTTGACCCAGAACAACTCAGTTCAGCATGGAAATATCATTGCAACAGCTTTTATTTAGCCAGAAATCAAGAGTGTAAGTTTTTATGCGCTTAAAAGCATTTTCAGGCCGAATGAGCTGATTTCTGCCAATTGCAGTAAAATACTGAAAGGAAAGTGGGTTTGCCTTCATATTTGACCCAGAACAACTCATTTCAGCATGGAAATATCATTGCAAGAGCTTTTATTTAGCCAGAAATCAAGAGTGTAAGTTTTTATGCGCTTAAAAGCATTTTCAGGCCGAATGAGCTGATTTCTGCCAATTGCAGCAAAATACTGAAAGGAAAGTGGGTTTGCCTTCATATTTGACCCAGAACAACTCAGTTCAGCATGGAAATATCATTGCAACAGCTTTCATTTAGCCAGAAATCAAGAGTGTAAGTTTTTATGCGCTTAAAAGCATTTTCAGGCCGAATGAGCAAATATGCTTGTTTCTGCCAATTGCAGCACAATACTGTAAGGAAAGTGGGTTTGCCTTCATATTTGACCCAGAACAACTCAGTTCAGCATGGAAATATCATTGCAACAGCTTTTATTTAGCCAGAAATCAAGAGTGTAAGTTTTTATGCGCCTAAAAGCATTTTCAGGCCGAATGAGCTGATTTCTGCCAATTGCAGCAAAATACTGAAAGGAAAGTGGGTTTGCCTTCATATTTGACCCAGAACAACTCAATTCAGCATGGAAATATCATTGCAACAGCTTTTATTTAGTCAGAAATCAAGAGTGTAAGTTTTTATGCGCTTAAAAGCATTTTCAGGCCGAATGAGCTGATTTCTGCCAATTGCAGCAAAATACTGAAAGGAAAGTGGGTTTGCCTTCATATTTGACCCAGAACAACTCAGTTCAGCATGGAAATATCATTGCAACAGCTTTTATTTAGCCAGAAATCAAGAGTGTAATTTTTTATACGCTTAAAAGCATTTTCAGGCCGCATGAGCAAATATGCTTGTTTCTGCCAATTGCAGCAAAATACTGAAAGGAAAGTGGGTTTGCCTTCATATTTGACCCAGAACAACTCAGTTCAGCGTGGAAATGTCATTGCAACAGCTTTTATTTAGTCAGAAATCATGAGTGTAAGTTTTTATGCGCTTAAAAGCATTTTCAGGCCTAATGAGCTGATTTCTGCCAATTGCAGCAAAATACTGAAAGGAAAGTGGGTTTGCCTTCATATTTGACCCAGAACAACTCAGTTCAGCATGGAAATATCATTGCAACAGCTTTTATTTAGCCAAAAATCAAGAGTGTACGTTTTTATGCGCTTAAAAGCATTTTCAGGCCGAATGTGCAAATATGCTTGTTTCTGCCAATTGCAGCAAAATACTGAAAGGAAAGTGGGTTTGCCTTCATATTTGACCCAGAATAACTCAGTTCAGCATGGAAATATCATTGCAACAGCTTTTATTTAGCCAAAAATCAAGAGTGTAAGTTTTTATGCGCTTAAAAGCATTTTCAGAACGAATGAGCAAATATACTTGTTTCTGCCAATTGCAGCAAAATACTGAAAAGAAAGTGGGTTTGCCTTCATATTTGACCCAGAACAACTCAGTTCAGCATGGAAATATCATTGCAACAGCTTTTATTTAGCCAGAAATCAAGAGTGTAAGTTTTTATGCGCCTAAAAGCATTTTCAGGCCGAAGGAGCTGATTTCTGCCAATTGCAGCAAAATACTGAAAGGAAAGTGGGTTTGCCTTCATATTTGACCCAGAACAACTCAGTTCAGCATGGAAATATCATTGTAACAGCTTTTATTTAGCCAGAAATCAAGAGTGTAAGTTTTTATGCGCTTAAAAGCATTTTCAGGCCGAATGAGCAAATATGCTTGTTTCTGCCAATTGCAGCAAAATACTGAAAGGAAAGTGCGTTTGCCTTCATATTTGACCCAGAACAACTCAGTTCAGCATGGAAATATCATTGCAACAGCTTTTATTTAGTCAGAAATCAAGAGTGTAAGTTTTTATGCGCTTCAAAGCATTTTCAGGCCTAATGAGCTGATTTCTGCCAATTGCAGCAAAATACTGGAAGGAAAGTGGGTTTGCCTTCATATTTGACCCAGAACAACCCAGTTCAGCATGGAAATATCATTGCAACAGCTTTTATTTAGCCAGAAATCAAGAGTGTAAGTTTTTATGCGCTTAAAAGCATTTTCAGGCCGAATGAGCTGATTTCTGCCAATTGCAGCAAAATACTGAAAAGAAAGTGGGTTTGCCTTCATATTTGACCCAGAACAACTCAGTTCAGCATGGAAATATCATTGCAACAGCTTTTATTTAGCCAGAAATCAAGAGTGTAAGTTTTTATGCGCTTAAAAGCATTTTCAGGCCGAATGAGCTGATTTCTGCCAATTGCAGCAAACTACTGAAAGGAAAGTGGGTTTGCCTTCATATTTGACCCAGAATAACTCAGTTCAGCATGGAAATATCATTGCAACAGCTTTTATTTTGCCAGGAATCAAGAGTGTAAGTTTTTATGCGCTTAAAAGCATTTTCAGGCCGAATGAGCAAATATGCTTGTTTCTGCCAATTGCAGCAAAAGACTGAAAGGAAAGTGGGTTTGCCTTCATATTTGACCCAGAACAACTCAGTTCAGCATGGAAATATCATTGCAACAGCTTTTATTTAGCCAGAAATCAAGAGTGTAAGTTTTTATGCGCTTAACAGCATTTTCAGGCCGAATGAGCAAATATGCTTGTTTCTGCCAATTGCAGCAAAATACTGAAAGGAAAGTGAGTTTGCCTTCATATTTGATCCAGAACAACTCAGTTCAGCATGGAAATATCATTGCAAAAGCTTTTATTTAGCCAGAAATCAAGAGTGTAAGTTTTTATGCGCTTAAAAGCATTTTCAGGCCGAATGAGCAAATATGCTTGTTTCTGCCAATTGCAGCAAAATACTGAAAGGAAAGTGGGTTTGCCTTCATATTTGACCCAGAACAACTCAGTTCAGCATGGAAATATCATTGCAACAGCTTTTATTTAGCCAGAAATCAAGAGTGTAAGTTTTTATGCGCTTAAAAGCATTTTCAGGCCGAATGAGCAAATATGCTTGTTTCTGCCAATTGCAGCAAAAGACTGAAAGGAAAGTGGGTTTGCCTTCGTATTTGACACAGAACAGCTCAGTTCAGCATGGAAATATCATTGCAACAGCTTTTATTTAGCCAGAAATCAAGAGTGTAAGTTTTTATGCGCTTAAAAGCATTTTCAGGCCGAATGAGCTGATTTCTGCCAATTGCAGCAAAATACTGAAAGGAAAGTAGGTTTGCCTTCATATTTGACCCAGAATAACTCAGTTCAGCATGGAAATATCATTGCAACAGCTTTTATTTAGCCAGAAATCAAGAGTGTAAGTTTTTATGCGCTTAAAAGCATTTTCAGGCCGAATGAGCAAATATGCTTGTTTCTGCCAATTGCAGCAAAATACTGAAAGGAAAGTGGGTTTGCCTTCATATTTGACCCAGAACAACTCAGTTCAGCATGGAAATATCATTGCAACAGCTTTTATTTAGCCAGAAATCAAGAGTGTAAGTTTTTATGCGCTTAAAAGCATTTTCAGGCCGAATGTGCAAATATGCTTGTTTCTGCCAATTGCAGCAAAATACTGAAAGGAAAGTGGGTTTGCCTTCATATTTGACCCAGAACAACTCAGTTCAGCATGGAAATATCATTGCAACAGCTTTTATTTAGCCAGAAATCAAGAGTGTAAGTTTTTATGCGCTTAAAAGCATTTTCAGGCCGAATGAGCCGATTTTTGCCAATTGCAGCAAAATACTGATAGGAAAGTCGGTTTGCCTTCATATTTGACCCAGAACAACTCAGTTCAGCATGGAAATATCATTGCAACAGCTTTTATTTAGCCAGAAATCAAGAGTGTAATTTTTTATGCGCTTAAAAGCATTTTCAGGCCGAATGAGCAAATATGCTTGTTTCTGCCAATTGCAGCAAATACTGAAAGGAAAGTGGGTTTGCCTTCATATTTGACCCAGAACAACTCAGTTCAGCATGGAAATATCATTGCAACAGCTTTTATTTAGCCAGAAATCAAGAGTGTAAGTTTTTATGCGCTTAAAAGCATTTTCAGGCCGAATGAGCAAATATGCTTGTTTCTGCCAATTGCAGCAAAATACTGAAAGGAAAGTGGGTTTGCCTTCATATTTGACCCAGAACAACTCAGTTCAGCATGGAAATATCATTGCAACAGCTTTTATTTAGCCAGAAATCAAGAGTGTAAGTTTCTATGCGCCTAAAAGCATTTTCAGGCCGAATGAGCTGATTTCTGCCAATTGCAGCAAAATACTGAAAGGAAAGTGGGTTTGCCTTCATATTTGACCCAGAACAACTCAGTTCAGCATGGAAATATCATTGCAACAGCTTTTATTTAGCCAGAAATCAAGAGTGTAAGTTTTTATGCGCTTAAAAGCATTTTCAGGCCGAATGAGCTGATTTCTGCCAATTGCAGCAAAATACTGAAAGGAAAGTGGGTTTGCCTTCATATTTGACCCAGAACAACTCAGTTCAGCATGGAAATATCATTGCAACAGCTTTTATTTAGCCAGAAATCAAGAGTGTAAGTTTTTATGCGCTTAAAAGCATTTTCAGGCCGAATGAGCTGATTTCTGCCAATTGCAGCAAAATACTGAAAGGAAAGTGGGTTTGCCTTCATATTTGACCCAGAACAACTCAGTTCAGCATGGAAATATCATTGCAACAGCTTTTATTTAGCCAGAAATCAAGAGTGTAAGTTTTTATGCGCTTAAAAGCATTTTCAGGCCGAATGAGCTGATTTCTGCCAATTGCAGTAAAATACTGAAAGGAAAGTGGGTTTGCCTTCATATTTGACCCAGAACAACTCATTTCAGCATGGAAATATCATTGCAAGAGCTTTTATTTAGCCAGAAATCAAGAGTGTAAGTTTTTATGCGCTTAAAAGCATTTTCAGGCCGAATGAGC
Source organism: Channa argus (assembly GCF_033026475.1). Classification (NCBI taxonomy): domain Eukaryota; kingdom Metazoa; phylum Chordata; class Actinopteri; order Anabantiformes; family Channidae; genus Channa; species Channa argus. The sequence continues at coordinate 792,332 of NW_027125220.1, forward strand.
TGATTTCTGCCAATTGCAGCAAAAGACTGAAAGGAAAGTGGGTTTGCCTTCATATTTGACCCAGAACAACTCAGTTCAGCATGGAAATATCATTGCAACAGCTTTTATTTAGCCAGAAATCAAGAGTGTAAGTTTTTATGCGCTTAAAAGCATTTTCAGGCCGAATGAGCTGATTTCTGCCAATTGCAGCAAAATACTGAAAGGAAAGTGGTTTTGCCTTCATATTTGACCCAGAATAACTCAGTTCAGCATGGAAATATCATTGCAACAGCTTTTATTTAGTCAGAAATCAAGAGTGTAAGTTTTTATACGCTTAAAAGCATTTTCAGGCCTAATGAGCTGATTTCTGCCAATTGCAGCAAAATACTGAAAGGAAAGTGGGTTTGCCTTCATATTTGACCCAGAACAACTCAGTTCAGCATGGAAATATCATTGCAACAGCTTTTATTTAGCCAGAAATCAAGAGTGTAAGTTTTTATGCGCTTAAAAGTATTTTCAGGCCGAATTAGCAAATATGCTTGTTTCTGCCAATTGCAGCAAAATACTGAAAGGAAAGTGGGTTTGCCTTCATATTTGACCCAGAACAACTCAGTTCAGCAGGGAAATATCATTGCAACAGCTTTTATTTAGCCAGAAATCAAGAGTGTAAGTTTTTATGCGCTTAAAAGCATTTTCAGGCCGAATGAGCTGATTTCTGCCAATTGCAGCAAAATACTGAAAGGAAAGTGGGTTTGCCTTCATATTTGACCCAGAACAACTCAGTTCAGCATGGAAATATCATTGCAACAGCTTTTATTTAGCCAGAAATCAAGAGTGTAAGTTTTTATGCGCTTAAAAGCATTTTCAGGCCGAATGAGCCGATTTTTGCCAATTGCAGCAAAATACTGATAGGAAAGTGGGTTTGCCTTCATATTTGACCCAGAACAACTCAGTTCAGCATGGAAATATCATTGCAACAGCTTTTATTTAGCCAGAAATCAAGAGTGTAAGTTTTTATGCGCTTAAAAGCATTTTCAGGCCGAATGAGCCGATTTTTGCCAATTGCAGCAAAATACTGAAAGGAAAGTGGGTTTGCCTTCATATTTGACCCAGAACAACTCAGTTCAGCATGGAAATATCATTGCAACAGCTTTTATTTAGCCAGAAATCAAGAGTGTAAGTTTTTATGCGCTTAAAAGCATTTTCAGGCCGAATGAGCAAATATGCTTGTTTCTGCCAATTGCAGCAAATACTGAAAGGAAAGTGGGTTTGCCTTCATATTTGACCCAGAACAACTCAGTTCAGCATGGAAATATCATTGAAACAGCTTTTATTTAGCCAGAAATCAAGAGTGTAAGTTTTTATGCGCTTAAAAGCATTTTCAGGCCGAATGAGCAAATATGCTTGTTTCTGCCAATTGCAGCAAAATACTGAAAGGAAAGTGGGTTTGCCTTCATATTTGACCCAGAACAACTCAGTTCAGCATGGAAATATCATTGCAACAGCTTTTATTTAGCCAGAAATCAAGAGTGTAAGTTTTTATGCGCCTAAAAGCATTTTCAGGCCGAATGAGCTGATTTCTGCCAATTGCAGCAAAATACTGAAAGGAAAGTGGGTTTGCCTTCATATTTGACCCAGAACAACTCAGTTCAGCATGGAAATATCATTGCAACAGCTTTTATTTAGCCAGAAATCAAGAGTGTAAGTTTTTATGCGCTTAAAAGCATTTTCAGGCCGAATGAGCTGATTTCTGCCAATTGCAGCAAAATACTGAAAGGAAAGTGGGTTTGCCTTCATATTTGACCCAGAACAACTCAGTTCAGCATGGAAATATCATTGCAACAGCTTTTATTTAGCCAGAAATCAAGAGTGTAAGTTTTTATGTGCTTAAAAGCATTTTCAGGCCGAATGAGCTGATTTCTGCCAATTGCAGTAAAATACTGAAAGGAAAGTGGGTTTGCCTTCATATTTGACCCAGAACAACTCATTTCAGCATGGAAATATCATTGCAAGAGCTTTTATTTAGCCAGAAATCAAGAGTGTAAGTTTTTATGCGCTTAAAAGCATTTTCAGGCCGAATGAGCTGATTTCTGCCAATTGCAGCAAAATACTGAAAGGAAAGTGGGTTTGCCTTCATATTTGACCCAGAACAACTCAGTTCAGCATGGAAATATCATTGCAACAGCTTTTATTTAGCCAGAAATCAAGAGTGTAAGTTTTTATGCGCTTAAAAGCATTTTCAGGCCGAATGAGCTGATTTCTGCCAATTGCAGCAAAATACTGAAAGGAAAGTGGTTTTGCCTTCATATTTGACCCAGAATAACTCAGTTCAGCATGGAAATATCATTGCAACAGCTTTTATTTAGTCAGAAATCAAGAGTGTAAGTTTTTATACGCTTAAAAGCATTTTCAGGCCTAATGAGCTGATTTCTGCCAATTGCAGCAAAATACTGAAAGGAAAGTGGGTTTGCCTTCATATTTGACCCAGAACAACTCAGTTCAGCATGGAAATATCATTGCAACAGCTTTTATTTAGCCAGAAATCAAGAGTGTAAGTTTTTATGCGCTTAAAAGCATTTTCAGGCCGAATGAGCAAATATGCTTGTTTCTGCCAATTGCAGCAAAATACTGAAAGGAAAGTGGGTTTGCCTTCATATTTGACCCAGAACAACTCAGTTCAGCAGGGAAATATCATTGCAACAGCTTTTATTTAGCCAGAAATCAAGAGTGTAAGTTTTTATGCGCTTAAAAGCATTTTCAGGCCGAATGAGCTGATTTCTGCCAATTGCAGCAAAATACTGAAAGGAAAGTGGGTTTGCCTTCATATTTGACCCAGAACAACTCAGTTCAGCATGGAAATATCATTGCAACAGCTTTTATTTAGCCAGAAATCAAGAGTGTAAGTTTTTATGCGCTTAAAAGCATTTTCAGGCCGAATGAGCTGATTTCTGCCAATTGCAGCAAAATACTGAAAGGAAAGTAGGTTTGCCTTCATATTTGAGCCAGAACAACTCATTTCAGCATGGAAATATCATTGCAACAGCTTTTTTTTAGCCAGAAATCAAGAGTGTAAGTTTTTATGCGCTTAAAAGCATTTTCAGGCCGAATGAGCAAATATGCTTGTTTCTTCCAATTGCAGCAAAATACTGAAAGGAAAGTGGGTTTGCCTTCATATTTGACCCAGAACAACTCAGTTCAGCATGGAAATATCATTGCAACAGCTTTTATTTAGCCAGAAATCAAGAGTGTAAGTTTTTATGCGCTTAAAAGCATTTTCAGGCCGAATGAGCAAATATGCTTGTTTCTGCCAATTGCAGCAAAATACTGAAAGGAAAGTGGGTTTGCCTTCATATTTGACCCAGAACAACTCAGTTCAGCATGGAAATATCATTGCAACAGCTTTTATTTAGCCAGAAATCAAGAGTGTAAGTTTTTATGCGCCTAAAAGCATTTTCAGGCCGAATGAGCTGATTTCTGCCAATTGCAGCAAAATACTGAAAGGAAAGTGGGTTTGCCTTCATATTTGACCCAGAACAACTCAATTCAGCATGGAAATATCATTGCAACAGCTTTTATTTAGTCAGAAATCAAGAGTGTAAGTTTTTATGCGCTTAAAAGCATTTTCAGGCCGAATGAGCTGATTTCTGCCAATTGCAGCAAAATACTGAAAGGAAAGTGGGTTTGCCTTCATATTTGACCCAGAACAACTCAGTTCAGCATGGAAATATCATTGCAACAGCTTTTATTTAGCCAGAAATCAAGAGTGTAATTTTTTATACGCTTAAAAGCATTTTCAGGCCGCATGAGCAAATATGCTTGTTTCTGCCAATTGCAGCAAAATACTGAAAGGAAAGTGGGTTTGCCTTCATATTTGACCCAGAACAACTCAGTTCAGCGTGGAAATGTCATTGCAACAGCTTTTATTTAGTCAGAAATCATGAGTGTAAGTTTTTATGCGCTTAAAAGCATTTTCAGGCCTAATGAGCTGATTTCTGCCAATTGCAGCAAAATACTGAAAGGAAAGTGGGTTTGCCTTCATATTTGACCCAGAACAACTCAGTTCAGCATGGAAATATCATTGCAACAGCTTTTATTTAGCCAAAAATCAAGAGTGTACGTTTTTATGCGCTTAAAAGCATTTTCAGGCCGAATGTGCAAATATGCTTGTTTCTGCCAATTGCAGCAAAATACTGAAAGGAAAGTGGGTTTGCCTTCATATTTGACCCAAACAACTCAGTTCAGCATGGAAATATCATTGCAACAGCTTTTATTTAGCCAAAAATCAAGAGTGTAAGTTTTTATGCGCTTAAAAGCATTTTCAGAACGAATGAGCAAATATACTTGTTTCTGCCAATTGCAGCAAAATACTGAAAAGAAAGTGGGTTTGCCTTCATATTTGACCCAGAACAACTCAGTTCAGCATGGAAATATCATTGCAACAGCTTTTATTTAGCCAGAAATCAAGAGTGTAAGTTTTTATGCGCCTAAAAGCATTTTCAGGCCGAAGGAGCTGATTTCTGCCAATTGCAGCAAAATACTGAAAGGAAAGTGGGTTTGCCTTCATATTTGACCCAGAACAACTCAGTTCAGCATGGAAATATCATTGTAACAGCTTTTATTTAGCCAGAAATCAAGAGTGTAAGTTTTTATGCGCTTAAAAGCATTTTCAGGCCGAATGAGCAAATATGCTTGTTTCTGCCAATTGCAGCAAAATACTGAAAGGAAAGTGCGTTTGCCTTCATATTTGACCCAGAACAACTCAGTTCAGCATGGAAATATCATTGCAACAGCTTTTATTTAGTCAGAAATCAAGAGTGTAAGTTTTTATGCGCTTCAAAGCATTTTCAGGCCTAATGAGCTGATTTCTGCCAATTGCAGCAAAATACTGGAAGGAAAGTGGGTTTGCCTTCATATTTGACCCAGAACAACCCAGTTCAGCATGGAAATATCATTGCAACAGCTTTTATTTAGCCAGAAATCAAGAGTGTAAGTTTTTATGCGCTTAAAAGCATTTTCAGGCCGAATGAGCTGATTTCTGCCAATTGCAGCAAAATACTGAAAAGAAAGTGGGTTTGCCTTCATATTTGACCCAGAACAACTCAGTTCAGCATGGAAATATCATTGCAACAGCTTTTATTTAGCCAGAAATCAAGAGTGTAAGTTTTTATGCGCTTAAAAGCATTTTCAGGCCGAATGAGCTGATTTCTGCCAATTGCAGCAAAATACTGAAAGGAAAGTGGGTTTGCCTTCATATTTGACCCAGAACAACTCAGTTCAGCATGGAAATATCATTGCAACAGCTTTTATTTAGCCAGAAATCAAGAGTGTAAGTTTTTATGCGCTTAAAAGCATTTTCAGGCCGAATGAGCTGATTTCTGCCAATTGCAGCAAACTACTGAAAGGAAAGTGGGTTTGCCTTCATATTTGACCCAGAATAACTCAGTTCAGCATGGAAATATCATTGCAACAGCTTTTATTTTGCCAGGAATCAAGAGTGTAAGTTTTTATGCGCTTAAAAGCATTTTCAGGCCGAATGAGCTGATTTCTGCCAATTGCAGCAAAATACTGAAAGGAAAGTGGGTTTGCCTTCATATTTGACCCAGAACAACTCAGTTCAGCATGGAAATATCATTGCAACAGCTTTTATTTAGCCAGAAATCAAGAGTGTAAGTTTTTATGCGCTTAAAAGCATTTTCAGGCCGAATGAGCTGATTTCTGCCAATTGCAGCAAACTACTGAAAGGAAAGTGGGTTTGCCTTCATATTTGACCCAGAATAACTCAGTTCAGCATGGAAATATCATTGCAACAGCTTTTATTTAGCCAGAAATCAAGAGTGTAAGTTTTTATGCGCTTAAAAGCATTTTCAGGCCGAATGAGCAAATATGCTTGTTTCTGCCAATTGCAGCAAAATACTGAAAGGAAAGTGGGTTTGCCTTCATATTTGACACAGAACAACTCAGTTCAGCATGGAAATATCATTGCAACAGCTTTTATTTAGCCAGAAATCAAGAGTGTAAGTTTTTATGCGCTTAACAGCATTTTCAGGCCGAATGAGCAAATATGCTTGTTTCTGCCAATTGCAGCAAAATACTGAAAGGAAAGTGAGTTTGCCTTCATATTTGACCCAGAACAACTCAGTTCAGCATGGAAATATCATTGCAACAGCTTTTATTTAGCCAGAAATCAAGAGTGTAAGTTTTTATGCGCTTAAAAGCATTTTCAGGCCGAATGAGCAAATATGCTTGTTTCTGCCAATTGCAGCAAAAGACTGAAAGGAAAGTGGGTTTGCCTTCGTATTTGACACAGAACAGCTCAGTTCAGCATGGAAATATCATTGCAACAGCTTTTATTTAGCCAGAAATCAAGAGTGTAAGTTTTTATGCGCTTAAAAGCATTTTCAGGCCGAATGAGCAAATATGCTTGTTTCTGCCAATTGCAGCAAAAGACTGAAAGGAAAGTGGGTTTGCCTTCGTATTTGACACAGAACAGCTCAGTTCAGCATGGAAATATCATTGCAACAGCTTTTATTTAGCCAGAAATCAAGAGTGTAAGTTTTTATGCGCCTAAAAGCATTTTCAGGCCGAATGAGCTGATTTCTGCCAATTGCAGCAAAATACTGAAAGGAAAGTAGGTTTGCCTTCATATTTGACCCAGAATAACTCAGTTCAGCATGGAAATATCATTGCAACAGCTTTTATTTAGCCAGAAATCAAGAGTGTAAGTTTTTATGCGCTTAAAAGCATTTTCAGGCCGAATGAGCAAATATGCTTGTTTCTGCCAATTGCAGCAAAATACTGAAAGGAAAGTGGGTTTGCCTTCATATTTGACCCAGAACAACTCAGTTCAGCATGGAAATATCATTGCAACAGCTTTTATTTAGCCAGAAATCAAGAGTGTAAGTTTTTATGCGCTTAAAAGCATTTTCAGGCCGAATGTGCAAATATGCTTGTTTCTGCCAATTGCAGCAAAATACTGAAAGGAAAGTGGGTTTGCCTTCATATTTGACCCAGAACAACTCAGTTCAGCATGGAAATATCATTGCAACAGCTTTTATTTAGCCAGAAATCAAGAGTGTAAGTTTTTATGCGCTTAAAAGCATTTTCAGGCCGAATGAGCCGATTTTTGCCAATTGCAGCAAAATACTGATAGGAAAGTCGGTTTGCCTTCATATTTGACCCAGAACAACTCAGTTCAGCATGGAAATATCATTGCAACAGCTTTTATTTAGCCAGAAATCAAGAGTGTAATTTTTTATGCGCTTAAAAGCATTTTCAGGCCGAATGAGCAAATATGCTTGTTTCTGCCAATTGCAGCAAATACTGAAAGGAAAGTGGGTTTGCCTTCATATTTGACCCAGAACAACTCAGTTCAGCATGGAAATATCATTGCAACAGCTTTTATTTAGCCAGAAATCAAGAGTGTAAGTTTTTATGCGCTTAAAAGCATTTTCAGGCCGAATGAGCAAATATGCTTGTTTCTGCCAATTGCAGCAAAATACTGAAAGGAAAGTGGGTTTGCCTTCATATTTGACCCAGAACAACTCAGTTCAGCATGGAAATATCATTGCAACAGCTTTTATTTAGCCAGAAATCAAGAGTGTAAGTTTCTATGCGCCTAAAAGCATTTTCAGGCCGAATGAGCTGATTTCTGCCAATTGCAGCAAAATACTGAAAGGAAAGTGGGTTTGCCTTCATATTTGACCCAGAACAACTCAGTTCAGCATGGAAATATCATTGCAACAGCTTTTATTTAGCCAGAAATCAAGAGTGTAAGTTTTTATGCGCTTAAAAGCATTTTCAGGCTGAATGAGCAAATATGCTTGTTTCTGCCAATTGCAGCAAAATACTGAAAGGAAAGTGAGTTTGCCTTCATATTTGATCCAGAACAACTCAGTTCAGCATGGAAATATCATTGCAAAAGCTTTTATTTAGCCAGAAATCAAGAGTGTAAGTTTTTATGCGCTTAAAAGCATTTTCAGGCCGAATGAGCAAATATGCTTGTTTCTGCCAATTGCAGCAAAATACTGAAAGGAAAGTGGGTTTGCCTTCATATTTGACCCAGAACAACTCAGTTCAGCATGGAAATATCATTGCAACAGCTTTTATTTAGCCAGAAATCAAGAGTGTAAGTTTTTATGCGCTTAAAAGCATTTTCAGGCCGAATGAGCAAATATGCTTGTTTCTGCCAATTGCAGCAAAAGACTGAAAGGAAAGTGGGTTTGCCTTCGTATTTGACACAGAACAGCTCAGTTCAGCATGGAAATATCATTGCAACAGCTTTTATTTAGCCAGAAATCAAGAGTGTAAGTTTTTATGCGCTTAAAAGCATTTTCAGGCCGAATGAGCTGATTTCTGCCAATTGCAGCAAAATACTGAAAGGAAAGTAGGTTTGCCTTCATATTTGACCCAGAATAACTCAGTTCAGCATGGAAATATCATTGCAACAGCTTTTATTTAGCCAGAAATCAAGAGTGTAAGTTTTTATGCGCTTAAAAGCATTTTCAGGCCGAATGAGCAAATATGCTTGTTTCTGCCAATTGCAGCAAAATACTGAAAGGAAAGTGGGTTTGCCTTCATATTTGACCCAGAACAACTCAGTTCAGCATGGAAATATCATTGCAACAGCTTTTATTTAGCCAGAAATCAAGAGTGTAAGTTTTTATGCGCTTAAAAGCATTTTCAGGCCGAATGTGCAAATATGCTTGTTTCTGCCAATTGCAGCAAAATACTGAAAGGAAAGTGGGTTTGCCTTCATATTTGACCCAGAACAACTCAGTTCAGCATGGAAATATCATTGCAACAGCTTTTATTTAGCCAGAAATCAAGAGTGTAAGTTTTTATGCGCTTAAAAGCATTTTCAGGCCGAATGAGCCGATTTTTGCCAATTGCAGCAAAATACTGATAGGAAAGTCGGTTTGCCTTCATATTTGACCCAGAACAACTCAGTTCAGCATGGAAATATCATTGCAACAGCTTTTATTTAGCCAGAAATCAAGAGTGTAATTTTTTATGCGCTTAAAAGCATTTTCAGGCCGAATGAGCAAATATGCTTGTTTCTGCCAATTGCAGCAAATACTGAAAGGAAAGTGGGTTTGCCTTCATATTTGACCCAGAACAACTCAGTTCAGCATGGAAATATCATTGCAACAGCTTTTATTTAGCCAGAAATCAAGAGTGTAAGTTTTTATGCGCTTAAAAGCATTTTCAGGCCGAATGAGCAAATATGCTTGTTTCTGCCAATTGCAGCAAAATACTGAAAGGAAAGTGGGTTTGCCTTCATATTTGACCCAGAACAACTCAGTTCAGCATGGAAATATCATTGCAACAGCTTTTATTTAGCCAGAAATCAAGAGTGTAAGTTTCTATGCGCCTAAAAGCATTTTCAGGCCGAATGAGCTGATTTCTGCCAATTGCAGCAAAAAACTGAAAGGAAAGTGGGTTTGCCTTCATATTTGACCCAGAACAACTCAGTTCAGCATGGAAATATCATTGCAACAGCTTTTATTTAGCCAGAAATCAAGAGTGTAAGTTTTTATGCGCTTAAAAGCATTTTCAGGCCAAATGAGCTGATTTCTGCCAATTGCAGCAAAATACTGAAAGGAAAGTGGGTTTGCCTTCATATTTGACCCAGAACAACTCAGTTCAGCATGGAAATATCATTGCAACAGCTTTTATTTAGCCAGAAATCAAGAGTGTAAGTTTTTATGCGCTTAAAAGCATTTTCAGGCCGAATGAGCTGATTTCTGCCAATTGCAGCAAAATACTGAAAGGAAAGTGGGTTTGCCTTCATATTTGACCCAGAACAACTCAGTTCAGCATGGAAATATCATTGCAACAGCTTTTATTTAGCCAGAAATCAAGAGTGTAAGTTTTTATGCGCTTAAAAGCATTTTCAGGCCGAATGAGCTGATTTCTGCCAATTGCAGCAAAAGACTGAAAGGAAAGTGGGTTTGCCTTCATATTTGACCCAGAACAACTCAGTTCAGCATGGAAATATCATTGCAACAGCTTTTATTTAGCCAGAAATCAAGAGTGTAAGTTTTTATGCGCTTAAAAGCATTTTCAGGCCGAATGAGCTGATTTCTGCCAATTGCAGCAAAATACTGAAAGGAAAGTGGTTTTGCCTTCATATTTGACCCAGAATAACTCAGTTCAGCATGGAAATATCATTGCAACAGCTTTTATTTAGTCAGAAATCAAGAGTGTAAGTTTTTATACGCTTAAAAGCATTTTCAGGCCTAATGAGCTGATTTCTGCCAATTGCAGCAAAATACTGAAAGGAAAGTGGGTTTGCCTTCATATTTGACCCAGAACAACTCAGTTCAGCATGGAAATATCATTGCAACAGCTTTTATTTAGCCAGAAATCAAGAGTGTAAGTTTTTATGCGCTTAAAAGTATTTTCAGGCCGAATTAGCAAATATGCTTGTTTCTGCCAATTGCAGCAAAATACTGAAAGGAAAGTGGGTTTGCCATCATATTTGACCCAGAACAACTCAGTTCAGCAGGGAAATATCATTGCAACAGCTTTTATTTAGCCAGAAATCAAGAGTGTAAGTTTTTATGCGCTTAAAAGCATTTTCAGGCCGAATGAGCTGATTTCTGCCAATTGCAGCAAAATACTGAAAGGAAAGTGGGTTTGCCTTCATATTTGACCCAGAACAACTCAGTTCAGCATGGAAATATCATTGCAACAGCTTTTATTTAGCCAGAAATCAAGAGTGTAAGTTTTTATGCGCTTAAAAGCATTTTCAGGCCGAATGAGCCGATTTTTGCCAATTGCAGCAAAATACTGATAGGAAAGTGGGTTTGCCTTCATATTTGACCCAGAACAACTCAGTTCAGCATGGAAATATCATTGCAACAGCTTTTATTTAGCCAGAAATCAAGAGTGTAAGTTTTTATGCGCTTAAAAGCATTTTCAGGCCGAATGAGCCGATTTCTGCCAATTGCAGCAAAATACTGATAGGAAAGTGGGTTTGCCTTCATATTTGACCCAGAACAACTCAGTTCAGCATGGAAATATCATTGCAACAGCTTTTATTTAGCCAGAAATCAAGAGTGTAAGTTTTTATGCGCTTAAAAGCATTTTCAGGCCGAATGAGCAAATATGCTTGTTTCTGCCAATTGCAGCAAATACTGAAAGGAAAGTGGGTTTGCCTTCATATTTGACCCAGAACAACTCAGTTCAGCATGGAAATATCATTGAAACAGCTTTTATTTAGCCAGAAATCAAGAGTGTAAGTTTTTATGCGCTTAAAAGCATTTTCAGGCCGAATGAGCAAATATGCTTGTTTCTGCCAATTGCAGCAAAATACTGAAAGGAAAGTGGGTTTGCCTTCATATTTGACCCAGAACAACTCAGTTCAGCATGGAAATATCATTGCAACAGCTTTTATTTAGCCAGAAATCAAGAGTGTAAGTTTTTATGCGCCTAAAAGCATTTTCAGGCCGAATGAGCTGATTTCTGCCAATTGCAGCAAAATACTGAAAGGAAAGTGGGTTTGCCTTCATATTTGACCCAGAACAACTCAGTTCAGCATGGAAATATCATTGCAACAGCTTTTATTTAGCCAGAAATCAAGAGTGTAAGTTTTTATGCGCTTAAAAGCATTTTCAGGCCGAATGAGCTGATTTCTGCCAATTGCAGCAAAATACTGAAAGGAAAGTGGGTTTGCCTTCATATTTGACCCAGAACAACTCAGTTCAGCATGGAAATATCATTGCAACAGCTTTTATTTAGCCAGAAATCAAGAGTGTAAGTTTTTATGCGCTTAAAAGCATTTTCAGGCCGAATGAGCTGATTTCTGCCAATTGCAGCAAAATACTGAAAGGAAAGTGGGTTTGCCTTCATATTTGACCCAGAACAACTCAGTTCAGCATGGAAATATCATTGCAACAGCTTTTATTTAGCCAGAAATCAAGAGTGTAAGTTTTTATGCGCTTAAAAGCATTTTCAGGCCGAATGAGCTGATTTCTGCCAATTGCAGTAAAATACTGAAAGGAAAGTGGGTTTGCCTTCATATTTGACCCAGAACAACTCATTTCAGCATGGAAATATCATTGCAACAGCTTTTATTTAGCCAGAAATCAAGAGTGTAAGTTTTTATGCGCTTAAAAGCATTTTCAGGCCGAATGAGCTGATTTCTGCCAATTGCAGCAAAAGACTGAAAGGAAAGTGGGTTTGCCTTCATATTTGACCCAGAACAACTCAGTTCAGCATGGAAATATCATTGCAACAGCTTTTATTTAGCCAGAAATCAAGAGTGTAAGTTTTTATGCGCTTAAAAGCATTTTCAGGCCGAATGAGCTGATTTCTGCCAATTGCAGCAAAATACTGAAAGGAAAGTGGTTTTGCCTTCATATTTGACCCAGAATAACTCAGTTCAGCATGGAAATATCATTGCAACAGCTTTTATTTAGTCAGAAATCAAGAGTGTAAGTTTTTATACGCTTAAAAGCATTTTCAGGCCTAATGAGCTGATTTCTGCCAATTGCAGCAAAATACTGAAAGGAAAGTGGGTTTGCCTTCATATTTGACCCAGAACAACTCAGTTCAGCATGGAAATATCATTGCAACAGCTTTTATTTAGCCAGAAATCAAGAGTGTAAGTTTTTATGCGCTTAAAAGCATTTTCAGGCCGAATGAGCTGATTTCTGCCAATTGCAGTAAAATACTGAAAGGAAAGTGGGTTTGCCTTCATATTTGACCCAGAACAACTCATTTCAGCATGGAAATATCATTGCAAGAGCTTTTATTTAGCCAGAAATCAAGAGTGTAAGTTTTTATGCGCCTAAAAGCATTTTCAGGCCGAATGAGCTGATTTCTGCCAATTGCAGCAAAAGACTGAAAGGAAAGTGGGTTTGCCTTCATATTTGACCCAGAACAACTCAGTTCAGCATGGAAATATCATTGCAACAGCTTTTATTTAGCCAGAAATCAAGAGTGTAAGTTTTTATGCGCTTAAAAGCATTTTCAGGCCGAATGAGCTGATTTCTGCCAATTGCAGCAAAATACTGAAAGGAAAGTGGTTTTGCCTTCATATTTGACCCAGAATAACTCAGTTCAGCATGGAAATATCATTGCAACAGCTTTTATTTAGTCAGAAATCAAGAGTGTAAGTTTTTATACGCTTAAAAGCATTTTCAGGCCTAATGAGCTGATTTCTGCCAATTGCAGCAAAATACTGAAAGGAAAGTGGGTTTGCCTTCATATTTGACCCAGAACAACTCAGTTCAGCATGGAAATATCATTGCAACAGCTTTTATTTAGCCAGAAATCAAGAGTGTAAGTTTTTATGCGCTTAAAAGCATTTTCAGGCCGAATGAGCCGATTTCTGCCAATTGCAGCAAAATACTGAAAGGAAAGTGGGTTTGCCTTCATATTTGACCCAGAACAACTCAGTTCAGCATGGAAATATCATTGCAACAGCTTTTATTTAGTCAGAAATCAAGAGTGTAAGTTTTTATGCGCTTAAAAGCATTTTCAGGCCTAATGAGCTGATTTCTGCCAATTGCAGCAAAATACTGAAAGGAAAGTGGGTTTGCCTTCATATTTGACCCAGAACAACTCAGTTCAGCATGGAAATATCATTGCAACAGCTTTTATTTAGTCAGAAATCAAGAGTGTAAGTTTTTATGCGCTTAAAAGCATTTTCAGGCCGAATGAGCAAATATGCTTGTTTCTGCCAATTGCAGCAAAATACTGAAAGGAAAGTGGGTTTGCCTTCATATTTGACCCAGAACAACTCAGTTCAGCATGGAAATATCATTGCAACAGCTTTTATTTAGCCAGAAATCAAGAGTGTAAGTTTTTATGCGCTTAAAAGCATTTTCAGGCCGAATGAGCTGATTTCTGCCAATTGCAGCAAAATACTTAAAGGAAAGTGGGTTTGCCTTCATATTTGACCCAGAACAACTCAGTTCCGCATGGAAATATCATTGCAACAGCTTTTATTTAGCCAGAAATCAAGAGTGTAAGTTTTTATGCGCTTAAAAGCATTTTCAGGCCGAATGAGCTGATTTCTGCCAATTGCAGCAAAAGACTGAAAGGAAAGTGGGTTTGCCTTCATATTTGACCCAGAATAACTCAGTTCAGCATGGAAATATCATTGCAACAGCTTTTATTTAGTCAGAAATCAAGAGTGTAAGTTTTTATGCGCTTAAAAGCATTTTCAGGCCTAATGAGCTGATTTCTGCCAATTGCAGCAAAATACTGAAAGGAAAGTGGGTTTGCCTTCATATTTGACCCAGAACAACTCAGTTCAGCATGGAAATATCATTGCAACAGCTTTTATTTAGCCAGAAATCAAGAGTGTAAGTTTTTATGCGCTTAAAAGCATTTTCAGGCCGAATGAGCAAATATGCTTGTTTCTGCCAATTGCAGCAAAATACTGAAAGGAAAGTGGGTTTGCCTTCATATTTGACCCAGAACAACTCAGTTCAGCATGGAAATATCATTGCAACAGCTTTTATTTAGCCAGAAATCAAGAGTGTAAGTTTTTATGCGCTTAAAAGCATTTTCAGGCCGAATGAGCAAATATGCTTGTTTCTGCCAATTGCAGCAAAAGACTGAAAGGAAAGTGGGTTTGCCTTCGTATTTGACACAGAACAGCTCAGTTCAGCATGGAAATATCATTGCAACAGCTTTTATTTAGCCAGAAATCAAGAGTGTAAGTTTTTATGCGCTTAAAAGCATTTTCAGGCCGAATGAGCTGATTTCTGCCAATTGCAGCAAAAGACTGAAAGGAAAGTGGGTTTGCCTTCATATTTGACCCAGAACAACTCAGTTCAGCATGGAAATATCATTGCAACAGCTTTTATTTAGCCAGAAATCAAGAGTGTAAGTTTTTATGCGCTTAAAAGCATTTTCAGGCCGAATGAGCAAATATGCTTGTTTCTGCCAATTGCAGCAAAATACTGAAAGGAAAGTGGGTTTGCCTTCATATTTGACCCAGAACAACTCAGTTCAGCATGGAAATATCATTGCAACAGCTTTTATTTAGCCAGAAATCAAGAGTGTAAGTTTTTATGCGCTTAAAAGCATTTTCAGGCCGAATGAGCAAATATGCTTGTTTCTGCCAATTGCAGCAAAAGACTGAAAGGAAAGTGGGTTTGCCTTCGTATTTGACACAGAACAGCTCAGTTCAGCATGGAAATATCATTGCAACAGCTTTTATTTAGCCAGAAATCAAGAGTGTAAGTTTTTATGCGCTTAAAAGCATTTTCAGGCCGAATGAGCTGATTTCTGCCAATTGCAGCAAAATACTGAAAGGAAAGTAGGTTTGCCTTCATATTTGACCCAGAATAACTCAGTTCAGCATGGAAATATCATTGCAACAGCTTTTATTTAGCCAGAAATCAAGAGTGTACGTTTTTATGCGCTTAAAAGCATTTTCAGGCCAAATGAGCAAATATGCTTGTTTCTGCCAATTGCAGCAAAATACTGAAAGGAAAGTGGGTTTGCCTTCATATTTGACCCAGAACAACTCAGTTCAGCATGGAAATATCATTGCAACAGCTTTTATTTAGCCAGAAATCAAGAGTGTAAGTTTTTATGCGCTTAAAAGCATTTTCAGGCCGAATGAGCAAATATGCTTGTTTCTGCCAATTGCTGCAAAATACTGAAAGGAAAGTGGGTTTGCCTTCATATTTGACCCAGAACAACTCAGTTCAGCATGGAAATATCATTGCAACAGCTTTTATTTAGCCAGAAATCAAGAGTGTAAGTTTTTATGCGCTTAAAAGCATTTTCAGGCCGAATGAGCCGATTTTTGCCAATTGCAGCAAAATACTGAAAGGAAAGTGGGTTTGCCTTCATATTTGACCCAGAACAACTCAGTTCAGCATGGAAATATCATTGCAACAGCTTTTATTTAGCCAGAAATCAAGAGTGTAAGTTTTTATATGCTTAAAAGCATTTTCAGGCCGAATGAGCAAATATGCTTGTTTCTGCCAATTGCAGCAAAATACTGAATGGAAAGTAGGTTTGCCTTCATATTTGACCCAGAACAACTCAGTTCAGCATGGAAATATCATTGCAACAGCTTTTATTTAGCCAGAAATCAAGAGTGTAAGTTTGTATGCGCTTAAAAGCATTTTCAGGCTGAATGAGCTGATTTGTGCCAATTGCAGCAAAATACTGAAAGGAAAGTGGGTTTGCCTTCATATTTGATCCAGAACAACTCAGTTCAGCATGGAAATATCATTGCAACAGCTTTTATTTAGCCAGAAATCAAGAGTGTAAGTTTTTATGCGCTTAAAAGCATTTTCAGGCCGAATGAGCAAATATGCTTGTTTCTGCCAATTGCAGCAAAATACTGAAAGGAAAGTGGGTTTGCCTTCATATTTGACCCAGAACAACTCAGTTCAGCATGGAAATATCATTGCAACAGCTTTTATTTAGCCAGAAATCAAGAGTGTAAGTTTTTATGCGCTTAAAAGCATTTTCAGGCCGAATGAGCAAATATGCTTGTTTCTGCCAATTGCAGCAAAAGACTGAAAGGAAAGTGGGTTTGCCTTCGTATTTGACACAGAACAGCTCAGTTCAGCATGGAAATATCATTGCAACAGCTTTTATTTAGCCAGAAATCAAGAGTATAAGTTTTTATGCGCTTAAAAGCATTTTCAGGCCGAATGAGCTGATTTCTGCCAATTGCAGCAAAATACTGAAAGGAAAGTAGGTTTGCCTTCATATTTGACCCAGAATAACTCAGTTCAGCATGGAAATATCATTGCAACAGCTTTTATTTAGCCAGTAATCAAGAGTGTAAGTTTTTATGCGCTTAAAAGCATTTTCAGGCCGAATGAGCAAATATGCTTGTTTCTGCCAATTGCAGCAAAATACTGAAAGGAAAGTGGGTTTGCCTTCATATTTGACCCAGAACAACTCAGTTCAGCATGGAAATATCATTGCAACAGCTTTTATTTAGCCAGAAATCAAGAGTGTAATTTTTTATGCGCTTAAAAGCATTTTCAGGCCGAATGAGCAAATATGCTTGTTTCTGCCAATTGCAGCAAAATACTGAAAGGAAAGTGGGTTTGCCTTCATATTTGACCCAGAACAACTCAGTTCAGCATGGAAATATCATTGTAACAGCTTTTATTTAGCCAGAAATCAAGAGTGTAAGTTTTTATGCGCTTAAAAGCATTTTCAGGCCGAATGAGCCGATTTTTACCAATTGCAGCAAAATACTGATAGGAAAGTGGGTTTGCCTTCATATTTGACCCAGAACAACTCAGTTCAGCATGGAAATATCATTGCAACAGCTTTTATTTAGCCAGAAATCAAGAGTGTAATTTTTTATGCGCTTAAAAGCATTTTCAGGCCGAATGAGCAAATATGCTTGTTTCTGCCAATTGCAGCAAAATACTGAAAGGAAAGTGGGTTTGCCTTCATATTTGACCCAGAACAACTCAGTTAAGCATGGAAAAATCATTGCAACAGCTTTTATTTAGCCAGAAATCAAGAGTGTAAGTTTTTATGCGCTTAAAAGCATTTTCAGGCCGAATGAGCCGATTTCTGCCAATTGCAGCAAAATACTGAAAGGAAAGTGGGTTTGCCTTCATATTTGACCCAGAACAACTCAGTTCAGCATGGAAATATCATTGCAACAGCTTTTATTTAGTCAGAAATCAAGAGTGTAAGATTTTATGCGCTTAAAAGCATTTTCAGGCCTAATGAGCTGATTTCTGCCAATTGCAGCAAAATACTGAAAGGAAAGTGGGTTTGCCTTCATATTTGACCCAGAACAACTCAGTTCAGCATGGAAATATCATTGCAACAGCTTTTATTTAGCCAGAAATCAAGAGTGTAAGTTTTTATGCGCCTAAGAGCATTTTCAGGCCGAATGAGCTGATTTCTGCCAATTGCAGCAAAATACTGAAAGGAAAGTGGGTTTGCCTTCATATTTGACCCAGAACAACTCAGTTCAGCATGGAAATATCATTGCAACAGCTTTTATTTAGCCAGAAATCAAGAGTGTAAGTTTTTATGCGCTTAAAAGCATTTTCAGGCCGAATGAGCTGATTTCTGCCAATTGCAGCAAAATACTGAAAGGAAAGTGGGTTTGCCTTCATATTTGACCCAGAACAACTCATTTCAGCATGGAAATATCATTGCAACAGCTTTTATTTAGCCAGAAATCAAGAGTGTAAGTTTTTATGCGCTTAAAAGCATTTTCAGGCCGAATGAGCTGATTTCTGCCAATTGCAGCAAAAGACTGAAAGGAAAGTGGGTTTGCCTTCATATTTGACCCAGAACAACTCAGTTCAGCATGGAAATATCATTGCAACAGCTTTTATTTAGCCAGAAATCAAGAGTGTAAGTTTTTATGCGCTTAAAAGCATTTTCAGGCCGAATGAGCTGATTTCTGCCAATTGCAGCAAAATACTGAAAGGAAAGTGGGTTTGCCTTCATATTTGACCCAGAATAACTCAGTTCAGCATGGAAATATCATTGCAACAGCTTTTATTTAGTCAGAAATCAAGAGTGTAAGTTTTTATGCGCTTAAAAGCATTTTCAGGCCTAATGAGCTGATTTCTGCCAATTGCAGCAAAATACTGAAAGGAAAGTGGGTTTGCCTTCATATTTGACCCAGAACAACTCAGTTCAGCATGGAAATATCATTGCAACAGCTTTTATTTAGCCAGAAATCAAGAGTGTAAGTTTTTATGCGCCTAAAAGCATTTTCAGGCCGAATGAGCTGATTTCTGCCAATTGCAGCAAAATACTGAAAGGAAAGTGGGTTTGCCTTCATATTTGACCCAGAACAACTCAGTTCAGCATGGAAATATCATTGCAACAGCTTTTATTTTGCCAGAAATCAAGAGTGTAAGTTTTTATGCGCTTAAAAGCATTTTCAGGCCGAATGAGCTGATTTCTGCCAATTGCAGCAAAATACTGAAAGGAAAGTAGGTTTGCCTTCATATTTGAGCCAGAACAACTCATTTCAGCATGGAAATATCATTGCAACAGCTTTTTTTTAGCCAGAAATCAAGAGTGTAAGTTTTTATGCGCTTAAAAGCATTTTCAGGCCGAATGAGCAAATATGCTTGTTTCTGCCAATTGCAGCAAAATACTGAAAGGAAAGTGGGTTTGCCTTCATATTTGACCCAGAACAACTCAGTTCAGCATGGAAATATCATTGCAACAGCTTTTATTTAGCCAGAAATCAAGAGTGTAAGTTTTTATGCGCTTAAAAGCATTTTCAGGCCGAATGAGCAAATATGCTTGTTTCTGCCAATTGCAGCAAAATACTGAAAGGAAAGTGGGTTTGCCTTCATATTTGACCCAGAACAACTCAGTTCAGCATGGAAATATCATTGCAACAGCTTTTATTTAGCCAGAAATCAAGAGTGTAAGTTTTTATGCGCCTAAAAGCATTTTCAGGCCGAATGAGCTGATTTCTGCCAATTGCAGCAAAATACTGAAAGGAAAGTGGGTTTGCCTTCATATTTGACCCAGAACAACTCAGTTCAGCATGGAAATATCATTGCAACAGCTTTTATTTAGTCAGAAATCAAGAGTGTAAGTTTTTATGCGCTTAAAAGCATTTTCAGGCCGAATGAGCTGATTTCTGCCAATTGCAGCAAAATACTGAAAGGAAAGTGGGTTTGCCTTCATATTTGACCCAGAACAACTCAGTTCAGCATGGAAATATCATTGCAACAGCTTTTATTTAGCCAAAAATCAAGAGTGTAAGTTTTTATGCGCTTAAAAGCATTTTCAGGCCGAATGAGCAAATATGCTTGTTTCTGCCAATTGCAGCAAAATACTGAAAGGAAAGTGGGTTTGCCTTCATATTTGACCCAGAACAACTCAGTTCAGCATGGAAATATCATTGCAACAGCTTTTATTTAGCCAGAAATCAAGAGTGTAAGTTTTTATGCGCTTAAAAGCATTTTCAGGCCGAATGAGCAAATATGCTTGTTTCTGCCAATTGCAGCAAAAGACTGAAAGGAAAGTGGGTTTGCCTTCGTTATTGACACAGAACAGCTCAGTTCAGCATGGAAATATCATTGCAACAGCTTTTATTTAGCCAGAAATCAAGAGTATAAGTTTTTATGCGCTTAAAAGCATTTTCAGGCCGAATGAGCTGATTTCTGCCAATTGCAGCAAAATACTGAAAGGAAAGTAGGTTTGCCTTCATATTTGACCCAGAATAACTCAGTTCAGCATGGAAATATCATTGCAACAGCTTTTATTTAGCCAGAAATCAAGAGTGTAAGTTTTTATGCGCTTAAAAGCATTTTCAGGCCGAATGAGCAAATATGCTTGTTTCTGCCAATTGCAGCAAAATACTGAAAGGAAAGTGGGTTTGCCTTCATATTTGACCCAGAACAACTCAGTTCAGCATGGAAATATCATTGCAACAGCTTTTATTTAGCCAGAAATCAAGAGTGTAAGTTTTTATGCGCTTAAAAGCATTTTCAGGCCGAATGAGCAAATGTGCTTGTTTTTGCCAATTGCAGCAAAATACTGAAAGGAAAGTGGGTTTGCCTTCATATTTGACCCAGAATAACTCAGTTCAGCATGGAAATATCATTGCAACAGCTTTTATTTAGCCAGAAATCAAGAGTGTAAGTTTTTATGCGCTTCAAAGCATTTTCAGGCCGAATGAGCCGATTTCTGCCAATTGCAGCAAAATACTGATAGGAAAGTGGGTTTGCCTTCATATTTGACCCAGAACAACTCAGTTCAGCATGGAAATATCATTGCAACAGCTTTTATTTAGCCAGAAATCAAGAGTGTCATTTTTTATACGCTTAAAAGCATTTTCAGGCCGCATGAGCAAATATGCTTGTTTCTGCCAATTGCAGCAAAATACTGAAAGGAAAGTGGGTTTGCCTTCATATTTGACCCAGAACAACTCAGTTCAGCGTGGAAATATCATTGCAACAGCTTTTATTTAGTCAGAAATCATGAGTGTAAGTTTTTATGCGCTTAAAAGCATTTTCAGGCCTAATGAGCTGATTTCTGCCAATTGCAGCAAAATACTGATAGGAAAGTGGGTTTGCCTTCATATTTGACCCAGAACAACTCAGTTCAGCATGGAAATATCATTGCAACAGCTTTTATTTAGCCAAAAATCAAGAGTGTACGTTTTTATGCGCTTAAAAGCATTTTCAGGCCGAATGTGCAAATATGCTT
This sequence comes from Channa argus, assembly GCF_033026475.1. Taxonomy (NCBI): domain Eukaryota; kingdom Metazoa; phylum Chordata; class Actinopteri; order Anabantiformes; family Channidae; genus Channa; species Channa argus. Next base: position 813,461 of record NW_027125220.1, read on the forward strand.
GTTTCTGCCAATTGCAGCAAAATACTGAAAGGAAAGTGGGTTTGCCTTCATATTTGACCCAAACAACTCAGTTCAGCATGGAAATATCATTGCAACAGCTTTTATTTAGCCAAAAATCAAGAGTGTAAGTTTTTATGCGCTTAAAAGCATTTTCAGAACGAATGAGCAAATATACTTGTTTCTGCCAATTGCAGCAAAATACTGAAAGGAAAGTGGGTTTGCCTTCATATTTGACCCAGAACAACTCAGTTCAGCATGGAAATATCATTGCAACAGCTTTTATTTAGCCAGAAATCAAGAGTGTAAGTTTTTATGCGCCTAAAAGCATTTTCAGGCCGAAGGAGCTGATTTCTGCCAATTGCAGCAAAATACTGAAAGGAAAGTGGGTTTGCCTTCATATTTGACCCAGAACAACTCAGTTCAGCATGGAAATATCATTGCAACAGCTTTTATTTAGCCAGAAATCAAGAGTGTAAGTTTTTATGCGCTTAAAAGCATTTTCAGGCCGAATGAGCAAATATGCTTGTTTCTGCCAATTGCAGCAAAATACTGAAAGGAAAGTGCGTTTGCCTTCATATTTGACCCAGAACAACTCAGTTCAGCATGGAAATATCATTGCAACAGCTTTTATTTAGTCAGAAATCAAGAGTGTAAGTTTTTATGCGCTTCAAAGCATTTTCAGGCCTAATGAGCTAATTTCTGCCAATTGCAGCAAAATACTGGAAGGAAAGTGGGTTTGCCTTCATATTTGACCCAGAACAACCCAGTTCAGCATGGAAATATCATTGCAACAGCTTTTATTTAGCCAGAAATCAAGAGTGTAAGTTTTTATGCGCTTAAAAGCATTTTCAGGCCGAATGAGCTGATTTCTGCCAGTTGCAGCAAAATACTGAAAGGAAAGTGGGTTTGCCTTCATATTTGACCCAGAACAACTCAGTTCAGCATGGAAATATCATTGCAACAGCTTTTATTTAGCCAGAAATCAAGAGTGTAAGTTTTTATGCGCCTAACAGCATTTTCAGGCCGAATGAGCAGATTTCTGCCAATTGCAGCAAAATACTGAAAGGAAAGTGGGTTTGCCTTCATATTTGACCCAGAACAACTCAGTTCAGCATGGAAATATCATTGCAACAGCTTTTATTTAGCCAGAAATCAAGAGTGTAAGTTTTTATGCGCTTAAAAGCATTTTCAGGCCGAATGAGCAAATATGCTTGTTTCTGCCAATTGCAGCAAAATACTGAAAGGAAAGTGGGTTTGCCTTCATATTTGATCCAGAACAACTCAGTTCAGCATGGAAATATCATTGCAACAGCTTTTATTTAGCCAGAAATCAAGAGTGTAAGTTTTTATGCGCTTAAAAGCATTTTCAGGCCGAATGAGCAAATATGCTTGTTTCTGCCAATTGCAGCAAAAGACTGAAAGGAAAGTGGGTTTGCCTTCGTATTTGACACAGAACAGCTCAGTTCAGCATGGAAATATCATTGCAACAGCTTTTATTTAGCCAGAAATCAAGAGTGTAAGTTTTTATGCGCTTAAAAGCATTTTCAGGCCGAATGAGCTGATTTCTGCCAATTGCAGCAAAATACTGAAAGGAAAGTAGGTTTGCCTTCATATTTGACCCAGAACAACTCAGTTCAGCATGGAAATATCATTGCAACAGCTTTTATTTAGCCAGAAATCAAGAGTGTAAGTTTTTATGCGCCTAACAGCATTTTCAGGCCGAATGAGCAGATTTCTGCCAATTGCAGCAAAATACTGAAAGGAAAGTGGGTTTGCCTTCATATTTGACCCAGAACAACTCAGTTCAGCATGGAAATATCATTGCAACAGCTTTTATTTAGCCAGAAATCAAGAGTGTAAGTTTTTATGCGCTTAAAAGCATTTTCAGGCCGAATGAGCAAATATGCTTGTTTCTGCCAATTGCAGCAAAATACTGAAAGGAAAGTGGGTTTGCCTTCATATTTGACCCAGAACAACTCAGTTCAGCATGGAAATATCATTGCAACAGCTTTTATTTAGCCAGAAATCAAGAGTGTAAGTTTTTATGCGCTTAAAAGCATTTTCAGGCCGAATGAGCAAATATGCTTGTTTCTGCCAATTGCAGCAAAAGACTGAAAGGAAAGTGGGTTTGCCTTCGTATTTGACACAGAACAGCTCAGTTCAGCATGGAAATATCATTGCAACAGCTTTTATTTAGCCAGAAATCAAGAGTGTAAGTTTTTATGCGCTTAAAAGCATTTTCAGGCCGAATGAGCTGATTTCTGCCAATTGCAGCAAAATACTGAAAGGAAAGTAGGTTTGCCTTCATATTTGACCCAGAATAATTCAGTTCAGCATGGAAATATCATTGCAACAGCTTTTATTTAGCCAGAAATCAAGAGTGTAAGTTTTTATGCGCTTAAAAGCATTTTCAGGCCGAATGAGCAAATATGCTTGTTTCTGCCAATTGCAGCAAAATACTGAAAGGAAAGTGGGTTTGCCTTCATATTTGACCCAGAACAACTCAGTTCAGCATGGAAATATCATTGCAACAGCTTTTATTTAGCCAGAAATCAAGAGTGTAAGTTTTTATGCGCTTAAAAGCATTTTCAGGCCGAATGTGCAAATATGCTTGTTTCTGCCAATTGCAGCAAAATACTGAAAGGAAAGTGGGTTTGCCTTCATATTTGACCCAGAACAACTCAGTTCAGCATGGAAATATCATCGCAACAGCTTTTATTTAGCCAGAAATCAAGAGTGTAAGTTTTTATGCGCTTAAAAGCATTTTCAGGCCGAATGAGCCGATTTTTGCCAATTGCAGCAAAATACTGATAGGAAAGTGGGTTTGCCTTCATATTTGACCCAGAACAACTCAGTTCAGCATGGAAATATCATTGCAACAGCTTTTATTTAGCCAGAAATCAAGAGTGTAATTTTTTATGCGCTTAAAAGCATTTTCAGGCCGAATGAGCTGATTTCTGCCAATTGCAGCAAAATACTGAAAGGAAAGTGGGTTTGCCTTCATATTTGACCCAGAACAACTCAGTTCAGCATGGAAATATCATTGCAACAGCTTTTATTTAGCCAAAAATCAAGAGTGTAAGTTTTTATGCGCTTAAAAGCATTTTCAGGCCGAATGAGCAAATATGCTTGTTTCTGCCAATTGCAGCAAAATACTGAAAGGAAAGTGGGTTTGCCTTCATATTTGACCCAGAACAACTCAGTTCAGCATGGAAATATCATTGCAACAGCTTTTATTTAGCCAGAAATCAAGAGTGTAAGTTTTTATGCGCTTAAAAGCATTTTCAGGCCGAATGAGCAAATATGCTTGTTTCTGCCAATTGCAGCAAAAGACTGAAAGGAAAGTGGGTTTGCCTTCGTTATTGACACAGAACAGCTCAGTTCAGCATGGAAATATCATTGCAACAGCTTTTATTTAGCCAGAAATCAAGAGTATAAGTTTTTATGCGCTTAAAAGCATTTTCAGGCCGAATGAGCTGATTTCTGCCAATTGCAGCAAAATACTGAAAGGAAAGTAGGTTTGCCTTCATATTTGACCCAGAATAACTCAGTTCAGCATGGAAATATCATTGCAACAGCTTTTATTTAGCCAGAAATCAAGAGTGTAAGTTTTTATGCGCTTAAAAGCATTTTCAGGCCGAATGAGCAAATATGCTTGTTTCTGCCAATTGCAGCAAAATACTGAAAGGAAAGTGGGTTTGCCTTCATATTTGACCCAGAACAACTCAGTTCAGCATGGAAATATCATTGCAACAGCTTTTATTTAGCCAGAAATCAAGAGTGTAAGTTTTTATGCGCTTAAAAGCATTTTCAGGCCGAATGAGCAAATGTGCTTGTTTTTGCCAATTGCAGCAAAATACTGAAAGGAAAGTGGGTTTGCCTTCATATTTGACCCAGAATAACTCAGTTCAGCATGGAAATATCATTGCAACAGCTTTTATTTAGCCAGAAATCAAGAGTGTAAGTTTTTATGCGCTTCAAAGCATTTTCAGGCCGAATGAGCCGATTTCTGCCAATTGCAGCAAAATACTGATAGGAAAGTGGGTTTGCCTTCATATTTGACCCAGAACAACTCAGTTCAGCATGGAAATATCATTGCAACAGCTTTTATTTAGCCAGAAATCAAGAGTGTCATTTTTTATACGCTTAAAAGCATTTTCAGGCCGCATGAGCAAATATGCTTGTTTCTGCCAATTGCAGCAAAATACTGAAAGGAAAGTGGGTTTGCCTTCATATTTGACCCAGAACAACTCAGTTCAGCGTGGAAATATCATTGCAACAGCTTTTATTTAGTCAGAAATCATGAGTGTAAGTTTTTATGCGCTTAAAAGCATTTTCAGGCCTAATGAGCTGATTTCTGCCAATTGCAGCAAAATACTGATAGGAAAGTGGGTTTGCCTTCATATTTGACCCAGAACAACTCAGTTCAGCATGGAAATATCATTGCAACAGCTTTTATTTAGCCAAAAATCAAGAGTGTACGTTTTTATGCGCTTAAAAGCATTTTCAGGCCGAATGTGCAAATATGCTTGTTTCTGCCAATTGCAGCAAAATACTGAAAGGAAAGTGGGTTTGCCTTCATATTTGACCCAAACAACTCAGTTCAGCATGGAAATATCATTGCAACAGCTTTTATTTAGCCAAAAATCAAGAGTGTAAGTTTTTATGCGCTTAAAAGCATTTTCAGAACGAATGAGCAAATATACTTGTTTCTGCCAATTGCAGCAAAATACTGAAAGGAAAGTGGGTTTGCCTTCATATTTGACCCAGAACAACTCAGTTCAGCATGGAAATATCATTGCAACAGCTTTTATTTAGCCAGAAATCAAGAGTGTAAGTTTTTATGCGCCTAAAAGCATTTTCAGGCCGAAGGAGCTGATTTCTGCCAATTGCAGCAAAATACTGAAAGGAAAGTGGGTTTGCCTTCATATTTGACCCAGAACAACTCAGTTCAGCATGGAAATATCATTGCAACAGCTTTTATTTAGCCAGAAATCAAGAGTGTAAGTTTTTATGCGCTTAAAAGCATTTTCAGGCCGAATGAGCAAATATGCTTGTTTCTGCCAATTGCAGCAAAATACTGAAAGGAAAGTGCGTTTGCCTTCATATTTGACCCAGAACAACTCAGTTCAGCATGGAAATATCATTGCAACAGCTTTTATTTAGTCAGAAATCAAGAGTGTAAGTTTTTATGCGCTTCAAAGCATTTTCAGGCCTAATGAGCTAATTTCTGCCAATTGCAGCAAAATACTGGAAGGAAAGTGGGTTTGCCTTCATATTTGACCCAGAACAACCCAGTTCAGCATGGAAATATCATTGCAACAGCTTTTATTTAGCCAGAAATCAAGAGTGTAAGTTTTTATGCGCTTAAAAGCATTTTCAGGCCGAATGAGCTGATTTCTGCCAGTTGCAGCAAAATACTGAAAGGAAAGTGGGTTTGCCTTCATATTTGACCCAGAACAACTCAGTTCAGCATGGAAATATCATTGCAACAGCTTTTATTTAGCCAGAAATCAAGAGTGTAAGTTTTTATGCGCCTAACAGCATTTTCAGGCCGAATGAGCAGATTTCTGCCAATTGCAGCAAAATACTGAAAGGAAAGTGGGTTTGCCTTCATATTTGACCCAGAACAACTCAGTTCAGCATGGAAATATCATTGCAACAGCTTTTATTTAGCCAGAAATCAAGAGTGTAAGTTTTTATGCGCTTAAAAGCATTTTCAGGCCGAATGAGCAAATATGCTTGTTTCTGCCAATTGCAGCAAAATACTGAAAGGAAAGTGGGTTTGCCTTCATATTTGATCCAGAACAACTCAGTTCAGCATGGAAATATCATTGCAACAGCTTTTATTTAGCCAGAAATCAAGAGTGTAAGTTTTTATGCGCTTAAAAGCATTTTCAGGCCGAATGAGCAAATATGCTTGTTTCTGCCAATTGCAGCAAAAGACTGAAAGGAAAGTGGGTTTGCCTTCGTATTTGACACAGAACAGCTCAGTTCAGCATGGAAATATCATTGCAACAGCTTTTATTTAGCCAGAAATCAAGAGTGTAAGTTTTTATGCGCTTAAAAGCATTTTCAGGCCGAATGAGCTGATTTCTGCCAATTGCAGCAAAATACTGAAAGGAAAGTAGGTTTGCCTTCATATTTGACCCAGAACAACTCAGTTCAGCATGGAAATATCATTGCAACAGCTTTTATTTAGCCAGAAATCAAGAGTGTAAGTTTTTATGCGCCTAACAGCATTTTCAGGCCGAATGAGCAGATTTCTGCCAATTGCAGCAAAATACTGAAAGGAAAGTGGGTTTGCCTTCATATTTGACCCAGAACAACTCAGTTCAGCATGGAAATATCATTGCAACAGCTTTTATTTAGCCAGAAATCAAGAGTGTAAGTTTTTATGCGCTTAAAAGCATTTTCAGGCCGAATGAGCAAATATGCTTGTTTCTGCCAATTGCAGCAAAATACTGAAAGGAAAGTGGGTTTGCCTTCATATTTGACCCAGAACAACTCAGTTCAGCATGGAAATATCATTGCAACAGCTTTTATTTAGCCAGAAATCAAGAGTGTAAGTTTTTATGCGCTTAAAAGCATTTTCAGGCCGAATGAGCAAATATGCTTGTTTCTGCCAATTGCAGCAAAAGACTGAAAGGAAAGTGGGTTTGCCTTCGTATTTGACACAGAACAGCTCAGTTCAGCATGGAAATATCATTGCAACAGCTTTTATTTAGCCAGAAATCAAGAGTGTAAGTTTTTATGCGCTTAAAAGCATTTTCAGGCCGAATGAGCTGATTTCTGCCAATTGCAGCAAAATACTGAAAGGAAAGTAGGTTTGCCTTCATATTTGACCCAGAATAATTCAGTTCAGCATGGAAATATCATTGCAACAGCTTTTATTTAGCCAGAAATCAAGAGTGTAAGTTTTTATGCGCTTAAAAGCATTTTCAGGCCGAATGAGCAAATATGCTTGTTTCTGCCAATTGCAGCAAAATACTGAAAGGAAAGTGGGTTTGCCTTCATATTTGACCCAGAACAACTCAGTTCAGCATGGAAATATCATTGCAACAGCTTTTATTTAGCCAGAAATCAAGAGTGTAAGTTTTTATGCGCTTAAAAGCATTTTCAGGCCGAATGTGCAAATATGCTTGTTTCTGCCAATTGCAGCAAAATACTGAAAGGAAAGTGGGTTTGCCTTCATATTTGACCCAGAACAACTCAGTTCAGCATGGAAATATCATCGCAACAGCTTTTATTTAGCCAGAAATCAAGAGTGTAAGTTTTTATGCGCTTAAAAGCATTTTCAGGCCGAATGAGCCGATTTTTGCCAATTGCAGCAAAATACTGATAGGAAAGTGGGTTTGCCTTCATATTTGACCCAGAACAACTCAGTTCAGCATGGAAATATCATTGCAACAGCTTTTATTTAGCCAGAAATCAAGAGTGTAATTTTTTATGCGCTTAAAAGCATTTTCAGGCCGAATGAGCAAATATGCTTGTTTCTGCCAATTGCAGCAAATACTGAAAGGAAAGTGGGTTTGCCTTCATATTTGACCCAGAACAACTCAGTTCAGCATGGAAATATCATTGCAACAGCTTTTATTTAGCCAGAAATCAAGAGTGTAAGTTTTTATGCGCTTAAAAGCATTTTCAGGCCGAATGAGCAAATATGCTTGTTTCTGCCAATTGCAGCAAAATACTGAAAGGAAAGTGGGTTTGCCTTCATATTTGACCCAGAACAACTCAGTTCAGCATGGAAATATCATTGCAACAGCTTTTATTTAGCCAGAAATCAAGAGTGTAAGTTTTTATGCGCCTAAAAGCATTTTCAGGCCGAATGAGCTGATTTCTGCCAATTGCAGCAAAATACTGAAAGGAAAGTGGGTTTGCCTTCATATTTGACCCAGAACAACTCAGTTCAGCATGGAAATATCATTGCAACAGCTTTTATTTAGCCAGCAATCAAGAGTGTAAGTTTTTATGCGCTTAAAAGCATTTTCAGGCCGAATGAGCTGATTTCTGCCAATTGCAGCAAAATACTGAAAGGAAAGTGGGTTTGCCTTCATATTTGACCCAGAACAACTCAGTTCAGCATGGAAATATCATTGCAACAGCTTTTATTTAGCCAGAAATCAAGAGTGTAAGTTTTTATGCGCTTAAAAGCATTTTCAGGCCGAATGAGCTGATTTCTGCCAATTGCAGCAAAAGACTGAAAGGAAAGTGGGTTTGCCTTCATATTTGACCCAGAACAACTCAGTTCAGCATGGAAATATCATTGCAACAGCTTTTATTTAGCCAGAAATCAAGAGTGTAAGTTTTTATGCGCTTAAAAGCATTTTCAGGCCGAATGAGCAGATTTCTGCCAATTGCAGCAAAATACTGAAAGGAAAGTGGGTTTGCCTTCATATTTGACCCAGAACAACTCAGTTCAGCATGGAAATATCATTGCAACAGCTTTTATTTAGCCAGAAATCAAGAGTGTAAGTTTTTATGCGCTTAAAAGCATTTTCAGGCCGAATGAGCAAATATGCTTGTTTCTGCCAATTGCAGCAAAATACTGAAAGGAAAGTGAGTTTGCCTTCATATTTGATCCAGAACAACTCAGTTCAGCATGGAAATATCATTGCAACAGCTTTTATTTAGCCAGAAATCAAGAGTGTAAGTTTTTATGCGCTTAAAAGCATTTTCAGGCCGAATGAGCAAATATGCTTGTTTCTGCCAATTGCAGCAAAATACTGAAAGGAAAGTGGGTTTGCCTTCATATTTGACCCAGAACAACTCAGTTCAGCATGGAAATATCATTGCAACAGCTTTTATTTAGCCAGAAATCAAGAGTGTAAGTTTTTATGCGCTTAAAAGCATTTTCAGGCCGAATGAGCAAATATGCTTGTTTCTGCCAATTGCAGCAAAAGACTGAAAGGAAAGTGGGTTTGCCTTCGTCTTTGACACAGAACAGCTCAGTTCAGCATGGAAATATCATTGCAACAGCTTTTATTTAGCCAGAAATCAAGAGTGTAAGTTTTTATGCGCTTAAAAGCATTTTCAGGCCGAATGAGCTGATTTCTGCCAATTGCAGCAAAATACTGAAAGGAAAGTAGGTTTGCCTTCATATTTGACCCAGAATAACTCAGTTCAGCATGGAAATATCATTGCAACAGCTTTTATTTAGCCAGAAATCAAGAGTGTAAGTTTTTATGCGCTTAAAAGCATTTTCAGGCCGAATGAGCAAATATGCTTGTTTCTGCCAATTGCAGCAAAATACTGAAAGGAAAGTGGGTTTGCCTTCATATTTGACCCAGAAAAACTCAGTTCAGCATGGAAATATCATTGCAACAGCTTTTATTTAGCCAGAAATCAAGAGTGTAAGTTTTTATGCGCTTAAAAGCATTTTCAGGCCGAATGTGCAAATATGCTTGTTTCTGCCAATTGCAGCAAAATACTGAAAGGAAAGTGGGTTTGCCTTCATATTTGACCCAGAACAACTCAGTTCAGCATGGAAATATCATTGCAACAGCTTTTATTTAGCCAGAAATCAAGAGTGTAAGTTTTTATGCGCTTAAAAGCATTTTCAGGCCGAATAAGCCGATTTTTGCCAATTGCAGCAAAATACTGATAGGAAAGTGGGTTTGCCTTCATATTTGACCCAGAACAACTCAGTTCAGCATGGAAATATCATTGCAACAGCTTTTATTTAGCCAGAAATCAAGAGTGTAATTTTTTATGCGCTTAAAAGCATTTTCAGGCCGAATGAGCAAATATGCTTGTTTCTGCCAATTGCAGCAAATACTGAAAGGAAAGTGGGTTTGCCTTCATATTTGACCCAGAACAACTCAGTTCAGCATGGAAATATCATTGCAACAGCTTTTATTTAGCCAGAAATCAAGAGTGTAAGTTTTTATGCGCTTAAAAGCATTTTCAGGCCGAATGTGCAAATATGCTTGTTTCTGCCAATTGCAGCAAAATACTGAAAGGAAAGTGGGTTTGCCTTCATATTTGACCCAGAACAACTCAGTTCAGCATGGAAATATCATTGCAACAGCTTTTATTTAGCCAGAAATCAAGAGTGTAAGTTTTTATGCGCTTAAAAGCATTTTCAGGCCGAATAAGCCGATTTTTGCCAATTGCAGCAAAATACTGATAGGAAAGTGGGTTTGCCTTCATATTTGACCCAGAACAACTCAGTTCAGCATGGAAATATCATTGCAACAGCTTTTATTTAGCCAGAAATCAAGAGTGTAATTTTTTATGCGCTTAAAAGCATTTTCAGGCCGAATGAGCAAATATGCTTGTTTCTGCCAATTGCAGCAAATACTGAAAGGAAAGTGGGTTTGCCTTCATATTTGACCCAGAACAACTCAGTTCAGCATGGAAATATCATTGCAACAGCTTTTATTTAGCCAGAAATCAAGAGTGTAAGTTTTTATGCGCTTAAAAGCATTTTCAGGCCGAATGAGCAAATATGCTTGTTTCTGCCAATTGCAGCAAAATACTGAAAGGAAAGTGGGTTTGCCTTCATATTTGACCCAGAACAACTCAGTTCAGCATGGAAATATCATTGCAACAGCTTTTATTTAGCCAGAAATCAAGAGTGTAAGTTTTTATGCGCTTAAAAGCATTTTCAGGCCGAATGAGCTGATTTCTGCCAATTGCAGTAAAATACTGAAAGGAAAGTGGGTTTGCCTTCATATTTGACCCAGAACAACTCATTTCAGCATGGAAATATCATTGCAAGAGCTTTTATTTAGCCAGAAATCAAGAGTGTAAGTTTTTATGCGCTTAAAAGCATTTTCAGGCCGAATGAGCTGATTTCTGCCAATTGCAGCAAAAGACTGAAAGGAAAGTGGGTTTGCCTTCATATTTGACCCAGAACAACTCAGTTCAGCATGGAAATATCATTGCAACAGCTTTTATTTAGCCAGAAATCAAGAGTGTAAGTTTTTATGCGCTTAAAAGCATTTTCAGGCCGAATGAGCTGATTTCTGCCAATTGCAGCAAAATACTGAAAGGAAAGTGGTTTTGCCTTCATATTTGACCCAGAACAACTCAGTTCAGCATGGAAATATCATTGCAACAGCTTTTATTTAGTCAGAAATCAAGAGTGTAAGTTTTTATGCGCTTAAAAGCATTTTCAGGCCTAATGAGCTGATTTCTGCCAATTGCAGCAAAATACTGAAAGGAAAGTGGGTTTGCCTTCATATTTGACCCAGAACAACTCAGTTCAGCATGGAAATATCATTGCAACAGCTTTTATTTAGCCAGAAATCAAGAGTGTAAGTTTTTATGCGCTTAAAAGCATTTTCAGGCCGAATGAGCAAATATGCTTGTTTCTGCCAATTGCAGCAAAATACTGAAAGGAAAGTGGGTTTGCCTTCATATTTGACCCAGAACAACTCAGTTCAGCAGGGAAATATCATTGCAACAGCTTTTATTTAGCCAGAAATCAAGAGTGTAAGTTTTTATGCGCTTAAAAGCATTTTCAGGCCGAATGAGCTGATTTCTGCCAATTGCAGCAAAATACTGAAAGGAAAGTGGGTTTGCCTTCATATTTGACCCAGAACAACTCAGTTCAGCATGGAAAAATCATTGCAACAGCTTTTATTTAGCCAGAAATCAAGAGTGTAAGTTTTTATGCGCTTAAAAGCATTTTCAGGCCGAATGAGCCGATTTCTGCCAATTGCAGCAAAAGACTGAAAGGAAAGTGGGTTTGCCTTCATATTTGACCCAGAACAACTCAGTTCAGCATGGAAATATCATTGCAACAGCTTTTATTTAGCCAGAAATCAAGAGTGTAAGTTTTTATGCGCTTAAAAGCATTTTCAGGCCGAATGTGCAAATATGCTTGTTTCTGCCAATTGCAGCAAAATACTGAAAGGAAAGTGGGTTTGCCTTCATATTTGACCCAGAACAACTCAGTTCAGCATGGAAATATCATTGCAACAGCTTTTATTTAGCCAGAAATCAAGAGTGTAAGTTTTTATGCGCTTAAAAGCATTTTCAGGCCGAATGAGCCGATTTTTGCCAATTGCAGCAAAATACTGATAGGAAAGTGGGTTTGCCTTCATATTTGACCCAGAACAACTCAGTTCAGCATGGAAATATCATTGCAACAGCTTTTATTTAGCCAGAAATCAAGAGTGTAAGTTTTTATGCGCTTAAAAGCATTTTCAGGCCGAATGAGCAAATATGCTTGTTTCTGCCAATTGCAGCAAATACTGAAAGGAAAGTGGGTTTGCCTTCATATTTGACCCAGAACAACTCAGTTCAGCATGGAAATATCATTGCAACAGCTTTTATTTAGCCAGAAATCAAGAGTGTAAGTTTTTATGCGCTTAAAAGCATTTTCAGGCCGAATGAGCAAATATGCTTGTTTCTGCCAATTGCAGCAAAATACTGAAAGGAAAGTGGGTTTGCCTTCATATTTGACCCAGAACAACTCAGTTCAGCATGGAAATATCATTGCAACAGCTTTTATTTAGCCAGAAATCAAGAGTGTAAGTTTTTATGCGCTTAAAAGCATTTTCAGGCCGAATGAGCAAATATGCTTGTTTCTGCCAATTGCAGCAAAATACTGAAAGGAAAGTGGGTTTGCCTTCATATTTGACCCAGAACAACTCAGTTCAGCAGGGAAATATCATTGCAACAGCTTTTATTTAGCCAGAAATCAAGAGTGTAAGTTTTTATGCGCTTAAAAGCATTTTCAGGCCGAATGAGCTGATTTCTGCCAATTGCAGCAAAATACTGAAAGGAAAGTGGGTTTGCCTTCATATTTGACCCAGAACAACTCAGTTCAGCATGGAAATATCATTGCAACAGCTTTTATTTAGCCAGAAATCAAGAGTGTAAGTTTTTATGCGCTTAAAAGCATTTTCAGGCCGAATGAGCCGATTTCTGCCAATTGCAGCAAAATACTGAAAGGAAAGTGGGTTTGCCTTCATATTTGACCCAGAACAACTCAGTTCAGCATGGAAATATCATTGCAACAGCTTTTATTTAGTCAGAAATCAAGAGTGTAAGTTTTTATGCGCTTAAAAGCATTTTCAGGCCTAATGAGCTGATTTCTGCCAATTGCAGCAAAATACTGAAAGGAAAGTGGGTTTGCCTTCATATTTGACCCAGAACAACTCAGTTCAGCATGGAAATATCATTGCAACAGCTTTTATTTAGTCACAAATCAAGAGTGTAAGTTTTTATGCGCTTAAAAGCATTTTCAGGCCGAATGAGCAAATATGCTTGTTTCTGCCAATTGCAGCAAAATACTGAAAGGAAAGTGGGTTTGCCTTCATATTTGACCCAGAACAACTCAGTTCAGCATGGAAATATCATTGCAACAGCTTTTATTTAGCCAGAAATCAAGAGTGTAAGTTTTTATGCGCTTAAAAGCATTTTCAGGCCGAATGAGCAAATATGCTTGTTTCTGCCAATTGCAGCAAAATACTGAAAGGAAAGTGGGTTTGCCTTCATATTTGACCCAGAACAACTCAGTTCAGCATGGAAATATCATTGCAACAGCTTTTATTTAGCCAGAAATCAAGAGTGTAAGTTTTTATGCGCCTAAAAGCATTTTCAGGCCGAATGAGCTGATTTCTGCCAATTGCAGCAAAATACTGAAAGGAAAGTGGGTTTGCCTTCATATTTGACCCAGAACAACTCAGTTCAGCATGGAAATATCATTGCAACAGCTTTTATTTAGCCAGAAATCAAGAGTGTAAGTTTTTATGCGCTTAAAAGCATTTTCAGACCGAATGAGCTGATTTCTGCCAATTGCAGCAAAATACTGAAAGGAAAGTGGGTTTGCCTTCATATTTGACCCAGAACAACTCATTTCAGCATGGAAATATCATTGCAACAGCTTTTATTTAGCCAGAAATCAAGAGTGTAAGTTTTTATGCGCTTAAAAGCATTTTCAGGCCGAATGAGCTGATTTCTGCCAATTGCAGCAAAAGACTGAAAGGAAAGTGGGTTTGCCTTCATATTTGACCCAGAACAACTCAGTTCAGCATGGAAATATCATTGCAACAGCTTTTATTTAGCCAGAAATCAAGAGTGTAAGTTTTTATGCGCTTAAAAGCATTTTCAGGCCGAATGAGCAAATATGCTTGTTTCTGCCAATTGCAGCAAAATACTGAAAGGAAAGTGGGTTTGCCTTCATATTTGACCCAGAACAACTCAGTTCAGCATGGAAATATCATTGCAACAGCTTTTATTTAGCCAGAAATCAAGAGTGTAAGTTTTTATGCGCTTAAAAGCATTTTCAGGCCGAATGAGCTGATTTCTGCCAATTGCAGCAAAATACTTAAAGGAAAGTGGGTTTGCCTTCATATTTGACCCAGAACAACTCAGTTCCGCATGGAAATATCATTGCAACAGCTTTTATTTAGCCAGAAATCAAGAGTGTAAGTTTTTATGCGCTTAAAAGCATTTTCAGGCCGAATGAGCTGATTTCTGCCAATTGCAGCAAAATACTGAAAGGAAAGTGGGTTTGCCTTCATATTTGACCCAGAATAACTCAGTTCAGCATGGAAATATCATTGCAACAGCTTTTATTTAGTCAGAAATCAAGAGTGTAAGTTTTTATGCGCTTAAAAGCATTTTCAGGCCTAATGAGCTGATTTCTGCCAATTGCAGCAAAATACTGAAAGGAAAGTGGGTTTGCCTTCATATTTGACCCAGAACAACTCAGTTCAGCATGGAAATATCATTGCAACAGCTTTTATTTAGCCAGAAATCAAGAGTGTAAGTTTTTATGCGCTTAAAAGCATTTTCAGGCCGAATGAGCAAATATGCTTGTTTCTGCCAATTGCAGCAAAATACTGAAAGGAAAGTGGGTTTGCCTTCATATTTGACCCAGAACAACTCAGTTCAGCATGGAAATATCATTGCAACAGCTTTTATTTAGCCAGAAATCAAGAGTGTAAGTTTTTATGCGCTTAAAAGCATTTTCAGGCCGAATGAGCAAATATGCTTGTTTCTGCCAATTGCAGCAAAAGACTGAAAGGAAAGTGGGTTTGCCTTCGTATTTGACACAGAACAGCTCAGTTCAGCATGGAAATATCATTGCAACAGCTTTTATTTAGCCAGAAATCAAGAGTGTAAGTTTTTATGCGCTTAAAAGCATTTTCAGGCCGAATGAGCTGATTTCTGCCAATTGCAGCAAAAGACTGAAAGGAAAGTGGGTTTGCCTTCATATTTGACCCAGAATAACTCAGTTCAGCATGGAAATATCATTGCAACAGCTTTTATTTAGTCAGAAATCAAGAGTGTAAGTTTTTATGCGCTTAAAAGCATTTTCAGGCCTAATGAGCTGATTTCTACCAATTGCAGCAAAATACTGAAAGGAAAGTGGGTTTGCCTTCATATTTGACCCAGAACAACTCAGTTCAGCATGGAAATATCATTGCAACAGCTTTTATTTAGCCAGAAATCAAGAGTGTAAGTTTTTATGCGCTTAAAAGCATTTTCAGGCCGAATGAGCAAATATGCTTGTTTCTGCCAATTGCAGCAAAATACTGAAAGGAAAGTGGGTTTGCCTTCATATTTGACCCAGAACAACTCAGTTCAGCATGGAAATATCATTGCAACAGCTTTTATTTAGCCAGAAATCAAGAGTGTAAGTTTTTATGCGCTTAAAAGCATTTTCAGGCCGAAGGAGCAAATATGCTTGTTTCTGCCAATTGCAGCAAAAGACTGAAAGGAAAGTGGGTTTGCCTTCGTATTTGACACAGAACAGCTCAGTTCAGCATGGAAATATCATTGCAACAGCTTTTATTTAGCCAGAAATCAAGAGTGTAAGTTTTTATGCGCTTAAAAGCATTTTCAGGCCGAATGAGCTGATTTCTGCCAATTGCAGCAAAATACTGAAAGGAAAGTAGGTTTGCCTTCATATTTGACCCAGAATAACTCAGTTCAGCATGGAAATATCATTGCAACAGCTTTTATTTAGCCAGAAATCAAGAGTGTACGTTTTTATGCGCTTAAAAGCATTTTCAGGCCGAATGAGCAAATATGCTTGTTTCTGCCAATTGCAGCAAAATACTGAAAGGAAAGTGGGTTTGCCTTCATATTTGACCCAGAACAACTCAGTTCAGCATGGAAATATCATTGCAACAGCTTTTATTTAGCCAGAAATCAAGAGTGTAAGTTTTTATGCGCTTAAAAGCATTTTCAGGCCGAATGAGCAAATATGCTTGTTTCTGCCAATTGCAGCAAAATACTGAAAGGAAAGTGGGTTTGCCTTCATATTTGACCCAGAACAACTCAGTTCAGCATGGAAATATCATTGCAACAGCTTTTATTTAGCCAGAAATCAAGAGTGTAAGTTTTTATGCGCTTAAAAGCATTTTCAGGCCGAATGAGCCGATTTTTGCCAATTGCAGCAAAATACTGAAAGGAAAGAGGGTTTGCCTTCATATTTGACCCAGAACAACTCAGTTCAGCATGGAAATATCATTGCAACAGCTTTTATTTAGCCAGAAATCAAGAGTGTAAGTTTTTATATGCTTAAAAGCATTTTCAGGCCGAATGAGCAAATATGCTTGTTTCTGCCAATTGCAGCAAAATACTGAATGGAAAGTAGGTTTGCCTTCATATTTGACCCAGAACAACTCAGTTCAGCATGGAAATATCATTGCAACAGCTTTTATTTAGCCAGAAATCAAGAGTGTAAGTTTTTATGCGCTTAAAAGCATTTTCAGGCTGAATGAGCTGATTTGTGCCAATTGCAGCAAAATACTGAAAGGAAAGTGGGTTTGCCTTCATATTTGATCCAGAACAACTCAGTTCAGCATGGAAATATCATTGCAACAGCTTTTATTTAGCCAGAAATCAAGAGTGTAAGTTTTTATGCGCTTAAAAGCATTTTCAGGCTGAATGAGCTGATTTGTGCCAATTGCAGCAAAATACTGAAAGGAAAGTGGGTTTGCCTTCATATTTGATCCAGAACAACTCAGTTCAGCATGGAAATATCATTGCAACAGCTTTTATTTAGCCAGAAATCAAGAGTGTAAGTTTTTATGCGCTTAAAAGCATTTTCAGGCCGAATGAGCAAATATGCTTGTTTCTGCCAATTGCAGCAAAATACTGAAAGGAAAGTGGGTTTGCCTTCATATTTGACCCAGAACAACTCAGTTCAGCATGGAAATATCATTGCAACAGCTTTTATTTAGCCAGAAATCAAGAGTGTAAGTTTTTATGCGCTTAAAAGCATTTTCAGGCCGAATGAGCAAATATGCTTGTTTCTGCCAATTGCAGCAAAAGACTGAAAGGAAAGTGGGTTTGCCTTCGTATTTGACACAGAACAGCTCAGTTCAGCATGGAAATATCATTGCAACAGCTTTTATTTAGCCAGAAATCAAGAGTATAAGTTTTTATGCGCTTAAAAGCATTTTCAGGCCGAATGAGCTGATTTCTGCCAATTGCAGCAAAATACTGAAAGGAAAGTAGGTTTGCCTTCATATTTGACCCAGAATAACTCAGTTCAGCATGGAAATATCATTGCAACAGCTTTTATTTAGCCAGTAATCAAGAGTGTAAGTTTTTATGCGCTTAAAAGCATTTTCAGGCCGAATGAGCAAATATGCTTGTTTCTGCCAATTGCAGCAAAATACTGAAAGGAAAGTGGGTTTGCCTTCATATTTGACCCAGAACAACTCAGTTCAGCATGGAAATATCATTGCAACAGCTTTTATTTAGCCAGAAATCAAGAGTGTAAGTTTTTATGCGCTTAAAAGCATTTTCAGGCCGAATGAGCAAATATGCTTGTTTCTGCCAATTGCAGCAAAATACTGAAAGGAAAGTGGGTTTGCCTTCATATTTGACCCAGAACAACTCAGTTCAGCATGGAAATATCATTGTAACAGCTTTTATTTAGCCAGAAATCAAGAGTGTAAGTTTTTATGCGCTTAAAAGCATTTTCAGGCCGAATGAGCCGATTTTTACCAATTGCAGCAAAATACTGATAGGAAAGTGGGTTTGCCTTCATATTTGACCCAGAACAACTCAGTTCAGCAGGGAAATATCATTGCAACAGCTTTTATTTAGCCAGAAATCAAGAGTGTAATTTTTTATGCGCTTAAAAGCATTTTCAGGCCGAATGAGCAAATATGCTTGTTTCTGCCAATTGCAGCAAAATACTGAAAGGAAAGTGGGTTTGCCTTCATATTTGACCCAGAACAACTCAGTTCAGCATGGAAAAATCATTGCAACAGCTTTTATTTAGCCAGAAATCAAGAGTGTAAGTTTTTATGCGCTTAAAAGCATTTTCAGGCCGAATGAGCCGATTTCTGCCAATTGCAGCAAAATACTGAAAGGAAAGTGGGTTTGCCTTCATATTTGACCCAGAACAACTCAGTTCAGCATGGAAATATCATTGCAACAGCTTTTATTTAGTCAGAAATCAAGAGTGTAAGATTTTATGCGCTTAAAAGCATTTTCAGGCCTAATGAGCTGATTTCTGCCAATTGCAGCAAAATACTGAAAGGAAAGTGGGTTTGCCTTCATATTTGACCCAGAACAACTCAGTTCAGCATGGAAATATCATTGCAACAGCTTTTATTTAGCCAGAAATCAAGAGTGTAAGTTTTTATGCGCTTAAAAGCATTTTCAGGCCGAATGAGCTGATTTCTGCCAATTGCAGCAAAAGACTGAAAGGAAAGTGGGTTTGCCTTCATATTTGACCCAGAATAACTCAGTTCAGCATGGAAATATCATTGCAACAGCTTTTATTTAGTCAGAAATCAAGAGTGTAAGTTTTTATGCGCTTAAAAGCATTTTCAGGCCTAATGAGCTGATTTCTACCAATTGCAGCAAAATACTGAAAGGAAAGTGGGTTTGCCTTCATATTTGACCCAGAACAACTCAGTTCAGCATGGAAATATCATTGCAACAGCTTTTATTTAGCCAGAAATCAAGAGTGTAAGTTTTTATGCGCTTAAAAGCATTTTCAGGCCGAATGAGCAAATATGCTTGTTTCTGCCAATTGCAGCAAAATACTGAAAGGAAAGTGGGTTTGCCTTCATATTTGACCCAGAACAACTCAGTTCAGCATGGAAATATCATTGCAACAGCTTTTATTTAGCCAGAAATCAAGAGTGTAAGTTTTTATGCGCTTAAAAGCATTTTCAGGCCGAAGGAGCAAATATGCTTGTTTCTGCCAATTGCAGCAAAAGACTGAAAGGAAAGTGGGTTTGCCTTCGTATTTGACACAGAACAGCTCAGTTCAGCATGGAAATATCATTGCAACAGCTTTTATTTAGCCAGAAATCAAGAGTGTAAGTTTTTATGCGCTTAAAAGCATTTTCAGGCCGAATGAGCTGATTTCTGCCAATTGCAGCAAAATACTGAAAGGAAAGTAGGTTTGCCTTCATATTTGACCCAGAATAACTCAGTTCAGCATGGAAATATCATTGCAACAGCTTTTATTTAGCCAGAAATCAAGAGTGTACGTTTTTATGCGCTTAAAAGCATTTTCAGGCCAAATGTGCAAATATGCTTGTTTCTGCCAATTGCAGCAAAATACTGAAAGGAAAGTGGGTTTGCCTTCATATTTGACCCAGAACAACTCAGTTCAGCATGGAAATATCATTGCAACAGCTTTTATTTAGCCAGAAATCAAGAGTGTAAGTTTTTATGCGCTTAAAAGCATTTTCAGGCCGAATGAGCAAATATGCTTGTTTCTGCCAATTGCAGCAAAATACTGAAAGGAAAGTGGGTTTGCCTTCATATTTGACCCAGAACAACTCAGTTCAGCATGGAAATATCATTGCAACAGCTTTTATTTAGCCAGAAATCAAGAGTGTAAGTTTTTATGCGCTTAAAAGCATTTTCAGGCCGAATGAGCCGATTTTTGCCAATTGCAGCAAAATACTGAAAGGAAAGAGGGTTTGCCTTCATATTTGACCCAGAACAACTCAGTTCAGCATGGAAATATCATTGCAACAGCTTTTATTTAGCCAGAAATCAAGAGTGTAAGTTTTTATATGCTTAAAAGCATTTTCAGGCCGAATGAGCAAATATGCTTGTTTCTGCCAATTGCAGCAAAATACTGAATGGAAAGTAGGTTTGCCTTCATATTTGACCCAGAACAACTCAGTTCAGCATGGAAATATCATTGCAACAGCTTTTATTTAGCCAGAAATCAAGAGTGTAAGTTTTTATGCGCTTAAAAGCATTTTCAGGCTGAATGAGCTGATTTGTGCCAATTGCAGCAAAATACTGAAAGGAAAGTGGGTTTGCCTTCATATTTGATCCAGAACAACTCAGTTCAGCATGGAAATATCATTGCAACAGCTTTTATTTAGCCAGAAATCAAGAGTGTAAGTTTTTATGCGCTTAAAAGCATTTTCAGGCCGAATGAGCAAATATGCTTGTTTCTGCCAATTGCAGCAAAATACTGAAAGGAAAGTGGGTTTGCCTTCATATTTGACCCAGAACAACTCAGTTCAGCATGGAAATATCATTGCAACAGCTTTTATTTAGCCAGAAATCAAGAGTGTAAGTTTTTATGCGCTTAAAGCATTTTCAGGCCGAATGAGCAAATATGCTTGTTTCTGCCAATTGCAGCAAAAGACTGAAAGGAAAGTGGGTTTGCCTTCGTATTTGACACAGAACAGCTCAGTTCAGCATGGAAATATCATTGCAACAGCTTTTATTTAGCCAGAAATCAAGAGTATAAGTTTTTATGCGCTTAAAAGCATTTTCAGGCCGAATGAGCTGATTTCTGCCAATTGCAGCAAAATACTGAAAGGAAAGTAGGTTTGCCTTCATATTTGACCCAGAATAACTCAGTTCAGCATGGAAATATCATTGCAACAGCTTTTATTTAGCCAGTAATCAAGAGTGTAAGTTTTTATGCGCTTAAAAGCATTTTCAGGCCGAATGAGCAAATATGCTTGTTTCTGCCAATTGCAGCAAAATACTGAAAGGAAAGTGGGTTTGCCTTCATATTTGACCCAGAACAACTCAGTTCAGCATGGAAATATCATTGCAACAGCTTTTATTTAGCCAGAAATCAAGAGTGTAAGTTTTTATGCGCTTAAAAGCATTTTCAGGCCGAATGAGCCGATTTCTGCCAATTGCAGCAAAATACTGAAAGGAAAGTGGGTTTGCCTTCATATTTGACCCAGAACAACTCAGTTCAGCATGGAAGTATCATTGCAACAGCTTTTATTTAGTCAGAAATCAAGAGTGTAAGATTTTATGCGCTTAAAAGCATTTTCAGGCCTAATGAGCTGATTTCTGCCAATTGCAGCAAAATACTGAAAGGAAAGTGGGTTTGCCTTCATATTTGACCCAGAACAACTCAGTTCAGCATGGAAATATCATTGCAACAGCTTTCATTTAGCCAGAAATCAAGAGTGTAAGTTTTTATGCGCTTAAGAGCATTTTCAGGCCGAATGAGCTGATTTCTGCCAATTGCAGCAAAATACTGAAAGGAAAGTGGGTTTGCCTTCATATTTGACCCAGAACAACTCAGTTCAGCATGGAAATATCATTGCAACAGCTTTTATTTAGCCAGAAATCAAGAGTGTAAGTTTTTATGCGCTTAAAAGCATTTTCAGGCCGAATGAGCTGATTTCTGCCAATTGCAGCAAAAGACTGAAAGGAAAGTGGGTTTGCCTTCATATTTGACCCAGAACAACTCAGTTCAGCATGGAAATATCATTGCAACAGCTTTTATTTAGCCAGAAATCAAGAGTGTAAGTTTTTATGCGCTTAAAAGCATTTTCAGGCCGAATGAGCTGATTTCTGCCAATTGCAGCAAAATACTGAAAGGAAAGTGGGTTTGCCTTCATATTTGACCCAGAACAACTCATTTCAGCATGGAAATATCATTGCAACAGCTTTTATTTAGCCAGAAATCAAGAGTGTAAGTTTTTATGCGCTTAAAAGCATTTTCAGGCCGAATGAGCTGATTTCTGCCAATTGCAGCAAAATACTGAAAGGAAAGTAGGTTTGCCTTCATATTTGACCCAGAACAACTCAGTTCAGCATGGAAATATCATTGCAACAGCTTTTATTTAGTCAGAAATCAAGAGTGTAAGTTTTTATGCGCTTAAAAGCATTTTCAGGCCTAATGAGCTGATTTCTGCCAATTGCAGCAAAATACTGAAAGGAAAGTGGGTTTGCCTTCATATTTGACCCAGAACAACTCAGTTCAGCATGGAAATATCATTGCAACAGCTTTTATTTAGTCAGAAATCAAGAGTGTAAGTTTTTATGCGCCTAAAAGCATTTTCAGGCCGAATGAGCTGATTTCTGCCAATTGCAGCAAAATACTGAAAGGAAAGTGGGTTTGCCTTCATATTTGACCCAGAACAACTCAGTTCAGCATGGAAATATCATTGCAACAGCTTTTATTTTGCCAGAAATCAAGAGTGTAAGTTTTTATGCGCTTAAAAGCATTTTCAGGCCGAATGAGCTGATTTCTGCCAATTGCAGCAAAATACTGAAAGGAAAGTAGGTTTGCCTTCATATTTGAGCCAGAACAACTCATTTCAGCATGGAAATATCATTGCAACAGCTTTTTTTTAGCCAGAAATCAAGAGTGTAAGTTTTTATGCGCTTAAAAGCATTTTCAGGCCGAATGAGCAAATATGCTTGTTTCTGCCAATTGCAGCAAAATACTGAAAGGAAAGTGGGTTTGCCTTCATATTTGACCCAGAACAACTCAGTTCAGCATGGAAATATCATTGCAACAGCTTTTATTTAGCCAGAAATCAAGAGTGTAAGTTTTTATGCGCTTAAAAGCATTTTCAGGCCGAATGTGCAAATATGCTTGTTTCTGCCAATTGCAGCAAAATACTGAAAGGAAAGTGGGTTTGCCTTCATATTTGACCCAGAACAACTCAGTTCAGCATGGAAATATCATCGCAACAGCTTTTATTTAGCCAGAAATCAAGAGTGTAAGTTTTTATGCGCTTAAAAGCATTTTCAGGCCGAATGAGCCGATTTTTGCCAATTGCAGCAAAATACTGATAGGAAAGTGGGTTTGCCTTCATATTTGACCCAGAACAACTCAGTTCAGCATGGAAATATCATTGCAACAGCTTTTATTTAGCCAGAAATCAAGAGTGTAATTTTTTATGCGCTTAAAAGCATTTTCAGGCCGAATGAGCAAATATGCTTGTTTCTGCCAATTGCAGCAAATACTGAAAGGAAAGTGGGTTTGCCTTCATATTTGACCCAGAACAACTCAGTTCAGCATGGAAATATCATTGCAACAGCTTTTATTTAGCCAGAAATCAAGAGTGTAAGTTTTTATGCGCTTAAAAGCATTTTCAGGCCGAATGAGCAAATATGCTTGTTTCTGCCAATTGCAGCAAAATACTGAAAGGAAAGTGGGTTTGCCTTCATATTTGACCCAGAACAACTCAGTTCAGCATGGAAATATCATTGCAACAGCTTTTATTTAGCCAGAAATCAAGAGTGTAAGTTTTTATGCGCCTAAAAGCATTTTCAGGCCGAATGAGCTGATTTCTGCCAATTGCAGCAAAATACTGAAAGGAAAGTGGGTTTGCCTTCATATTTGACCCAGAACAACTCAGTTCAGCATGGAAATATCATTGCAACAGCTTTTATTTAGCCAGCAATCAAGAGTGTAAGTTTTTATGCGCTTAAAAGCATTTTCAGGCCGAATGAGCTGATTTCTGCCAATTGCAGCAAAATACTGAAAGGAAAGTGGGTTTGCCTTCATATTTGACCCAGAACAACTCAGTTCAGCATGGAAATATCATTGCAACAGCTTTTATTTAGCCAGAAATCAAGAGTGTAAGTTTTTATGCGCTTAAAAGCATTTTCAGGCCGAATGAGCTGATTTCTGCCAATTGCAGCAAAAGACTGAAAGGAAAGTGGGTTTGCCTTCATATTTGACCCAGAACAACTCAGTTCAGCATGGAAATATCATTGCAACAGCTTTTATTTAGCCAGAAATCAAGAGTGTAAGTTTTTATGCGCTTAAAAGCATTTTCAGGCCGAATGAGCAGATTTCTGCCAATTGCAGCAAAATACTGAAAGGAAAGTGGGTTTGCCTTCATATTTGACCCAGAACAACTCAGTTCAGCATGGAAATATCATTGCAACAGCTTTTATTTAGCCAGAAATCAAGAGTGTAAGTTTTTATGCGCTTAAAAGCATTTTCAGGCCGAATGAGCAAATATGCTTGTTTCTGCCAATTGCAGCAAAATACTGAAAGGAAAGTGAGTTTGCCTTCATATTTGATCCAGAACAACTCAGTTCAGCATGGAAATATCATTGCAACAGCTTTTATTTAGCCAGAAATCAAGAGTGTAAGTTTTTATGCGCTTAAAAGCATTTTCAGGCCGAATGAGCAAATATGCTTGTTTCTGCCAATTGCAGCAAAATACTGAAAGGAAAGTGGGTTTGCCTTCATATTTGACCCAGAACAACTCAGTTCAGCATGGAAATATCATTGCAACAGCTTTTATTTAGCCAGAAATCAAGAGTGTAAGTTTTTATGCGCTTAAAAGCATTTTCAGGCCGAATGAGCAAATATGCTTGTTTCTGCCAATTGCAGCAAAAGACTGAAAGGAAAGTGGGTTTGCCTTCGTCTTTGACACAGAACAGCTCAGTTCAGCATGGAAATATCATTGCAACAGCTTTTATTTAGCCAGAAATCAAGAGTGTAAGTTTTTATGCGCTTAAAAGCATTTTCAGGCCGAATGAGCTGATTTCTGCCAATTGCAGCAAAATACTGAAAGGAAAGTAGGTTTGCCTTCATATTTGACCCAGAATAACTCAGTTCAGCATGGAAATATCATTGCAACAGCTTTTATTTAGCCAGAAATCAAGAGTGTAAGTTTTTATGCGCTTAAAAGCATTTTCAGGCCGAATGAGCAAATATGCTTGTTTCTGCCAATTGCAGCAAAATACTGAAAGGAAAGTGGGTTTGCCTTCATATTTGACCCAGAAAAACTCAGTTCAGCATGGAAATATCATTGCAACAGCTTTTATTTAGCCAGAAATCAAGAGTGTAAGTTTTTATGCGCTTAAAAGCATTTTCAGGCCGAATGTGCAAATATGCTTGTTTCTGCCAATTGCAGCAAAATACTGAAAGGAAAGTGGGTTTGCCTTCATATTTGACCCAGAACAACTCAGTTCAGCATGGAAATATCATTGCAACAGCTTTTATTTAGCCAGAAATCAAGAGTGTAAGTTTTTATGCGCTTAAAAGCATTTTCAGGCCGAATAAGCCGATTTTTGCCAATTGCAGCAAAATACTGATAGGAAAGTGGGTTTGCCTTCATATTTGACCCAGAACAACTCAGTTCAGCATGGAAATATCATTGCAACAGCTTTTATTTAGCCAGAAATCAAGAGTGTAATTTTTTATGCGCTTAAAAGCATTTTCAGGCCGAATGAGCAAATATGCTTGTTTCTGCCAATTGCAGCAAATACTGAAAGGAAAGTGGGTTTGCCTTCATATTTGACCCAGAACAACTCAGTTCAGCATGGAAATATCATTGCAACAGCTTTTATTTAGCCAGAAATCAAGAGTGTAAGTTTTTATGCGCTTAAAAGCATTTTCAGGCCGAATGTGCAAATATGCTTGTTTCTGCCAATTGCAGCAAAATACTGAAAGGAAAGTGGGTTTGCCTTCATATTTGACCCAGAACAACTCAGTTCAGCATGGAAATATCATTGCAACAGCTTTTATTTAGCCAGAAATCAAGAGTGTAAGTTTTTATGCGCTTAAAAGCATTTTCAGGCCGAATAAGCCGATTTTTGCCAATTGCAGCAAAATACTGATAGGAAAGTGGGTTTGCCTTCATATTTGACCCAGAACAACTCAGTTCAGCATGGAAATATCATTGCAACAGCTTTTATTTAGCCAGAAATCAAGAGTGTAATTTTTTATGCGCTTAAAAGCATTTTCAGGCCGAATGAGCAAATATGCTTGTTTCTGCCAATTGCAGCAAATACTGAAAGGAAAGTGGGTTTGCCTTCATATTTGACCCAGAACAACTCAGTTCAGCATGGAAATATCATTGCAACAGCTTTTATTTAGCCAGAAATCAAGAGTGTAAGTTTTTATGCGCTTAAAAGCATTTTCAGGCCGAATGAGCAAATATGCTTGTTTCTGCCAATTGCAGCAAAATACTGAAAGGAAAGTGGGTTTGCCTTCATATTTGACCCAGAACAACTCAGTTCAGCATGGAAATATCATTGCAACAGCTTTTATTTAGCCAGAAATCAAGAGTGTAAGTTTTTATGCGCTTAAAAGCATTTTCAGGCCGAATGAGCTGATTTCTGCCAATTGCAGTAAAATACTGAAAGGAAAGTGGGTTTGCCTTCATATTTGACCCAGAACAACTCATTTCAGCATGGAAATATCATTGCAAGAGCTTTTATTTAGCCAGAAATCAAGAGTGTAAGTTTTTATGCGCTTAAAAGCATTTTCAGGCCGAATGAGCTGATTTCTGCCAATTGCAGCAAAAGACTGAAAGGAAAGTGGGTTTGCCTTCATATTTGACCCAGAACAACTCAGTTCAGCATGGAAATATCATTGCAACAGCTTTTATTTAGCCAGAAATCAAGAGTGTAAGTTTTTATGCGCTTAAAAGCATTTTCAGGCCGAATGAGCTGATTTCTGCCAATTGCAGCAAAATACTGAAAGGAAAGTGGTTTTGCCTTCATATTTGACCCAGAACAACTCAGTTCAGCATGGAAATATCATTGCAACAGCTTTTATTTAGTCAGAAATCAAGAGTGTAAGTTTTTATGCGCTTAAAAGCATTTTCAGGCCTAATGAGCTGATTTCTGCCAATTGCAGCAAAATACTGAAAGGAAAGTGGGTTTGCCTTCATATTTGACCCAGAACAACTCAGTTCAGCATGGAAATATCATTGCAACAGCTTTTATTTAGCCAGAAATCAAGAGTGTAAGTTTTTATGCGCTTAAAAGCATTTTCAGGCCGAATGAGCAAATATGCTTGTTTCTGCCAATTGCAGCAAAATACTGAAAGGAAAGTGGGTTTGCCTTCATATTTGACCCAGAACAACTCAGTTCAGCAGGGAAATATCATTGCAACAGCTTTTATTTAGCCAGAAATCAAGAGTGTAAGTTTTTATGCGCTTAAAAGCATTTTCAGGCCGAATGAGCTGATTTCTGCCAATTGCAGCAAAATACTGAAAGGAAAGTGGGTTTGCCTTCATATTTGACCCAGAACAACTCAGTTCAGCATGGAAAAATCATTGCAACAGCTTTTATTTAGCCAGAAATCAAGAGTGTAAGTTTTTATGCGCTTAAAAGCATTTTCAGGCCGAATGAGCCGATTTCTGCCAATTGCAGCAAAAGACTGAAAGGAAAGTGGGTTTG
Source organism: Channa argus (assembly GCF_033026475.1). Taxonomy (NCBI): domain Eukaryota; kingdom Metazoa; phylum Chordata; class Actinopteri; order Anabantiformes; family Channidae; genus Channa; species Channa argus. The sequence continues at coordinate 840,785 of NW_027125220.1, forward strand.
CCTTCATATTTGACCCAGAACAACTCAGTTCAGCATGGAAATATCATTGCAACAGCTTTTATTTAGCCAGAAATCAAGAGTGTAAGTTTTTATGCGCTTAAAAGCATTTTCAGGCCGAATGTGCAAATATGCTTGTTTCTGCCAATTGCAGCAAAATACTGAAAGGAAAGTGGGTTTGCCTTCATATTTGACCCAGAACAACTCAGTTCAGCATGGAAATATCATTGCAACAGCTTTTATTTAGCCAGAAATCAAGAGTGTAAGTTTTTATGCGCTTAAAAGCATTTTCAGGCCGAATGAGCCGATTTTTGCCAATTGCAGCAAAATACTGATAGGAAAGTGGGTTTGCCTTCATATTTGACCCAGAACAACTCAGTTCAGCATGGAAATATCATTGCAACAGCTTTTATTTAGCCAGAAATCAAGAGTGTAAGTTTTTATGCGCTTAAAAGCATTTTCAGGCCGAATGAGCAAATATGCTTGTTTCTGCCAATTGCAGCAAATACTGAAAGGAAAGTGGGTTTGCCTTCATATTTGACCCAGAACAACTCAGTTCAGCATGGAAATATCATTGCAACAGCTTTTATTTAGCCAGAAATCAAGAGTGTAAGTTTTTATGCGCTTAAAAGCATTTTCAGGCCGAATGAGCAAATATGCTTGTTTCTGCCAATTGCAGCAAAATACTGAAAGGAAAGTGGGTTTGCCTTCATATTTGACCCAGAACAACTCAGTTCAGCATGGAAATATCATTGCAACAGCTTTTATTTAGCCAGAAATCAAGAGTGTAAGTTTTTATGCGCTTAAAAGCATTTTCAGGCCGAATGAGCAAATATGCTTGTTTCTGCCAATTGCAGCAAAATACTGAAAGGAAAGTGGGTTTGCCTTCATATTTGACCCAGAACAACTCAGTTCAGCAGGGAAATATCATTGCAACAGCTTTTATTTAGCCAGAAATCAAGAGTGTAAGTTTTTATGCGCTTAAAAGCATTTTCAGGCCGAATGAGCTGATTTCTGCCAATTGCAGCAAAATACTGAAAGGAAAGTGGGTTTGCCTTCATATTTGACCCAGAACAACTCAGTTCAGCATGGAAATATCATTGCAACAGCTTTTATTTAGCCAGAAATCAAGAGTGTAAGTTTTTATGCGCTTAAAAGCATTTTCAGGCCGAATGAGCCGATTTCTGCCAATTGCAGCAAAATACTGAAAGGAAAGTGGGTTTGCCTTCATATTTGACCCAGAACAACTCAGTTCAGCATGGAAATATCATTGCAACAGCTTTTATTTAGTCAGAAATCAAGAGTGTAAGTTTTTATGCGCTTAAAAGCATTTTCAGGCCTAATGAGCTGATTTCTGCCAATTGCAGCAAAATACTGAAAGGAAAGTGGGTTTGCCTTCATATTTGACCCAGAACAACTCAGTTCAGCATGGAAATATCATTGCAACAGCTTTTATTTAGTCACAAATCAAGAGTGTAAGTTTTTATGCGCTTAAAAGCATTTTCAGGCCGAATGAGCAAATATGCTTGTTTCTGCCAATTGCAGCAAAATACTGAAAGGAAAGTGGGTTTGCCTTCATATTTGACCCAGAACAACTCAGTTCAGCATGGAAATATCATTGCAACAGCTTTTATTTAGCCAGAAATCAAGAGTGTAAGTTTTTATGCGCTTAAAAGCATTTTCAGGCCGAATGAGCAAATATGCTTGTTTCTGCCAATTGCAGCAAAATACTGAAAGGAAAGTGGGTTTGCCTTCATATTTGACCCAGAACAACTCAGTTCAGCATGGAAATATCATTGCAACAGCTTTTATTTAGCCAGAAATCAAGAGTGTAAGTTTTTATGCGCCTAAAAGCATTTTCAGGCCGAATGAGCTGATTTCTGCCAATTGCAGCAAAATACTGAAAGGAAAGTGGGTTTGCCTTCATATTTGACCCAGAACAACTCAGTTCAGCATGGAAATATCATTGCAACAGCTTTTATTTAGCCAGAAATCAAGAGTGTAAGTTTTTATGCGCTTAAAAGCATTTTCAGACCGAATGAGCTGATTTCTGCCAATTGCAGCAAAATACTGAAAGGAAAGTGGGTTTGCCTTCATATTTGACCCAGAACAACTCATTTCAGCATGGAAATATCATTGCAACAGCTTTTATTTAGCCAGAAATCAAGAGTGTAAGTTTTTATGCGCTTAAAAGCATTTTCAGGCCGAATGAGCTGATTTCTGCCAATTGCAGCAAAAGACTGAAAGGAAAGTGGGTTTGCCTTCATATTTGACCCAGAATAACTCAGTTCAGCATGGAAATATCATTGCAACAGCTTTTATTTAGTCAGAAATCAAGAGTGTAAGTTTTTATGCGCTTAAAAGCATTTTCAGGCCTAATGAGCTGATTTCTGCCAATTGCAGCAAAATACTGAAAGGAAAGTGGGTTTGCCTTCATATTTGACCCAGAACAACTCAGTTCAGCATGGAAATATCATTGCAACAGCTTTTATTTAGCCAGAAATCAAGAGTGTAAGTTTTTATGCGCTTAAAAGCATTTTCAGGCCGAATGAGCAAATATGCTTGTTTCTGCCAATTGCAGCAAAATACTGAAAGGAAAGTGGGTTTGCCTTCATATTTGACCCAGAACAACTCAGTTCAGCATGGAAATATCATTGCAACAGCTTTTATTTAGCCAGAAATCAAGAGTGTAAGTTTTTATGCGCTTAAAAGCATTTTCAGGCCGAATGAGCTGATTTCTGCCAATTGCAGCAAAATACTTAAAGGAAAGTGGGTTTGCCTTCATATTTGACCCAGAACAACTCAGTTCCGCATGGAAATATCATTGCAACAGCTTTTATTTAGCCAGAAATCAAGAGTGTAAGTTTTTATGCGCTTAAAAGCATTTTCAGGCCGAATGAGCTGATTTCTGCCAATTGCAGCAAAATACTGAAAGGAAAGTGGGTTTGCCTTCATATTTGACCCAGAATAACTCAGTTCAGCATGGAAATATCATTGCAACAGCTTTTATTTAGTCAGAAATCAAGAGTGTAAGTTTTTATGCGCTTAAAAGCATTTTCAGGCCTAATGAGCTGATTTCTGCCAATTGCAGCAAAATACTGAAAGGAAAGTGGGTTTGCCTTCATATTTGACCCAGAACAACTCAGTTCAGCATGGAAATATCATTGCAACAGCTTTTATTTAGCCAGAAATCAAGAGTGTAAGTTTTTATGCGCTTAAAAGCATTTTCAGGCCGAATGAGCAAATATGCTTGTTTCTGCCAATTGCAGCAAAATACTGAAAGGAAAGTGGGTTTGCCTTCATATTTGACCCAGAACAACTCAGTTCAGCATGGAAATATCATTGCAACAGCTTTTATTTAGCCAGAAATCAAGAGTGTAAGTTTTTATGCGCTTAAAAGCATTTTCAGGCCGAATGAGCAAATATGCTTGTTTCTGCCAATTGCAGCAAAAGACTGAAAGGAAAGTGGGTTTGCCTTCGTATTTGACACAGAACAGCTCAGTTCAGCATGGAAATATCATTGCAACAGCTTTTATTTAGCCAGAAATCAAGAGTGTAAGTTTTTATGCGCTTAAAAGCATTTTCAGGCCGAATGAGCTGATTTCTGCCAATTGCAGCAAAAGACTGAAAGGAAAGTGGGTTTGCCTTCATATTTGACCCAGAATAACTCAGTTCAGCATGGAAATATCATTGCAACAGCTTTTATTTAGTCAGAAATCAAGAGTGTAAGTTTTTATGCGCTTAAAAGCATTTTCAGGCCTAATGAGCTGATTTCTACCAATTGCAGCAAAATACTGAAAGGAAAGTGGGTTTGCCTTCATATTTGACCCAGAACAACTCAGTTCAGCATGGAAATATCATTGCAACAGCTTTTATTTAGCCAGAAATCAAGAGTGTAAGTTTTTATGCGCTTAAAAGCATTTTCAGGCCGAATGAGCAAATATGCTTGTTTCTGCCAATTGCAGCAAAATACTGAAAGGAAAGTGGGTTTGCCTTCATATTTGACCCAGAACAACTCAGTTCAGCATGGAAATATCATTGCAACAGCTTTTATTTAGCCAGAAATCAAGAGTGTAAGTTTTTATGCGCTTAAAAGCATTTTCAGGCCGAAGGAGCAAATATGCTTGTTTCTGCCAATTGCAGCAAAAGACTGAAAGGAAAGTGGGTTTGCCTTCGTATTTGACACAGAACAGCTCAGTTCAGCATGGAAATATCATTGCAACAGCTTTTATTTAGCCAGAAATCAAGAGTGTAAGTTTTTATGCGCTTAAAAGCATTTTCAGGCCGAATGAGCTGATTTCTGCCAATTGCAGCAAAATACTGAAAGGAAAGTAGGTTTGCCTTCATATTTGACCCAGAATAACTCAGTTCAGCATGGAAATATCATTGCAACAGCTTTTATTTAGCCAGAAATCAAGAGTGTACGTTTTTATGCGCTTAAAAGCATTTTCAGGCCGAATGAGCAAATATGCTTGTTTCTGCCAATTGCAGCAAAATACTGAAAGGAAAGTGGGTTTGCCTTCATATTTGACCCAGAACAACTCAGTTCAGCATGGAAATATCATTGCAACAGCTTTTATTTAGCCAGAAATCAAGAGTGTAAGTTTTTATGCGCTTAAAAGCATTTTCAGGCCGAATGAGCAAATATGCTTGTTTCTGCCAATTGCAGCAAAATACTGAAAGGAAAGTGGGTTTGCCTTCATATTTGACCCAGAACAACTCAGTTCAGCATGGAAATATCATTGCAACAGCTTTTATTTAGCCAGAAATCAAGAGTGTAAGTTTTTATGCGCTTAAAAGCATTTTCAGGCCGAATGAGCCGATTTTTGCCAATTGCAGCAAAATACTGAAAGGAAAGAGGGTTTGCCTTCATATTTGACCCAGAACAACTCAGTTCAGCATGGAAATATCATTGCAACAGCTTTTATTTAGCCAGAAATCAAGAGTGTAAGTTTTTATATGCTTAAAAGCATTTTCAGGCCGAATGAGCAAATATGCTTGTTTCTGCCAATTGCAGCAAAATACTGAATGGAAAGTAGGTTTGCCTTCATATTTGACCCAGAACAACTCAGTTCAGCATGGAAATATCATTGCAACAGCTTTTATTTAGCCAGAAATCAAGAGTGTAAGTTTTTATGCGCTTAAAAGCATTTTCAGGCTGAATGAGCTGATTTGTGCCAATTGCAGCAAAATACTGAAAGGAAAGTGGGTTTGCCTTCATATTTGATCCAGAACAACTCAGTTCAGCATGGAAATATCATTGCAACAGCTTTTATTTAGCCAGAAATCAAGAGTGTAAGTTTTTATGCGCTTAAAAGCATTTTCAGGCTGAATGAGCTGATTTGTGCCAATTGCAGCAAAATACTGAAAGGAAAGTGGGTTTGCCTTCATATTTGATCCAGAACAACTCAGTTCAGCATGGAAATATCATTGCAACAGCTTTTATTTAGCCAGAAATCAAGAGTGTAAGTTTTTATGCGCTTAAAAGCATTTTCAGGCCGAATGAGCAAATATGCTTGTTTCTGCCAATTGCAGCAAAATACTGAAAGGAAAGTGGGTTTGCCTTCATATTTGACCCAGAACAACTCAGTTCAGCATGGAAATATCATTGCAACAGCTTTTATTTAGCCAGAAATCAAGAGTGTAAGTTTTTATGCGCTTAAAAGCATTTTCAGGCCGAATGAGCAAATATGCTTGTTTCTGCCAATTGCAGCAAAAGACTGAAAGGAAAGTGGGTTTGCCTTCGTATTTGACACAGAACAGCTCAGTTCAGCATGGAAATATCATTGCAACAGCTTTTATTTAGCCAGAAATCAAGAGTATAAGTTTTTATGCGCTTAAAAGCATTTTCAGGCCGAATGAGCTGATTTCTGCCAATTGCAGCAAAATACTGAAAGGAAAGTAGGTTTGCCTTCATATTTGACCCAGAATAACTCAGTTCAGCATGGAAATATCATTGCAACAGCTTTTATTTAGCCAGTAATCAAGAGTGTAAGTTTTTATGCGCTTAAAAGCATTTTCAGGCCGAATGAGCAAATATGCTTGTTTCTGCCAATTGCAGCAAAATACTGAAAGGAAAGTGGGTTTGCCTTCATATTTGACCCAGAACAACTCAGTTCAGCATGGAAATATCATTGCAACAGCTTTTATTTAGCCAGAAATCAAGAGTGTAAGTTTTTATGCGCTTAAAAGCATTTTCAGGCCGAATGAGCAAATATGCTTGTTTCTGCCAATTGCAGCAAAATACTGAAAGGAAAGTGGGTTTGCCTTCATATTTGACCCAGAACAACTCAGTTCAGCATGGAAATATCATTGTAACAGCTTTTATTTAGCCAGAAATCAAGAGTGTAAGTTTTTATGCGCTTAAAAGCATTTTCAGGCCGAATGAGCCGATTTTTACCAATTGCAGCAAAATACTGATAGGAAAGTGGGTTTGCCTTCATATTTGACCCAGAACAACTCAGTTCAGCAGGGAAATATCATTGCAACAGCTTTTATTTAGCCAGAAATCAAGAGTGTAATTTTTTATGCGCTTAAAAGCATTTTCAGGCCGAATGAGCAAATATGCTTGTTTCTGCCAATTGCAGCAAAATACTGAAAGGAAAGTGGGTTTGCCTTCATATTTGACCCAGAATAACTCAGTTCAGCATGGAAATATCATTGCAACAGCTTTTATTTAGTCAGAAATCAAGAGTGTAAGTTTTTATGCGCTTAAAAGCATTTTCAGGCCTAATGAGCTGATTTCTACCAATTGCAGCAAAATACTGAAAGGAAAGTGGGTTTGCCTTCATATTTGACCCAGAACAACTCAGTTCAGCATGGAAATATCATTGCAACAGCTTTTATTTAGCCAGAAATCAAGAGTGTAAGTTTTTATGCGCTTAAAAGCATTTTCAGGCCGAATGAGCAAATATGCTTGTTTCTGCCAATTGCAGCAAAATACTGAAAGGAAAGTGGGTTTGCCTTCATATTTGACCCAGAACAACTCAGTTCAGCATGGAAATATCATTGCAACAGCTTTTATTTAGCCAGAAATCAAGAGTGTAAGTTTTTATGCGCTTAAAAGCATTTTCAGGCCGAAGGAGCAAATATGCTTGTTTCTGCCAATTGCAGCAAAAGACTGAAAGGAAAGTGGGTTTGCCTTCGTATTTGACACAGAACAGCTCAGTTCAGCATGGAAATATCATTGCAACAGCTTTTATTTAGCCAGAAATCAAGAGTGTAAGTTTTTATGCGCTTAAAAGCATTTTCAGGCCGAATGAGCTGATTTCTGCCAATTGCAGCAAAATACTGAAAGGAAAGTAGGTTTGCCTTCATATTTGACCCAGAATAACTCAGTTCAGCATGGAAATATCATTGCAACAGCTTTTATTTAGCCAGAAATCAAGAGTGTACGTTTTTATGCGCTTAAAAGCATTTTCAGGCCAAATGTGCAAATATGCTTGTTTCTGCCAATTGCAGCAAAATACTGAAAGGAAAGTGGGTTTGCCTTCATATTTGACCCAGAACAACTCAGTTCAGCATGGAAATATCATTGCAACAGCTTTTATTTAGCCAGAAATCAAGAGTGTAAGTTTTTATGCGCTTAAAAGCATTTTCAGGCCGAATGAGCAAATATGCTTGTTTCTGCCAATTGCAGCAAAATACTGAAAGGAAAGTGGGTTTGCCTTCATATTTGACCCAGAACAACTCAGTTCAGCATGGAAATATCATTGCAACAGCTTTTATTTAGCCAGAAATCAAGAGTGTAAGTTTTTATGCGCTTAAAAGCATTTTCAGGCCGAATGAGCCGATTTTTGCCAATTGCAGCAAAATACTGAAAGGAAAGAGGGTTTGCCTTCATATTTGACCCAGAACAACTCAGTTCAGCATGGAAATATCATTGCAACAGCTTTTATTTAGCCAGAAATCAAGAGTGTAAGTTTTTATATGCTTAAAAGCATTTTCAGGCCGAATGAGCAAATATGCTTGTTTCTGCCAATTGCAGCAAAATACTGAATGGAAAGTAGGTTTGCCTTCATATTTGACCCAGAACAACTCAGTTCAGCATGGAAATATCATTGCAACAGCTTTTATTTAGCCAGAAATCAAGAGTGTAAGTTTTTATGCGCTTAAAAGCATTTTCAGGCTGAATGAGCTGATTTGTGCCAATTGCAGCAAAATACTGAAAGGAAAGTGGGTTTGCCTTCATATTTGATCCAGAACAACTCAGTTCAGCATGGAAATATCATTGCAACAGCTTTTATTTAGCCAGAAATCAAGAGTGTAAGTTTTTATGCGCTTAAAAGCATTTTCAGGCCGAATGAGCAAATATGCTTGTTTCTGCCAATTGCAGCAAAATACTGAAAGGAAAGTGGGTTTGCCTTCATATTTGACCCAGAACAACTCAGTTCAGCATGGAAATATCATTGCAACAGCTTTTATTTAGCCAGAAATCAAGAGTGTAAGTTTTTATGCGCTTAAAGCATTTTCAGGCCGAATGAGCAAATATGCTTGTTTCTGCCAATTGCAGCAAAAGACTGAAAGGAAAGTGGGTTTGCCTTCGTATTTGACACAGAACAGCTCAGTTCAGCATGGAAATATCATTGCAACAGCTTTTATTTAGCCAGAAATCAAGAGTATAAGTTTTTATGCGCTTAAAAGCATTTTCAGGCCGAATGAGCTGATTTCTGCCAATTGCAGCAAAATACTGAAAGGAAAGTAGGTTTGCCTTCATATTTGACCCAGAATAACTCAGTTCAGCATGGAAATATCATTGCAACAGCTTTTATTTAGCCAGTAATCAAGAGTGTAAGTTTTTATGCGCTTAAAAGCATTTTCAGGCCGAATGAGCAAATATGCTTGTTTCTGCCAATTGCAGCAAAATACTGAAAGGAAAGTGGGTTTGCCTTCATATTTGACCCAGAACAACTCAGTTCAGCATGGAAATATCATTGCAACAGCTTTTATTTAGCCAGAAATCAAGAGTGTAAGTTTTTATGCGCTTAAAAGCATTTTCAGGCCGAATGAGCCGATTTCTGCCAATTGCAGCAAAATACTGAAAGGAAAGTGGGTTTGCCTTCATATTTGACCCAGAACAACTCAGTTCAGCATGGAAGTATCATTGCAACAGCTTTTATTTAGTCAGAAATCAAGAGTGTAAGATTTTATGCGCTTAAAAGCATTTTCAGGCCTAATGAGCTGATTTCTGCCAATTGCAGCAAAATACTGAAAGGAAAGTGGGTTTGCCTTCATATTTGACCCAGAACAACTCAGTTCAGCATGGAAATATCATTGCAACAGCTTTCATTTAGCCAGAAATCAAGAGTGTAAGTTTTTATGCGCTTAAGAGCATTTTCAGGCCGAATGAGCTGATTTCTGCCAATTGCAGCAAAATACTGAAAGGAAAGTGGGTTTGCCTTCATATTTGACCCAGAACAACTCAGTTCAGCATGGAAATATCATTGCAACAGCTTTTATTTAGCCAGAAATCAAGAGTGTAAGTTTTTATGCGCTTAAAAGCATTTTCAGGCCGAATGAGCTGATTTCTGCCAATTGCAGCAAAAGACTGAAAGGAAAGTGGGTTTGCCTTCATATTTGACCCAGAACAACTCAGTTCAGCATGGAAATATCATTGCAACAGCTTTTATTTAGCCAGAAATCAAGAGTGTAAGTTTTTATGCGCTTAAAAGCATTTTCAGGCCGAATGAGCTGATTTCTGCCAATTGCAGCAAAATACTGAAAGGAAAGTGGGTTTGCCTTCATATTTGACCCAGAACAACTCATTTCAGCATGGAAATATCATTGCAACAGCTTTTATTTAGCCAGAAATCAAGAGTGTAAGTTTTTATGCGCTTAAAAGCATTTTCAGGCCGAATGAGCTGATTTCTGCCAATTGCAGCAAAATACTGAAAGGAAAGTAGGTTTGCCTTCATATTTGACCCAGAACAACTCAGTTCAGCATGGAAATATCATTGCAACAGCTTTTATTTAGTCAGAAATCAAGAGTGTAAGTTTTTATGCGCTTAAAAGCATTTTCAGGCCTAATGAGCTGATTTCTGCCAATTGCAGCAAAATACTGAAAGGAAAGTGGGTTTGCCTTCATATTTGACCCAGAACAACTCAGTTCAGCATGGAAATATCATTGCAACAGCTTTTATTTAGTCAGAAATCAAGAGTGTAAGTTTTTATGCGCCTAAAAGCATTTTCAGGCCGAATGAGCTGATTTCTGCCAATTGCAGCAAAATACTGAAAGGAAAGTGGGTTTGCCTTCATATTTGACCCAGAACAACTCAGTTCAGCATGGAAATATCATTGCAACAGCTTTTATTTTGCCAGAAATCAAGAGTGTAAGTTTTTATGCGCTTAAAAGCATTTTCAGGCCGAATGAGCTGATTTCTGCCAATTGCAGCAAAATACTGAAAGGAAAGTAGGTTTGCCTTCATATTTGAGCCAGAACAACTCATTTCAGCATGGAAATATCATTGCAACAGCTTTTTTTTAGCCAGAAATCAAGAGTGTAAGTTTTTATGCGCTTAAAAGCATTTTCAGGCCGAATGAGCAAATATGCTTGTTTCTGCCAATTGCAGCAAAATACTGAAAGGAAAGTGGGTTTGCCTTCATATTTGACCCAGAACAACTCAGTTCAGCATGGAAATATCATTGCAACAGCTTTTATTTAGCCAGAAATCAAGAGTGTAAGTTTTTATGCGCTTAAAAGCATTTTCAGGCCGAATGAGCAAATATGCTTGTTTCTGCCAATTGCAGCAAAATACTGAAAGGAAAGTGGGTTTGCCTTCATATTTGACCCAGAACAACTCAGTTCAGCATGGAAATATCATTGCAACAGCTTTTATTTAGCCAGAAATCAAGAGTGTAAGTTTTTATGCGCCTAAAAGCATTTTCAGGCCGAATGAGCTGATTTCTGCCAATTGCAGCAAAATACTGAAAGGAAAGTGGGTTTGCCTTCATATTTGACCCAGAACAACTCAGTTCAGCATGGAAATATCATTGCAACAGCTTTTATTTAGTCAGAAATCAAGAGTGTAAGTTTTTATGCGCTTAAAAGCATTTTCAGGCCGAATGAGCTGATTTCTGCCAATTGCAGCAAAATACTGAAAGGAAAGTGGGTTTGCCTTCATATTTGACCCAGAACAACTCAATTCAGCATGGAAATATCATTGCAACAGCTTTTATTTAGCCAAAAATCAAGAGTGTAAGTTTTTATGCGCTTAAAAGCATTTTCAGGCCGAATGAGCAAATATGCTTGTTTCTGCCAATTGCAGCAAAATACTGAAAGGAAAGTGGGTTTGCCTTCATATTTGACCCAGAACAACTCAGTTCAGCATGGAAATATCATTGCAACAGCTTTTATTTAGCCAGAAATCAAGAGTGTAAGTTTTTATGCGCTTAAAAGCATTTTCAGGCCGAATGAGCAAATATGCTTGTTTCTGCCAATTGCAGCAAAAGACTGAAAGGAAAGTGGGTTTGCCTTCGTTATTGACACAGAACAGCTCAGTTCAGCATGGAAATATCATTGCAACAGCTTTTATTTAGCCAGAAATCAAGAGTATAAGTTTTTATGCGCTTAAAAGCATTTTCAGGCCGAATGAGCTGATTTCTGCCAATTGCAGCAAAATACTGAAAGGAAAGTAGGTTTGCCTTCATATTTGACCCAGAATAACTCAGTTCAGCATGGAAATATCATTGCAACAGCTTTTATTTAGCCAGAAATCAAGAGTGTAAGTTTTTATGCGCTTAAAAGCATTTTCAGGCCGAATGAGCAAATATGCTTGTTTCTGCCAATTGCAGCAAAATACTGAAAGGAAAGTGGGTTTGCCTTCATATTTGACCCAGAACAACTCAGTTCAGCATGGAAATATCATTGCAACAGCTTTTATTTAGCCAGAAATCAAGAGTGTAAGTTTTTATGCGCTTAAAAGCATTTTCAGGCCGAATGAGCAAATGTGCTTGTTTTTGCCAATTGCAGCAAAATACTGAAAGGAAAGTGGGTTTGCCTTCATATTTGACCCAGAATAACTCAGTTCAGCATGGAAATATCATTGCAACAGCTTTTATTTAGCCAGAAATCAAGAGTGTAAGTTTTTATGCGCTTCAAAGCATTTTCAGGCCGAATGAGCCGATTTCTGCCAATTGCAGCAAAATACTGATAGGAAAGTGGGTTTGCCTTCATATTTGACCCAGAACAACTCAGTTCAGCATGGAAATATCATTGCAACAGCTTTTATTTAGTCACAAATCAAGAGTGTAAGTTTTTATGCGCTTAAAAGCATTTTCAGGCCGAATGAGCAAATATGCTTGTTTCTGCCAATTGCAGCAAAATACTGAAAGGAAAGTGGGTTTGCCTTCATATTTGACCCAGAACAACTCAGTTCAGCATGGAAATATCATTGCAACAGCTTTTATTTAGCCAGAAATCAAGAGTGTAAGTTTTTATGCGCTTAAAAGCATTTTCAGGCCGAATGAGCAAATATGCTTGTTTCTGCCAATTGCAGCAAAATACTGAAAGGAAAGTGGGTTTGCCTTCATATTTGACCCAGAACAACTCAGTTCAGCATGGAAATATCATTGCAACAGCTTTTATTTAGCCAGAAATCAAGAGTGTAAGTTTTTATGCGCCTAAAAGCATTTTTCAGGCCGAATGAGCTGATTTCTGCCAATTGCAGCAAAATACTGAAAGGAAAGTGGGTTTGCCTTCATATTTGACCCAGAACAACTCAGTTCAGCATGGAAATATCATTGCAACAGCTTTTATTTAGCCAGAAATCAAGAGTGTAAGTTTTTATGCGCTTAAAAGCATTTTCAGACCGAATGAGCTGATTTCTGCCAATTGCAGCAAAATACTGAAAGGAAAGTGGGTTTGCCTTCATATTTGACCCAGAACAACTCATTTCAGCATGGAAATATCATTGCAACAGCTTTTATTTAGCCAGAAATCAAGAGTGTAAGTTTTTATGCGCTTAAAAGCATTTTCAGGCCGAATGAGCTGATTTCTGCCAATTGCAGCAAAAGACTGAAAGGAAAGTGGGTTTGCCTTCATATTTGACCCAGAATAACTCAGTTCAGCATGGAAATATCATTGCAACAGCTTTTATTTAGTCAGAAATCAAGAGTGTAAGTTTTTATGCGCTTAAAAGCATTTTCAGGCCTAATGAGCTGATTTCTGCCAATTGCAGCAAAATACTGAAAGGAAAGTGGGTTTGCCTTCATATTTGACCCAGAACAACTCAGTTCAGCATGGAAATATCATTGCAACAGCTTTTATTTAGCCAGAAATCAAGAGTGTAAGTTTTTATGCGCTTAAAAGCATTTTCAGGCCGAATGAGCTGATTTCTGCCAATTGCAGCAAAATACTTAAAGGAAAGTGGGTTTGCCTTCATATTTGACCCAGAACAACTCAGTTCCGCATGGAAATATCATTGCAACAGCTTTTATTTAGCCAGAAATCAAGAGTGTAAGTTTTTATGCGCTTAAAAGCATTTTCAGGCCGAATGAGCTGATTTCTGCCAATTGCAGCAAAATACTGAAAGGAAAGTGGGTTTGCCTTCATATTTGACCCAGAATAACTCAGTTCAGCATGGAAATATCATTGCAACAGCTTTTATTTAGTCAGAAATCAAGAGTGTAAGTTTTTATGCGCTTAAAAGCATTTTCAGGCCTAATGAGCTGATTTCTGCCAATTGCAGCAAAATACTGAAAGGAAAGTGGGTTTGCCTTCATATTTGACCCAGAACAACTCAGTTCAGCATGGAAATATCATTGCAACAGCTTTTATTTAGCCAGAAATCAAGAGTGTAAGTTTTTATGCGCTTAAAAGCATTTTCAGGCCGAATGAGCAAATATGCTTGTTTCTGCCAATTGCAGCAAAATACTGAAAGGAAAGTGGGTTTGCCTTCATATTTGACCCAGAACAACTCAGTTCAGCATGGAAATATCATTGCAACAGCTTTTATTTAGCCAGAAATCAAGAGTGTAAGTTTTTATGCGCTTAAAAGCATTTTCAGGCCGAATGAGCAAATATGCTTGTTTCTGCCAATTGCAGCAAAAGACTGAAAGGAAAGTGGGTTTGCCTTCGTATTTGACACAGAACAGCTCAGTTCAGCATGGAAATATCATTGCAACAGCTTTTATTTAGCCAGAAATCAAGAGTGTAAGTTTTTATGCGCTTAAGAGCATTTTCAGGCCGAATGAGCTGATTTCTGCCAATTGCAGCAAAATACTGAAAGGAAAGTGGGTTTGCCTTCATATTTGACCCAGAACAACTCAGTTCAGCATGGAAATATCATTGCAACAGCTTTTATTTAGCCAGAAATCAAGAGTGTAAGTTTTTATGCGCTTAAAAGCATTTTCAGGCCGAATGAGCTGATTTCTGCCAATTGCAGCAAAAGACTGAAAGGAAAGTGGGTTTGCCTTCATATTTGACCCAGAACAACTCAGTTCAGCATGGAAATATCATTGCAACAGCTTTTATTTAGCCAGAAATCAAGAGTGTAAGTTTTTATGCGCTTAAAAGCATTTTCAGGCCGAATGAGCTGATTTCTGCCAATTGCAGCAAAATACTGAAAGGAAAGTGGGTTTGCCTTCATATTTGACCCAGAACAACTCATTTCAGCATGGAAATATCATTGCAACAGCTTTTATTTAGCCAGAAATCAAGAGTGTAAGTTTTTATGCGCTTAAAAGCATTTTCAGGCCGAATGAGCTGATTTCTGCCAATTGCAGCAAAATACTGAAAGGAAAGTAGGTTTGCCTTCATATTTGACCCAGAACAACTCAGTTCAGCATGGAAATATCATTGCAACAGCTTTTATTTAGTCAGAAATCAAGAGTGTAAGTTTTTATGCGCTTAAAAGCATTTTCAGGCCTAATGAGCTGATTTCTGCCAATTGCAGCAAAATACTGAAAGGAAAGTGGGTTTGCCTTCATATTTGACCCAGAACAACTCAGTTCAGCATGGAAATATCATTGCAACAGCTTTTATTTAGTCAGAAATCAAGAGTGTAAGTTTTTATGCGCCTAAAAGCATTTTCAGGCCGAATGAGCTGATTTCTGCCAATTGCAGCAAAATACTGAAAGGAAAGTGGGTTTGCCTTCATATTTGACCCAGAACAACTCAGTTCAGCATGGAAATATCATTGCAACAGCTTTTATTTTGCCAGAAATCAAGAGTGTAAGTTTTTATGCGCTTAAAAGCATTTTCAGGCCGAATGAGCTGATTTCTGCCAATTGCAGCAAAATACTGAAAGGAAAGTAGGTTTGCCTTCATATTTGAGCCAGAACAACTCATTTCAGCATGGAAATATCATTGCAACAGCTTTTTTTTAGCCAGAAATCAAGAGTGTAAGTTTTTATGCGCTTAAAAGCATTTTCAGGCCGAATGAGCAAATATGCTTGTTTCTGCCAATTGCAGCAAAATACTGAAAGGAAAGTGGGTTTGCCTTCATATTTGACCCAGAACAACTCAGTTCAGCATGGAAATATCATTGCAACAGCTTTTATTTAGCCAGAAATCAAGAGTGTAAGTTTTTATGCGCTTAAAAGCATTTTCAGGCCGAATGAGCAAATATGCTTGTTTCTGCCAATTGCAGCAAAATACTGAAAGGAAAGTGGGTTTGCCTTCATATTTGACCCAGAACAACTCAGTTCAGCATGGAAATATCATTGCAACAGCTTTTATTTAGCCAGAAATCAAGAGTGTAAGTTTTTATGCGCCTAAAAGCATTTTCAGGCCGAATGAGCTGATTTCTGCCAATTGCAGCAAAATACTGAAAGGAAAGTGGGTTTGCCTTCATATTTGACCCAGAACAACTCAGTTCAGCATGGAAATATCATTGCAACAGCTTTTATTTAGTCAGAAATCAAGAGTGTAAGTTTTTATGCGCTTAAAAGCATTTTCAGGCCGAATGAGCTGATTTCTGCCAATTGCAGCAAAATACTGAAAGGAAAGTGGGTTTGCCTTCATATTTGACCCAGAACAACTCAATTCAGCATGGAAATATCATTGCAACAGCTTTTATTTAGCCAAAAATCAAGAGTGTAAGTTTTTATGCGCTTAAAAGCATTTTCAGGCCGAATGAGCAAATATGCTTGTTTCTGCCAATTGCAGCAAAATACTGAAAGGAAAGTGGGTTTGCCTTCATATTTGACCCAGAACAACTCAGTTCAGCATGGAAATATCATTGCAACAGCTTTTATTTAGCCAGAAATCAAGAGTGTAAGTTTTTATGCGCTTAAAAGCATTTTCAGGCCGAATGAGCAAATATGCTTGTTTCTGCCAATTGCAGCAAAAGACTGAAAGGAAAGTGGGTTTGCCTTCGTTATTGACACAGAACAGCTCAGTTCAGCATGGAAATATCATTGCAACAGCTTTTATTTAGCCAGAAATCAAGAGTATAAGTTTTTATGCGCTTAAAAGCATTTTCAGGCCGAATGAGCTGATTTCTGCCAATTGCAGCAAAATACTGAAAGGAAAGTAGGTTTGCCTTCATATTTGACCCAGAATAACTCAGTTCAGCATGGAAATATCATTGCAACAGCTTTTATTTAGCCAGAAATCAAGAGTGTAAGTTTTTATGCGCTTAAAAGCATTTTCAGGCCGAATGAGCAAATATGCTTGTTTCTGCCAATTGCAGCAAAATACTGAAAGGAAAGTGGGTTTGCCTTCATATTTGACCCAGAACAACTCAGTTCAGCATGGAAATATCATTGCAACAGCTTTTATTTAGCCAGAAATCAAGAGTGTAAGTTTTTATGCGCTTAAAAGCATTTTCAGGCCGAATGAGCAAATGTGCTTGTTTTTGCCAATTGCAGCAAAATACTGAAAGGAAAGTGGGTTTGCCTTCATATTTGACCCAGAATAACTCAGTTCAGCATGGAAATATCATTGCAACAGCTTTTATTTAGCCAGAAATCAAGAGTGTAAGTTTTTATGCGCTTCAAAGCATTTTCAGGCCGAATGAGCCGATTTCTGCCAATTGCAGCAAAATACTGATAGGAAAGTGGGTTTGCCTTCATATTTGACCCAGAACAACTCAGTTCAGCATGGAAATATCATTGCAACAGCTTTTATTTAGTCACAAATCAAGAGTGTAAGTTTTTATGCGCTTAAAAGCATTTTCAGGCCGAATGAGCAAATATGCTTGTTTCTGCCAATTGCAGCAAAATACTGAAAGGAAAGTGGGTTTGCCTTCATATTTGACCCAGAACAACTCAGTTCAGCATGGAAATATCATTGCAACAGCTTTTATTTAGCCAGAAATCAAGAGTGTAAGTTTTTATGCGCTTAAAAGCATTTTCAGGCCGAATGAGCAAATATGCTTGTTTCTGCCAATTGCAGCAAAATACTGAAAGGAAAGTGGGTTTGCCTTCATATTTGACCCAGAACAACTCAGTTCAGCATGGAAATATCATTGCAACAGCTTTTATTTAGCCAGAAATCAAGAGTGTAAGTTTTTATGCGCCTAAAAGCATTTTTCAGGCCGAATGAGCTGATTTCTGCCAATTGCAGCAAAATACTGAAAGGAAAGTGGGTTTGCCTTCATATTTGACCCAGAACAACTCAGTTCAGCATGGAAATATCATTGCAACAGCTTTTATTTAGCCAGAAATCAAGAGTGTAAGTTTTTATGCGCTTAAAAGCATTTTCAGACCGAATGAGCTGATTTCTGCCAATTGCAGCAAAATACTGAAAGGAAAGTGGGTTTGCCTTCATATTTGACCCAGAACAACTCATTTCAGCATGGAAATATCATTGCAACAGCTTTTATTTAGCCAGAAATCAAGAGTGTAAGTTTTTATGCGCTTAAAAGCATTTTCAGGCCGAATGAGCTGATTTCTGCCAATTGCAGCAAAAGACTGAAAGGAAAGTGGGTTTGCCTTCATATTTGACCCAGAATAACTCAGTTCAGCATGGAAATATCATTGCAACAGCTTTTATTTAGTCAGAAATCAAGAGTGTAAGTTTTTATGCGCTTAAAAGCATTTTCAGGCCTAATGAGCTGATTTCTGCCAATTGCAGCAAAATACTGAAAGGAAAGTGGGTTTGCCTTCATATTTGACCCAGAACAACTCAGTTCAGCATGGAAATATCATTGCAACAGCTTTTATTTAGCCAGAAATCAAGAGTGTAAGTTTTTATGCGCTTAAAAGCATTTTCAGGCCGAATGAGCTGATTTCTGCCAATTGCAGCAAAATACTTAAAGGAAAGTGGGTTTGCCTTCATATTTGACCCAGAACAACTCAGTTCCGCATGGAAATATCATTGCAACAGCTTTTATTTAGCCAGAAATCAAGAGTGTAAGTTTTTATGCGCTTAAAAGCATTTTCAGGCCGAATGAGCTGATTTCTGCCAATTGCAGCAAAATACTGAAAGGAAAGTGGGTTTGCCTTCATATTTGACCCAGAATAACTCAGTTCAGCATGGAAATATCATTGCAACAGCTTTTATTTAGTCAGAAATCAAGAGTGTAAGTTTTTATGCGCTTAAAAGCATTTTCAGGCCTAATGAGCTGATTTCTGCCAATTGCAGCAAAATACTGAAAGGAAAGTGGGTTTGCCTTCATATTTGACCCAGAACAACTCAGTTCAGCATGGAAATATCATTGCAACAGCTTTTATTTAGCCAGAAATCAAGAGTGTAAGTTTTTATGCGCTTAAAAGCATTTTCAGGCCGAATGAGCAAATATGCTTGTTTCTGCCAATTGCAGCAAAATACTGAAAGGAAAGTGGGTTTGCCTTCATATTTGACCCAGAACAACTCAGTTCAGCATGGAAATATCATTGCAACAGCTTTTATTTAGCCAGAAATCAAGAGTGTAAGTTTTTATGCGCTTAAAAGCATTTTCAGGCCGAATGAGCAAATATGCTTGTTTCTGCCAATTGCAGCAAAAGACTGAAAGGAAAGTGGGTTTGCCTTCGTATTTGACACAGAACAGCTCAGTTCAGCATGGAAATATCATTGCAACAGCTTTTATTTAGCCAGAAATCAAGAGTGTAAGTTTTTATGCGCTTAAAAGCATTTTCAGGCCGAATGAGCTGATTTCTGCCAATTGCAGCAAAAGACTGAAAGGAAAGTGGGTTTGCCTTCATATTTGACCCAGAATAACTCAGTTCAGCATGGAAATATCATTGCAACAGCTTTTATTTAGTCAGAAATCAAGAGTGTAAGTTTTTATGCGCTTAAAAGCATTTTCAGGCCTAATGAGCTGATTTCTACCAATTGCAGCAAAATACTGAAAGGAAAGTGGGTTTGCCTTCATATTTGACCCAGAACAACTCAGTTCAGCATGGAAATATCATTGCAACAGCTTTTATTTAGCCAGAAATCAAGAGTGTAAGTTTTTATGCGCTTAAAAGCATTTTCAGGCCGAATGAGCAAATATGCTTGTTTCTGCCAATTGCAGCAAAATACTGAAAGGAAAGTGGGTTTGCCTTCATATTTGACCCAGAACAACTCAGTTCAGCATGGAAATATCATTGCAACAGCTTTTATTTAGCCAGAAATCAAGAGTGTAAGTTTTTATGCGCTTAAAAGCATTTTCAGGCCGAAGGAGCAAATATGCTTGTTTCTGCCAATTGCAGCAAAAGACTGAAAGGAAAGTGGGTTTGCCTTCGTATTTGACACAGAACAGCTCAGTTCAGCATGGAAATATCATTGCAACAGCTTTTATTTAGCCAGAAATCAAGAGTGTAAGTTTTTATGCGCTTAAAAGCATTTTCAGGCCGAATGAGCTGATTTCTGCCAATTGCAGCAAAATACTGAAAGGAAAGTAGGTTTGCCTTCATATTTGACCCAGAATAACTCAGTTCAGCATGGAAATATCATTGCAACAGCTTTTATTTAGCCAGAAATCAAGAGTGTACGTTTTTATGCGCTTAAAAGCATTTTCAGGCCGAATGAGCAAATATGCTTGTTTCTGCCAATTGCAGCAAAATACTGAAAGGAAAGTGGGTTTGCCTTCATATTTGACCCAGAACAACTCAGTTCAGCATGGAAATATCATTGCAACAGCTTTTATTTAGCCAGAAATCAAGAGTGTAAGTTTTTATGCGCTTAAAAGCATTTTCAGGCCGAATGAGCAAATATGCTTGTTTCTGCCAATTGCAGCAAAATACTGAAAGGAAAGTGGGTTTGCCTTCATATTTGACCCAGAACAACTCAGTTCAGCATGGAAATATCATTGCAACAGCTTTTATTTAGCCAGAAATCAAGAGTGTAAGTTTTTATGCGCTTAAAAGCATTTTCAGGCCGAATGAGCCGATTTTTGCCAATTGCAGCAAAATACTGAAAGGAAAGAGGGTTTGCCTTCATATTTGACCCAGAACAACTCAGTTCAGCATGGAAATATCATTGCAACAGCTTTTATTTAGCCAGAAATCAAGAGTGTAAGTTTTTATATGCTTAAAAGCATTTTCAGGCCGAATGAGCAAATATGCTTGTTTCTGCCAATTGCAGCAAAATACTGAATGGAAAGTAGGTTTGCCTTCATATTTGACCCAGAACAACTCAGTTCAGCATGGAAATATCATTGCAACAGCTTTTATTTAGCCAGAAATCAAGAGTGTAAGGTTTTATGCGCTTAAAAGCATTTTCAGGCTGAATGAGCTGATTTGTGCCAATTGCAGCAAAATACTGAAAGGAAAGTGGGTTTGCCTTCATATTTGATCCAGAACAACTCAGTTCAGCATGGAAATATCATTGCAACAGCTTTTATTTAGCCAGAAATCAAGAGTGTAAGTTTTTATGCGCTTAAAAGCATTTTCAGGCTGAATGAGCTGATTTGTGCCAATTGCAGCAAAATACTGAAAGGAAAGTGGGTTTGCCTTCATATTTGATCCAGAACAACTCAGTTCAGCATGGAAATATCATTGCAACAGCTTTTATTTAGCCAGAAATCAAGAGTGTAAGTTTTTATGCGCTTAAAAGCATTTTCAGGCCGAATGAGCAAATATGCTTGTTTCTGCCAATTGCAGCAAAATACTGAAAGGAAAGTGGGTTTGCCTTCATATTTGACCCAGAACAACTCAGTTCAGCATGGAAATATCATTGCAACAGCTTTTATTTAGCCAGAAATCAAGAGTGTAAGTTTTTATGCGCTTAAAAGCATTTTCAGGCCGAATGAGCAAATATGCTTGTTTCTGCCAATTGCAGCAAAAGACTGAAAGGAAAGTGGGTTTGCCTTCGTATTTGACACAGAACAGCTCAGTTCAGCATGGAAATATCATTGCAACAGCTTTTATTTAGCCAGAAATCAAGAGTATAAGTTTTTATGCGCTTAAAAGCATTTTCAGGCCGAATGAGCTGATTTCTGCCAATTGCAGCAAAATACTGAAAGGAAAGTAGGTTTGCCTTCATATTTGACCCAGAATAACTCAGTTCAGCATGGAAATATCATTGCAACAGCTTTTATTTAGCCAGTAATCAAGAGTGTAAGTTTTTATGCGCTTAAAAGCATTTTCAGGCCGAATGAGCAAATATGCTTGTTTCTGCCAATTGCAGCAAAATACTGAAAGGAAAGTGGGTTTGCCTTCATATTTGACCCAGAACAACTCAGTTCAGCATGGAAATATCATTGCAACAGCTTTTATTTAGCCAGAAATCAAGAGTGTAAGTTTTTATGCGCTTAAAAGCATTTTCAGGCCGAATGAGCAAATATGCTTGTTTCTGCCAATTGCAGCAAAATACTGAAAGGAAAGTGGGTTTGCCTTCATATTTGACCCAGAACAACTCAGTTCAGCATGGAAATATCATTGTAACAGCTTTTATTTAGCCAGAAATCAAGAGTGTAAGTTTTTATGCGCTTAAAAGCATTTTCAGGCCGAATGAGCCGATTTTTACCAATTGCAGCAAAATACTGATAGGAAAGTGGGTTTGCCTTCATATTTGACCCAGAACAACTCAGTTCAGCATGGAAATATCATTGCAACAGCTTTTATTTAGCCAGAAATCAAGAGTGTAATTTTTTATGCGCTTAAAAGCATTTTCAGGCCGAATGAGCAAATATGCTTGTTTCTGCCAATTGCAGCAAAATACTGAAAGGAAAGTGGGTTTGCCTTCATATTTGACCCAGAACAACTCAGTTCAGCATGGAAAAATCATTGCAACAGCTTTTATTTAGCCAGAAATCAAGAGTGTAAGTTTTTATGCGCTTAAAAGCATTTTCAGGCCGAATGAGCCGATTTCTGCCAATTGCAGCAAAATACTGAAAGGAAAGTGGGTTTGCCTTCATATTTGACCCAGAACAACTCAGTTCAGCATGGAAATATCATTGCAACAGCTTTTATTTAGTCAGAAATCAAGAGTGTAAGATTTTATGCGCTTAAAAGCATTTTCAGGCCTAATGAGCTGATTTCTGCCAATTGCAGCAAAATACTGAAAGGAAAGTGGGTTTGCCTTCATATTTGACCCAGAACAACTCAGTTCAGCATGGAAATATCATTGCAACAGCTTTTATTTAGCCAGAAATCAAGAGTGTAAGTTTTTATGCGCTTAAAAGCATTTTCAGGCCGAATGAGCTGATTTCTGCCAATTGCAGCAAAAGACTGAAAGGAAAGTGGGTTTGCCTTCATATTTGACCCAGAATAACTCAGTTCAGCATGGAAATATCATTGCAACAGCTTTTATTTAGTCAGAAATCAAGAGTGTAAGTTTTTATGCGCTTAAAAGCATTTTCAGGCCTAATGAGCTGATTTCTACCAATTGCAGCAAAATACTGAAAGGAAAGTGGGTTTGCCTTCATATTTGACCCAGAACAACTCAGTTCAGCATGGAAATATCATTGCAACAGCTTTTATTTAGCCAGAAATCAAGAGTGTAAGTTTTTATGCGCTTAAAAGCATTTTCAGGCCGAAGGAGCAAATATGCTTGTTTCTGCCAATTGCAGCAAAAGACTGAAAGGAAAGTGGGTTTGCCTTCGTATTTGACACAGAACAGCTCAGTTCAGCATGGAAATATCATTGCAACAGCTTTTATTTAGCCAGAAATCAAGAGTGTAAGTTTTTATGCGCTTAAAAGCATTTTCAGGCCGAATGAGCTGATTTCTGCCAATTGCAGCAAAATACTGAAAGGAAAGTAGGTTTGCCTTCATATTTGACCCAGAATAACTCAGTTTAGCATGGAAATATCATTGCAACAGCTTTTATTTAGCCAGAAATCAAGAGTGTACGTTTTTATGCGCTTAAAAGCATTTTCAGGCCAAATGTGCAAATATGCTTGTTTCTGCCAATTGCAGCAAAATACTGAAAGGAAAGTGGGTTTGCCTTCATATTTGACCCAGAACAACTCAGTTCAGCATGGAAATATCATTGCAACAGCTTTTATTTAGCCAGAAATCAAGAGTGTAAGTTTTTATGCGCTTAAAAGCATTTTCAGGCCGAATGAGCAAATATGCTTGTTTCTGCCAATTGCAGCAAAATACTGAAAGGAAAGTGGGTTTGCCTTCATATTTGACCCAGAACAACTCAGTTCAGCATGGAAATATCATTGCAACAGCTTTTATTTAGCCAGAAATCAAGAGTGTAAGTTTTTATGCGCTTAAAAGCATTTTCAGGCCGAATGAGCCGATTTTTGCCAATTGCAGCAAAATACTGAAAGGAAAGAGGGTTTGCCTTCATATTTGACCCAGAACAACTCAGTTCAGCATGGAAATATCATTGCAACAGCTTTTATTTAGCCAGAAATCAAGAGTGTAAGTTTTTATATGCTTAAAAGCATTTTCAGGCCGAATGAGCAAATATGCTTGTTTCTGCCAATTGCAGCAAAATACTGAATGGAAAGTAGGTTTGCCTTCATATTTGACCCAGAACAACTCAGTTCAGCATGGAAATATCATTGCAACAGCTTTTATTTAGCCAGAAATCAAGAGTGTAAGTTTTTATGCGCTTAAAAGCATTTTCAGGCTGAATGAGCTGATTTGTGCCAATTGCAGCAAAATACTGAAAGGAAAGTGGGTTTGCCTTCATATTTGATCCAGAACAACTCAGTTCAGCATGGAAATATCATTGCAACAGCTTTTATTTAGCCAGAAATCAAGAGTGTAAGTTTTTATGCGCTTAAAAGCATTTTCAGGCCGAATGAGCAAATATGCTTGTTTCTGCCAATTGCAGCAAAATACTGAAAGGAAAGTGGGTTTGCCTTCATATTTGACCCAGAACAACTCAGTTCAGCATGGAAATATCATTGCAACAGCTTTTATTTAGCCAGAAATCAAGAGTGTAAGTTTTTATGCGCTTAAAGCATTTTCAGGCCGAATGAGCAAATATGCTTGTTTCTGCCAATTGCAGCAAAAGACTGAAAGGAAAGTGGGTTTGCCTTCGTATTTGACACAGAACAGCTCAGTTCAGCATGGAAATATCATTGCAACAGCTTTTATTTAGCCAGAAATCAAGAGTATAAGTTTTTATGCGCTTAAAAGCATTTTCAGGCCGAATGAGCTGATTTCTGCCAATTGCAGCAAAATACTGAAAGGAAAGTAGGTTTGCCTTCATATTTGACCCAGAATAACTCAGTTCAGCATGGAAATATCATTGCAACAGCTTTTATTTAGCCAGTAATCAAGAGTGTAAGTTTTTATGCGCTTAAAAGCATTTTCAGGCCGAATGAGCAAATATGCTTGTTTCTGCCAATTGCAGCAAAATACTGAAAGGAAAGTGGGTTTGCCTTCATATTTGACCCAGAACAACTCAGTTCAGCATGGAAATATCATTGCAACAGCTTTTATTTAGCCAGAAATCAAGAGTGTAAGTTTTTATGCGCTTAAAAGCATTTTCAGGCCGAATGAGCCGATTTCTGCCAATTGCAGCAAAATACTGAAAGGAAAGTGGGTTTGCCTTCATATTTGACCCAGAACAACTCAGTTCAGCATGGAAATATCATTGCAACAGCTTTTATTTAGTCAGAAATCAAGAGTGTAAGATTTTATGCGCTTAAAAGCATTTTCAGGCCTAATGAGCTGATTTCTGCCAATTGCAGCAAAATACTGAAAGGAAAGTGGGTTTGCCTTCATATTTGACCCAGAACAACTCAGTTCAGCATGGAAATATCATTGCAACAGCTTTCATTTAGCCAGAAATCAAGAGTGTAAGTTTTTATGCGCTTAAGAGCATTTTCAGGCCGAATGAGCTGATTTCTGCCAATTGCAGCAAAATACTGAAAGGAAAGTGGGTTTGCCTTCATATTTGACCCAGAACAACTCAGTTCAGCATGGAAATATCATTGCAACAGCTTTTATTTAGCCAGAAATCAAGAGTGTAAGTTTTTATGCGCTTAAAAGCATTTTCAGGCCGAATGAGCTGATTTCTGCCAATTGCAGCAAAATACTGAAAGGAAAGTGGGTTTGCCTTCATATTTGACCCAGAACAACTCATTTCAGCATGGAAATATCATTGCAACAGCTTTTATTTAGCCAGAAATCAAGAGTGTAAGTTTTTATGCGCTTAAAAGCATTTTCAGGCCGAATGAGCTGATTTCTGCCAATTGCAGCAAAAGACTGAAAGGAAAGTGGGTTTGCCTTCATATTTGACCCAGAACAACTCAGTTCAGCATGGAAATATCATTGCAACAGCTTTTATTTAGCCAGAAATCAAGAGTGTAAGTTTTTATGCGCTTAAAAGCATTTTCAGGCCGAATGAGCTGATTTCTGCCAATTGCAGCAAAATACTGAAAGGAAAGTGGGTTTGCCTTCATATTTGACCCAGAACAACTCATTTCAGCATGGAAATATCATTGCAACAGCTTTTATTTAGCCAGAAATCAAGAGTGTAAGTTTTTATGCGCTTAAAAGCATTTTCAGGCCGAATGAGCTGATTTCTGCCAATTGCAGCAAAATACTGAAAGGAAAGTAGGTTTGCCTTCATATTTGACCCAGAACAACTCAGTTCAGCATGGAAATATCATTGCAACAGCTTTTATTTAGTCAGAAATCAAGAGTGTAAGTTTTTATGCGCTTAAAAGCATTTTCAGGCCTAATGAGCTGATTTCTGCCAATTGCAGCAAAATACTGAAAGGAAAGTGGGTTTGCCTTCATATTTGACCCAGAACAACTCAGTTCAGCATGGAAATATCATTGCAACAGCTTTTATTTTGCCAGAAATCAAGAGTGTAAGTTTTTATGCGCTTAAAAGCATTTTCAGGCCGAATGAGCTGATTTCTGCCAATTGCAGCAAAATACTGAAAGGAAAGTAGGTTTGCCTTCATATTTGAGCCAGAACAACTCATTTCAGCATGGAAATATCATTGCAACAGCTTTTTTTTAGCCAGAAATCAAGAGTGTAAGTTTTTATGCGCTTAAAAGCATTTTCAGGCCGAATGAGCAAATATGCTTGTTTCTGCCAATTGCAGCAAAATACTGAAAGGAAAGTGGGTTTGCCTTCATATTTGACCCAGAACAACTCAGTTCAGCATGGAAATATCATTGCAACAGCTTTTATTTAGCCAGAAATCAAGAGTGTAAGTTTTTATGCGCTTAAAAGCATTTTCAGGCCGAATGAGCAAATATGCTTGTTTCTGCCAATTGCAGCAAAATACTGAAAGGAAAGTGGGTTTGCCTTCATATTTGACCCAGAACAACTCAGTTCAGCATGGAAATATCATTGCAACAGCTTTTATTTAGCCAGAAATCAAGAGTGTAAGTTTTTATGCGCCTAAAAGCATTTTCAGGCCGAATGAGCTGATTTCTGCCAATTGCAGCAAAATACTGAAAGGAAAGTGGGTTTGCCTTCATATTTGACCCAGAACAACTCAGTTCAGCATGGAAATATCATTGCAACAGCTTTTATTTAGTCAGAAATCAAGAGTGTAAGTTTTTATGCGCTTAAAAGCATTTTCAGGCCGAATGAGCTGATTTCTGCCAATTGCAGCAAAATACTGAAAGGAAAGTGGGTTTGCCTTCATATTTGACCCAGAACAACTCAATTCAGCATGGAAATATCATTGCAACAGCTTTTATTTAGCCAAAAATCAAGAGTGTAAGTTTTTATGCGCTTAAAAGCATTTTCAGGCCGAATGAGCAAATATGCTTGTTTCTGCCAATTGCAGCAAAATACTGAAAGGAAAGTGGGTTTGCCTTCATATTTGACCCAGAACAACTCAGTTCAGCATGGAAATATCATTGCAACAGCTTTTATTTAGCCAGAAATCAAGAGTGTAAGTTTTTATGCGCTTAAAAGCATTTTCAGGCCGAATGAGCAAATATGCTTGTTTCTGCCAATTGCAGCAAAAGACTGAAAGGAAAGTGGGTTTGCCTTCGTTATTGACACAGAACAGCTCAGTTCAGCATGGAAATATCATTGCAACAGCTTTTATTTAGCCAGAAATCAAGAGTATAAGTTTTTATGCGCTTAAAAGCATTTTCAGGCCGAATGAGCTGATTTCTGCCAATTGCAGCAAAATACTGAAAGGAAAGTAGGTTTGCCTTCATATTTGACCCAGAATAACTCAGTTCAGCATGGAAATATCATTGCAACAGCTTTTATTTAGCCAGAAATCAAGAGTGTAAGTTTTTATGCGCTTAAAAGCATTTTCAGGCCGAATGAGCAAATATGCTTGTTTCTGCCAATTGCAGCAAAATACTGAAAGGAAAGTGGGTTTGCCTTCATATTTGACCCAGAACAACTCAGTTCAGCATGGAAATATCATTGCAACAGCTTTTATTTAGCCAGAAATCAAGAGTGTAAGTTTTTATGCGCTTAAAAGCATTTTCAGGCCGAATGAGCAAATGTGCTTGTTTTTGCCAATTGCAGCAAAATACTGAAAGGAAAGTGGGTTTGCCTTCATATTTGACCCAGAATAACTCAGTTCAGCATGGAAATATCATTGCAACAGCTTTTATTTAGCCAGAAATCAAGAGTGTAAGTTTTTATGCGCTTCAAAGCATTTTCAGGCCGAATGAGCCGATTTCTGCCAATTGCAGCAAAATACTGATAGGAAAGTGGGTTTGCCTTCATATTTGACCCAGAACAACTCAGTTCAGCATGGAAATATCATTGCAACAGCTTTTATTTAGCCAGAAATCAAGAGTGTAATTTTTTATACGCTTAAAAGCATTTTCAGGCCGCATGAGCAAATATGCTTTTTTCTGCCAATTGCAGCAAAATACTGAAAGGAAAGTGGGTTTGCCTTCATATTTGACCCAGAACAACTCAGTTCAGCGTGGAAATATCATTGCAACAGCTTTTATTTAGTCAGAAATCATGAGTGTAAGTTTTTATGCGCTTAAAAGCATTTTCAGGCCTAATGAGCTGATTTCTGCCAATTGCAGCAAAATACTGAAAGGAAAGTGGGTTTGCCTTCATATTTGACCCAGAACAACTCAGTTCAGCATGGAAATATCATTGCAACAGCTTTTATTTAGCCAAAAATCAAGAGTGTACGTTTTTATGCGCTTAAAAGCATTTTCAGGCCGAATGTGCAAATATGCTTGTTTCTGCCAATTGCAGCAAAATACTGAAAGGAAAGTGGGTTTGCCTTCATATTTGACCCAAACAACTCAGTTCAGCATGGAAATATCATTGCAACAGCTTTTATTTAGCCAAAAATCAAGAGTGTAAGTTTTTATGCGCTTAAAAGCATTTTCAGAACGAATGAGCAAATATACTTGTTTCTGCCAATTGCAGCAAAATACTGAAAGGAAAGTGGGTTTGCCTTCATATTTGACCCAGAACAACTCAGTTCAGCATGGAAATATCATTGCAACAGCTTTTATTTAGCCAGAAATCAAGAGTGTAAGTTTTTATGCGCCTAAAAGCATTTTCAGGCCGAAGGAGCTGATTTCTGCCAATTGCAGCAAAATACTGAAAGGAAAGTGGGTT
This sequence comes from Channa argus, assembly GCF_033026475.1. Taxonomy (NCBI): domain Eukaryota; kingdom Metazoa; phylum Chordata; class Actinopteri; order Anabantiformes; family Channidae; genus Channa; species Channa argus. The sequence continues at coordinate 869,585 of NW_027125220.1, forward strand.
TGCCTTCATATTTGACCCAGAACAACTCAGTTCAGCATGGAAATATCATTGCAACAGCTTTTATTTAGCCAGAAATCAAGAGTGTAAGTTTTTATGCGCTTAAAAGCATTTTCAGGCCGAATGAGCAAATATGCTTGTTTCTGCCAATTGCAGCAAAATACTGAAAGGAAAGTGCGTTTGCCTTCATATTTGACCCAGAACAACTCAGTTCAGCATGGAAATATCATTGCAACAGCTTTTATTTAGTCAGAAATCAAGAGTGTAAGTTTTTATGCGCTTCAAAGCATTTTCAGGCCTAATGAGCTGATTTCTGCCAATTGCAGCAAAATACTGGAAGGAAAGTGGGTTTGCCTTCATATTTGACCCAGAACAACCCAGTTCAGCATGGAAATATCATTGCAACAGCTTTTATTTAGCCAGAAATCAAGAGTGTAAGTTTTTATGCGCTTAAAAGCATTTTCAGGCCGAATGAGCTGATTTCTGCCAATTGCAGCAAAATACTGAAAAGAAAGTGGGTTTGCCTTCATATTTGACCCAGAACAACTCAGTTCAGCATGGAAATATCATTGCAACAGCTTTTATTTAGCCAGAAATCAAGAGTGTAAGTTTTTATGCGCTTAAAAGCATTTTCAGGCCGAATGAGCAAATATGCTTGTTTCTGCCAATTGCAGCAAAAGACTGAAAGGAAAGTGGGTTTGCCTTCGTATTTGACACAGAACAGCTCAGTTCAGCATGGAAATATCATTGCAACAGCTTTTATTTAGCCAGAAATCAAGAGTGTAAGTTTTTATGCGCTTAAAAGCATTTTCAGGCCGAATGAGCTGATTTCTGCCAATTGCAGCAAAATACTGAAAGGAAAGTAGGTTTGCCTTCATATTTGATCCAGAATAACTCAGTTCAGCATGGAAATATCATTGCAACAGCTTTTATTTAGCCAGAAATCAAGAGTGTAAGTTTTTATGCGCTTAAAAGCATTTTCAGGCCGAATGAGCAAATATGCTTGTTTCTGCCAATTGCAGCAAAATACTGAAAGGAAAGTGGGTTTGCCTTCATATTTGACCCAGAACAACTCAGTTCAGCATGGAAATATCATTGCAACAGCTTTTATTTAGCCAGAAATCAAGAGTGTAAGTTTTTATGCGCTTAAAAGCATTTTCAGGCCGAATGTGCAAATATGCTTGTTTCTGCCAATTGCAGCAAAATACTGAAAGGAAAGTGGGTTTGCCTTCATATTTGACCCAGAACAACTCAGTTCAGCATGGAAATATCATTGCAACAGCTTTTATTTAGCCAGAAATCAAGAGTGTAAGTTTTTATGCGCTTAAAAGCATTTTCAGGCCGAATGAGCCGATTTTTGCCAATTGCAGCAAAATACTGATAGGAAAGTGGGTTTGCCTTCATATTTGACCCAGAACAACTCAGTTCAGCATGGAAATATCATTGCAACAGCTTTTATTTAGCCAGAAATCAAGAGTGTAAGTTTTTATGCGCTTAAAAGCATTTTCAGGCCGAATGAGCAAATATGCTTGTTTCTGCCAATTGCAGCAAAATACTGAAAGGAAAGTGGGTTTGCCTTCATATTTGACCCAGAACAACTCAGTTCAGCATGGAAATATCATTGCAACAGCTTTTATTTAGCCAGAAATCAAGAGTGTAAGTTTTTATGCGCCTAAAAGCATTTTCAGGCCGAATGAGCTGATTTCTGCCAATTGCAGCAAAATACTGAAAGGAAAGTGGGTTTGCCTTCATATTTGACCCAGAACAACTCAGTTCAGCATGGAAATATCATTGCAACAGCTTTTATTTAGCCAGAAATCAAGAGTGTAAGTTTTTATGCGCTTAAAAGCATTTTCAGGCCGAATGAGCTGATTTCTGCCAATTGCAGCAAAATACTGAAAGGAAAGTGGGTTTGCCTTCATATTTGACCCAGAACAACTCAGTTCAGCATGGAAATATCATTGCAACAGCTTTTATTTAGCCAGAAATCAAGAGTGTAAGTTTTTATGCGCTTAAAAGCATTTTCAGGCCGAATGAGCTGATTTCTGCCAATTGCAGCAAAATACTGAAAGGAAAGTGGGTTTGCCTTCATATTTGACCCAGAACAACTCAGTTCAGCATGGAAATATCATTGCAACAGCTTTTATTTAGCCAGAAATCAAGAGTGTAAGTTTTTATGCGCTTAAAAGCATTTTCAGGCCGAATGAGCTGATTTCTGCCAATTGCAGTAAAATACTGAAAGGAAAGTGGGTTTGCCTTCATATTTGACCCAGAACAACTCATTTCAGCATGGAAATATCATTGCAAGAGCTTTTATTTAGCCAGAAATCAAGAGTGTAAGTTTTTATGCGCTTAAAAGCATTTTCAGGCCGAATGAGCTGATTTCTGCCAATTGCAGCAAAAGACTGAAAGGAAAGTGGGTTTGCCTTCATATTTGACCCAGAACAACTCAGTTCAGCATGGAAATATCATTGCAACAGCTTTTATTTAGCCAGAAATCAAGAGTGTAAGTTTTTATGCGCTTAAAAGCATTTTCAGGCCGAATGAGCTGATTTCTGCCAATTGCAGCAAAATACTGAAAGGAAAGTGGTTTTGCCTTCATATTTGACCCAGAATAACTCAGTTCAGCATGGAAATATCATTGCAACAGCTTTTATTTAGTCAGAAATCAAGAGTGTAAGTTTTTATACGCTTAAAAGCATTTTCAGGCCTAATGAGCTGATTTCTGCCAATTGCAGCAAAATACTGAAAGGAAAGTGGGTTTGCCTTCATATTTGACCCAGAACAACTCAGTTCAGCATGGAAATATCATTGCAACAGCTTTTATTTAGCCAGAAATCAAGAGTGTAAGTTTCTATGCGCTTAAAAGCATTTTCAGGCCGAATGAGCAAATATGCTTGTTTCTGCCAATTGCAGCAAAATACTGAAAGGAAAGTGGGTTTGCCTTCATATTTGACCCAGAACAACTCAGTTCAGCAGGGAAATATCATTGCAACAGCTTTTATTTAGCCAGAAATCAAGAGTGTAAGTTTTTATGCGCTTAAAAGCATTTTCAGGCCGAATGAGCTGATTTCTGCCAATTGCAGCAAAATACTGAAAGGAAAGTGGGTTTGCCTTCATATTTGACCCAGAACAACTCAGTTCAGCATGGAAATATCATTGCAACAGCTTTTATTTAGCCAGAAATCAAGAGTGTAAGTTTTTATGCGCTTAAAAGCATTTTCAGGCCGAATGAGCCGATTTCTGCCAATTGCAGCAAAATACTGAAAGGAAAGTGGGTTTGCCTTCATATTTGACCCAGAACAACTCAGTTCAGCATGGAAATATCATTGCAACAGCTTTTATTTAGCCAGAAATCAAGAGTGTAAGTTTTTATGCGCTTAAAAGCATTGTCAGGCCGAATGTGCAAATATGCTTGTTTCTGCCAATTGCAGCAAAATACTGAAAGGAAAGTGGGTTTGCCTTCATATTTGACCCAGAACAACTCAGTTCAGCATGGAAATATCATTGCAACAGCTTTTATTTAGCCAGAAATCAAGAGTGTAAGTTTTTATGCGCTTAAAAGCATTTTCAGGCCGAATGAGCCGATTTTTGCCAATTGCAGCAAAATACTGATAGGAAAGTGGGTTTGCCTTCATATTTGACCCAGAACAACTCAGTTCAGCATGGAAATATCATTGCAACAGCTTTTATTTAGCCAGAAATCAAGAGTGTAAGTTTTTATGCGCTTAAAAGCATTTTCAGGCCGAATGAGCAAATATGCTTGTTTCTGCCAATTGCAGCAAATACTGAAAGGAAAGTGGGTTTGCCTTCATATTTGACCCAGAACAACTCAGTTCAGCATGGAAATATCATTGCAACAGCTTTTATTTAGCCAGAAATCAAGAGTGTAAGTTTTTATGCGCTTAAAAGCATTTTCAGGCCGAATGAGCAAATATGCTTGTTTCTGCCAATTGCAGCAAAATACTGAAAGGAAAGTGGGTTTGCCTTCATATTTGACCCAGAACAACTCAGTTCAGCATGGAAATATCATTGCAACAGCTTTTATTTAGCCAGAAATCAAGAGTGTAAGTTTTTATGCGCCTAAAAGCATTTTCAGGCCGAATGAGCTGATTTCTGCCAATTGCAGCAAAATACTGAAAGGAAAGTGGGTTTGCCTTCATATTTGACCCAGAACAACTCAGTTCAGCATGGAAATATCATTGCAACAGCTTTTATTTAGCCAGAAATCAAGAGTGTAAGTTTTTATGCGCTTAAAAGCATTTTCAGGCCGAATGAGCTGATTTCTGCCAATTGCAGTAAAATACTGAAAGGAAAGTGGGTTTGCCTTCATATTTGACCCAGAACAACTCATTTCAGCATGGAAATATCATTGCAAGAGCTTTTATTTAGCCAGAAATCAAGAGTGTAAGTTTTTATGCGCTTAAAAGCATTTTCAGGCCGAATGAGCTGATTTCTGCCAATTGCAGCAAAATACTGAAAGGAAAGTGGTTTTGCCTTCATATTTGACCCAGAATAACTCAGTTCAGCATGGAAATATCATTGCAACAGCTTTTATTTAGTCAGAAATCAAGAGTGTAAGTTTTTATACGCTTAAAAGCATTTTCAGGCCTAATGAGCTGATTTCTGCCAATTGCAGCAAAATACTGAAAGGAAAGTGGGTTTGCCTTCATATTTGACCCAGAACAACTCAGTTCAGCATGGAAATATCATTGCAACAGCTTTTATTTAGCCAGAAATCAAGAGTGTAAGTTTTTATGCGCTTAAAAGCATTTTCAGGCCGAATGAGCAAATATGCTTGTTTCTGCCAATTGCAGCAAAATACTGAAAGGAAAGTGGGTTTGCCTCCATATTTGACCCAGAACAACTCAGTTCAGCAGGGAAATATCATTGCAACAGCTTTTATTTAGCCAGAAATCAAGAGTGTAAGTTTTTATGCGCTTAAAAGCATTTTCAGGCCGAATGAGCTGATTTCTGCCAATTGCAGCAAAATACTGAAAGGAAAGTGGGTTTGCCTTCATATTTGACCCAGAACAACTCAGTTCAGCATGGAAATATCATTGCAACAGCTTTTATTTAGCCAGAAATCAAGAGTGTAAGTTTTTATGCGCTTAAAAGCATTTTCAGGCCGAATGAGCCGATTTCTGCCAATTGCAGCAAAATACTGAAAGGAAAGTGGGTTTGCCTTCATATTTGACCCAGAACAACTCAGTTCAGCATGGAAATATCATTGCAACAGCTTTTATTTAGTCAGAAATCAAGAGTGTAAGTTTTTATGCGCTTAAAAGCATTTTCAGGCCTAATGAGCTGATTTCTGCCAATTGCAGCAAAATACTGAAAGGAAAGTGGGTTTGCCTTCATATTTGACCCAGAACAACTCAGTTCAGCATGGAAATATCATTGCAACAGCTTTTATTTAGTCAGAAATCAAGAGTGTAAGTTTTTATGCGCTTAAAAGCATTTTCAGGCCGAATGAGCAAATATGCTTGTTTCTGCCAATTGCAGCAAAATACTGAAAGGAAAGTGGGTTTGCCTTCATATTTGACCCAGAACAACTCAGTTCAGCATGGAAATATCATTGCAACAGCTTTTATTTAGCCAGAAATCAAGAGTGTAAGTTTTTATGCGCTTAAAAGCATTTTCAGGCCGAATGAGCAAATATGCTTGTTTCTGCCAATTGCAGCAAAATACTGAAAGGAAAGTGGGTTTGCCTTCATATTTGACCCAGAACAACTCAGTTCAGCATGGAAATATCATTGCAACAGCTTTTATTTAGCCAGAAATCAAGAGTGTAAGTTTTTATGCGCCTAAAAGCATTTTCAGGCCGAATGAGCTGATTTCTGCCAATTGCAGCAAAATACTGAAAGGAAAGTGGGTTTGCCTTCATATTTGACCCAGAACAACTCAGTTCAGCATGGAAATATCATTGCAACAGCTTTTATTTAGCCAGAAATCAAGAGTGTAAGTTTTTATGCGCCTAAAAGCATTTTCAGGCCGAATGAGCTGATTTCTGCCAATTGCAGCAAAATACTGAAAGGAAAGTGGGTTTGCCTTCATATTTGACCCAGAACAACTCAGTTCAGCATGGAAATATCATTGCAACAGCTTTTATTTAGCCAGAATTCAAGAGTGTAAGTTTTTATGCGCTTAAAAGCATTTTCAGGCCGAATGAGCTGATTTCTGCCAATTGCAGCAAAAGACTGAAAGGAAAGTGGGTTTGCCTTCATATTTGACCCAGAATAACTCAGTTCAGCATGGAAATATCATTGCAACAGCTTTTATTTAGTCAGAAATCAAGAGTGTAAGTTTTTATGCGCTTAAAAGCATTTTCAGGCCTAATGAGCTGATTTCTGCCAATTGCAGCAAAATACTGAAAGGAAAGTGGGTTTGCCTTCATATTTGACCCAGAACAACTCAGTTCAGCATGGAAATATCATTGCAACAGCTTTTATTTAGCCAGAAATCAAGAGTGTAAGTTTTTATGCGCTTAAAAGCATTTTCAGGCCGAATGAGCAAATATGCTTGTTTCTGCCAATTGCAGCAAAATACTGAAAGGAAAGTGGGTTTGCCTTCATATTTGACCCAGAACAACTCAGTTCAGCATGGAAATATCATTGCAACAGCTTTTATTTAGCCAGAAATCAAGAGTGTAAGTTTTTATGCGCTTAAAAGCATTTTCAGGCCGAATGAGCAAATATGCTTGTTTCTGCCAATTGCAGCAAAATACTAAAAGGAAAGTGGGTTTGCCTTCATATTTGACCCAGAACAACTCAGTTAAGCATGGAAATATCATTGCAACAGCTTTTATTTAGCCAGAAATCAAGAGTGTAAGTTTTTATGCGCTTAAAAGCATTTTCAGGCTGAATGAGCTGATTTCTGCCAATTGCAGCAAAATACTGAAAGGAAAGTGGGTTTGCCTTCATATTTGACCCAGAATAACTCAGTTCAGCATGGAAATATCATTGCAACAGCTTTTATTTAGCCAGAAATCAAGAGTGTAAGTTTTTATGCGCTTAAAAGCATTTTCAGGCCGAATGAGCAAATGTGCTTGTTTCTGCCAATTGCAGCAAAATACTGAAAGGAAAGTGGGTTTGCCTTCATTTTTGACCCAGAATAACTCAGTTCAGCATGGAAATATCATTGCAACAGCTTTTATTTAGCCAGAATTCAAGAGTGTAAGTTTTTATGCGCTTCAAAGCATTTTCAGGCCGAATGAGCAAATATGCTTGTTTCTGCCAATTGCAGCAAAATACTGAAAGGAAAGTGGGTTTGCCTTCATATTTGACCCAGAATAACTCAGTTCAGCATGGAAATATCATTGCAACAGCTTTTATTTAGCCAGAAATCAAGAGTGTAAGTTTTTATGCGCTTAAAAGCATTTTCAGGCCGAATGAGCTGATTTTTGCCAATTGCAGCAAAAGACTGAAAGGAAAGTGGGTTTGCCTTCATATTTGACCCAGAACAACTCAGTTCAGCATGGAAATATCATTGCAACAGCTTTTATTTAGCCAGAAATCAAGAGTGTAAGTTTTTATGCGCTTAAAAGCACTTTAGGCCGAATGAGCAAATATGCTTGTTTCTGCCAATTGCAGCAAAAGACTGAAAGGAAAGTGGGTTTGCCTTCATATTTGACCCAGAACAACTCAGTTCAGCATGGAAATATCATTGCAACAGCTTTTATTTAGCCAGAAATCAAGAGTGTAAGTTTTTATGCGCTTAAAAGCATTTTCAGGCCGAATGAGCAAATATGCTTGTTTCTGCCAATTGCAGCAAAATACTGAAAGGAAAGTAGGTTTGCCTTCATATTTGACCCAGAACAACTCAGTTCAGCATGGAAAAATCATTGCAACAGCTTTTATTTAGCCAGAAATCAAGAGTGTAAGTTTTTATGCGCTTAAAAACATTTTCAGGCCGAATGAGCTGATTTCTGCCAATTGCAGCAAAATACTGAAAGGAAAGTGGGTTTGCCTTCATATTTGACCCAGAACAACTCAGTTCAGCATGGAAATATCATTGCAACAGCTTTTATTTAGCCAGAAATCAAGAGTGTAAGTTTTTATGCGCTTAAAAGCATTTTCAGGCCGAATGAGCTGATTTCTGCCAATTGCAGCAAAATACTGAAAGGAAAGTGGGTTTGCCTTCATATTTGACCCAGAACAACTCAGTTCAGCATGGAAATATCATTGCAACAGCTTTTATTTAGCCAGAAATCAAGAGTGTAAGTTTTTATGCGCTTAAAAGCATTTTCAGGCCGAATGAGCTGATTTCTGCCAATTGCAGCAAAATACTGAAAGAAAAGTGGGTTTGCCTTCATATTTGAGCCAGAACAACTCAGTTCAGCATGGAAATATCATTGCAACAGCTTTTATTTTGCCAGAAATCAAGAGTGTAAGTTTTTATGCGCTTAAAAGCATTTTCAGGCCGAATGAGCTGATTTCTGCCAATTGCAGCAAAATACTGAAAGGAAAGTGGGTTTGCCTTCATATTTGACCCAGAACAACTCAGTTCAGCATGGAAATATCATTGCAACAGCTTTTATTTAGCCAGAAATCAAGAGTGTAAGTTTTTATGCGCTTAAAAACATTTTCAGGCCGAATGAGCTGATTTCTGCCAATTGCAGCAAAATACTGAAAGGAAAGTGGGTTTGCCTTCATATTTGACCCAGAACAACTCAGTTCAGCATGGAAATATCATTGCAACAGCTTTTATTTAGCCAGAAATCAAGAGTGTAAGTTTTTATGCGCTTAAAAGCATTTTCAGGCCGAATGAGCAAATATGCTTGTTTCTGCCAATTGCAGCAAAATACTGAAAGGAAAGTGGGTTTGCCTTCATATTTGACCCAGAACAACTCAGTTCAGCATGGAAATATCATTGCAACAGCTTTTATTTAGCCAGAAATCAAGAGTGTAAGTTTTTATGCGCTTAAAAGCATTTTCAGGCCGAATGAGCAAATATGCTTGTTTCTGCCAATTGCAGCAAAAAACTGAAAGGAAAGTGGGTTTGCCTTCATATTTGACCCAGAACAACTCAGTTCAGCATGGAAATATCATTGCAACAGCTTTTATTTAGCCAGAAATCAAGAGTGTAAGTTTTTTTGCGCCTAAAAGCATTTTCAGGCCGAATGAGCTGATTTCTGCCAATTGCAGCAAAATACTGAAAGGAAAGTGGGTTTGCCTTCATATTTGACCCAGAACAACTCAGTTCAGCATGGAAATATCATTGCAACAGCTTTTATTTAGCCAGAAATCAAGAGTGTAAGTTTTTATGCGCCTAAAAGCATTTTCAGGCCGAATGAGCTGATTTCTGCCAATTGCAGCAAAATACTGAAAGGAAAGTGGGTTTGCCTTCATATTTGACCCAGAATAACTCAGTTCAGCATGGAAATATCATTGCAACAGCTTTTATTTAGCCAGAAATCAAGAGTGTAAGTTTTTATGCGCTTAAAAGCATTTTCAGGCCGAATGAGCTGATTTCTGCCAATTGCAGCAAAATACTGAAAGGAAAGTGGGTTTGCCTTCATATTTGACCCAGAACAACTCAGTTCAGCATGGAAATATCATTGCAACAGCTTTTATTTAGCCAGAAATCAAGAGTGTAAGTTTTTATACGCTTAAAAGCATTTTCAGGCCGAATGAGCTGATTTCTGCCAATTGCAGGAAAAGACTGAAAGGAAAGTGGGTTTGCCTTCATATTTGACCCAGAACAACTCAGTTCAGCATGGAAATATCATTGCAACAGCTTTTATTTAGCCAGAAATCAAGAGTGTAAGTTTTTATGCGCTTAAAAGCATTTTCAGGCCGAATGAGCTGATTTCTGCCAATTGCAGCAAAATACTGAAAGGAAAGTGGGTTTGCCTTCATATTTGACCCAGAATAACTCAGTTCAGCATGGAAATATCATTGCAACAGCTTTTATTTAGTCAGAAATCAAGAGTGTAAGTTTTTATGCGTTTAAAAGCATTTTCAGGCCTAATGAGCTGATTTCTGCCAATTGCAGCAAAATACTGAAAGGAAAGTGGGTTTGCCTTCATATTTGACCCAGAACAACTCAGTTCAGCATGGAATTATCATTGCAACAGCTTTTATTTAGCCAGAAATCAAGAGTGTAAGATTTTATGCGCTTAAAAGCATTTTCAGGCCGAATGAGCAAATATGCTTGTTTCTGCCAATTGCAGCAAAATACTGAAAGGAAAGTGGGTTTGCCTTCATATTTGACCCAGAACAACTCAGTTCAGCATGGAAATATCATTGCAACAGCTTTTATTTAGCCAGAAATCAAGAGTGTAAGTTTTTATGCGCTTAAAAGCATTTTCAGGCCGAATGAGCTGATTTCTGCCAATTGCAGCAAAATACTGAAAGGAAAGTGGGTTTGCCTTCATATTTGACCCAGAACAACTCAGTTCCGCATGGCAATATCATTGCAACAGCTTTTATTTAGCCAGAAATCAAGAGTGTAAGTTTTTATGCGCTTAAAAGCATTTTCAGGCCGAATGAGCTGATTTCTGCCAATTGCAGCAAAATACTGAAAGGAAAGTGGGTTTGCCTTCATATTTGACCCAGAACAACTCAGTTCAGCATGGAAATATCATTGCAACAGCTTTTATTTAGCCAGAAATCAAGAGTGTAAGTTTTTATGCGCTTAAAAGCATTTTCAGGCCGAATGAGCAAATATGCTTGTTTCTGCCAATTGCAGCAAAATACTAAAAGGAAAGTGGGTTTGCCTTCATATTTGACCCAGAACAACTCAGTTCAGCATGGAAATATCATTGCAACAGCTTTTATTTAGCCAGAAATCAAGAGTGTAAGTTTTTATGCGCTTAAAAGCATTTTCAGGCCGAATGAGCAAATATGCTTGTTTCTGCCAATTGCATCAAAAGACTGATAGGAAAGTGGGTTTGCCTTCATATTTGACCCAGAACAACTCAGTTCAGCATGGAAATATCATTGCAACAGCTTTTATTTAGTCAGAAATCAAGAGTGTAAGTTTTTATGCGCTTAAAAGCATTTTCAGGCCGAATGAGCAAATATGCTTGTTTCTGCCAATTGCAGCAAATTACTGAAAGGAAAGTGGGTTTGCCTTCATATTTGACCCAGAACAACTCAGTTCAGCATGGAAATATCATTGCAACAGCTTTTATTTAGCCAGAAATCAAGAGTGTAAGTTTTTATGCGCTTAAAAGCATTTTCAGGCCGAATGAGCAAATATGCTTGTTTCTGCCAATTGCAGCAAAATACTGAAAGGAAAGTGGGTTTGCCTTCATATTTGACCCAGAACAACTCAGTTCAGCATGGAAATATCATTGCAACAGCTTTTATTTAGCCAGAAATCAAGAGTGTAAGTTTTTATGCGCTTAAAAGCATTTTCAGGCCGAATGAGCTGATTTCTGCCAATTGCAGCAAAATACTTAAAGGAAAGTGGGTTTGCCTTCATATTTGACCCAGAACAACTCAGTTCCGCATGGAAATATCATTGCAACAGCTTTTATTTAGCCAGAAATCAAGAGTGTAAGTTTTTATGCGCTTAAAAGCATTTTCAGGCCGAATGAGCTGATTTCTGCCAATTGCAGCAAAAGACTGAAAGGAAAGTGGGTTTGCCTTCATATTTGACCCAGAATAACTCAGTTCAGCATGGAAATATCATTGCAACAGCTTTTATTTAGTCAGAAATCAAGAGTGTAAGTTTTTATGCGCTTAAAAGCATTTTCAGGCCTAATGAGCTGATTTCTGCCAATTGCAGCAAAATACTGAAAGGAAAGTGGGTTTGCCTTCATATTTGACCCAGAACAACTCAGTTCAGCATGGAAATATCATTGCAACAGCTTTTATTTAGCCAGAAATCAAGAGTGTAAGTTTTTATGCGCTTAAAAGCATTTTCAGGCCGAATGAGCAAATATGCTTGTTTCTGCCAATTGCAGCAAAATACTGAAAGGAAAGTGGGTTTGCCTTCATATTTGACCCAGAACAACTCAGTTCAGCATGGAAATGTCATTGCAACAGCTTTTATTTAGCCAGAAATCAAGAGTGTAAGTTTTTATGCGCTTAAAAGCATTTTCAGGCCGAATGAGCTGATTTCTGCCAATTGCAGCAAAAGACTGAAAGGAAAGTGCGTTTGCCTTCATATTTGAGCCAGAACAACTCATTTCAGCATGGAAATATCATTGCAACAGCTTTTATTTAGCCAGAAATCAAGAGTGTAAGTTTTTATGCGCTTAAAAGCATTTTCAGGCCGAATGAGCAAATATGCTTGTTTCTGCCAATTGCAGCAAAATACTGAAAGGAAAGTGGGTTTGCCTTCATATTTGACCCAGAACAACTCAGTTCAGCATGGAAATATCATTGCAACAGCTTTTATTTAGTCAGAAATCAAGAGTGTAAGTTTTTATGCGCTTCAAAGCATTTTCAGGCCTAATGAGCTGATTTCTGCCAATTGCAGCAAAATACTGGAAGGAAAGTGGGTTTGCCTTCATATTTGACCCAGAACAACCCAGTTCAGCATGGAAATATCATTGCAACAGCTTTTATTTAGCCAGAAATCAAGAGTGTAAGTTTTTATGCGCTTAAAAGCATTTTCAGGCCGAATGAGCTGATTTCTGCCAATTGCAGCAAAATACTGAAAAGAAAGTGGGTTTGCCTTCATATTTGACCCAGAACAACTCAGTTCAGCATGGAAATATCATTGCAACAGCTTTTATTTAGCCAGAAATCAAGAGTGTAAGTTTTTATGCGCCTAACAGCATTTTCAGGCCGAATGAGCAGATTTCTGCCAATTGCAGCAAAATACTGAAAGGAAAGTGGGTTTGCCTTCATATTTGACCCAGAACAACTCAGTTCAGCATGGAAATATCATTGAAACAGCTTTTATTTAGCCAGAAATCAAGAGTGTAAGTTTTTATGCGCTTAAAAGCATTTTCAGGCCGAATGAGCAAATATGCTTGTTTCTGCCAATTGCAGCAAAATACTGAAAGGAAAGTGAGTTTGCCTTCATATTTGATCCAGAACAACTCAGTTCAGCATGGAAATATCATTGCAACAGCTTTTATTTAGCCAGAAATCAAGAGTGTAAGTTTTTATGCGCTTAAAAGCATTTTCAGGCCGAATGAGCAAATATGCTTGTTTCTGCCAATTGCAGCAAAATACTGAAAGGAAAGTGGGTTTGCCTTCATATTTGACCCAGAACAACTCAGTTCAGCATGGAAATATCATTGCAACAGCTTTTATTTAGCCAGAAATCAAGAGTGTAAGTTTTTATGCGCTTAAAAGCATTTTCAGGCCGAATGAGCAAATATGCTTGTTTCTGCCAATTGCAGCAAAAGACTGAAAGGAAAATGGGTTTGCCTTCGTATTTGACACAGAACAGCTCAGTTCAGCATGGAAATATCATTGCAACAGCTTTTATTTAGCCAGAAATCAAGAGTGTAAGTTTTTATGCGCTTAAAAGCATTTTCAGGCCGAATGAGCTGATTTCTGCCAATTGCAGCAAAATACTGAAAGGAAAGTAGGTTTGCCTTCATATTTGATCCAGAATAACTCAGTTCAGCATGGAAATATTTTGCAACAGCTTTTATTTAGCCAGAAATCAAGAGTGTAAGTTTTTATGCGCTTAAAAGCATTTTCAGGCCGAATGAGCAAATATGCTTGTTTCTGCCAATTGCAGCAAAATACTGAAAGGAAAGTGGGTTTGCCTTCATATTTGACCCAGAACAACTCAGTTCAGCATGGAAATATCATTGCAACAGCTTTTATTTAGCCAGAAATCAAGAGTGTAAGTTTTTATGCGCTTAAAAGCATTTTCAGGCCGAATGTGCAAATATGCTTGTTTCTGCCAATTGCAGCAAAATACTGAAAGGAAAGTGGGTTTGCCTTCATATTTGACCCAGAACAACTCAGTTCAGCATGGAAATATCATTGCAACAGCTTTTATTTAGCCAGAAATCAAGAGTGTAAGTTTTTATGCGCTTAAAAGCATTTTCAGGCCGAATGAGCCGATTTTTGCCAATTGCAGCAAAATACTGATAGGAAAGTGGGTTTGCCTTCATATTTGACCCAGAACAACTCAGTTCAGCATGGAAATATCATTGCAACAGCTTTTATTTAGCCAGAAATCAAGAGTGTAAGTTTTTATGCGCTTAAAAGCATTTTCAGGCCGAATGAGCAAATATGCTTGTTTCTGCCAATTGCAGCAAAATACTGAAAGGAAAGTGGGTTTGCCTTCATATTTGACCCAGAACAACTCAGTTCAGCATGGAAATATCATTGCAACAGCTTTTATTTAGCCAGAAATCAAGAGTGTAAGTTTTTATGCGCCTAAAAGCATTTTCAGGCCGAATGAGCTGATTTCTGCCAATTGCAGCAAAATACTGAAAGGAAAGTGGGTTTGCCTTCATATTTGACCCAGAACAACTCAGTTCAGCATGGAAATATCATTGCAACAGCTTTTATTTAGCCAGAAATCAAGAGTGTAAGTTTTTATGCGCTTAAAAGCATTTTCAGGCCGAATGAGCTGATTTCTGCCAATTGCAGCAAAATACTGAAAGGAAAGTGGGTTTGCCTTCATATTTGACCCAGAACAACTCAGTTCAGCATGGAAATATCATTGCAACAGCTTTTATTTAGCCAGAAATCAAGAGTGTAAGTTTTTATGCGCTTAAAAGCATTTTCAGGCCGAATGAGCTGATTTCTGCCAATTGCAGCAAAATACTGAAAGGAAAGTGGGTTTGCCTTCATATTTGACCCAGAACAACTCAGTTCAGCATGGAAATATCATTGCAACAGCTTTTATTTAGCCAGAAATCAAGAGTGTAAGTTTTTATGCGCTTAAAAGCATTTTCAGGCCGAATGAGCTGATTTCTGCCAATTGCAGTAAAATACTGAAAGGAAAGTGGGTTTGCCTTCATATTTGACCCAGAACAACTCATTTCAGCATGGAAATATCATTGCAAGAGCTTTTATTTAGCCAGAAATCAAGAGTGTAAGTTTTTATGCGCTTAAAAGCATTTTCAGGCCGAATGAGCTGATTTCTGCCAATTGCAGCAAAATACTGAAAGGAAAGTGGGTTTGCCTTCATATTTGACCCAGAACAACTCAGTTCAGCATGGAAATATCATTGCAACAGCTTTTATTTAGCCAGAAATCAAGAGTGTAAGTTTTTATGCGCTTAAAAGCATTTTCAGGCCGAATGAGCTGATTTCTGCCAATTGCAGCAAAATACTGAAAGGAAAGTGGTTTTGCCTTCATATTTGACCCAGAATAACTCAGTTCAGCATGGAAATATCATTGCAACAGCTTTTATTTAGTCAGAAATCAAGAGTGTAAGTTTTTATACGCTTAAAAGCATTTTCAGGCCTAATGAGCTGATTTCTGCCAATTGCAGCAAAATACTGAAAGGAAAGTGGGTTTGCCTTCATATTTGACCCAGAACAACTCAGTTCAGCATGGAAATATCATTGCAACAGCTTTTATTTAGCCAGAAATCAAGAGTGTAAGTTTCTATGCGCTTAAAAGCATTTTCAGGCCGAATGAGCAAATATGCTTGTTTCTGCCAATTGCAGCAAAATACTGAAAGGAAAGTGGGTTTGCCTTCATATTTGACCCAGAACAACTCAGTTCAGCAGGGAAATATCATTGCAACAGCTTTTATTTAGCCAGAAATCAAGAGTGTAAGTTTTTATGCGCTTAAAAGCATTTTCAGGCCGAATGAGCTGATTTCTGCCAATTGCAGCAAAATACTGAAAGGAAAGTGGGTTTGCCTTCATATTTGACCCAGAACAACTCAGTTCAGCATGGAAATATCATTGCAACAGCTTTTATTTAGCCAGAAATCAAGAGTGTAAGTTTTTATGCGCTTAAAAGCATTTTCAGGCCGAATGAGCCGATTTCTGCCAATTGCAGCAAAATACTGAAAGGAAAGTGGGTTTGCCTTCATATTTGACCCAGAACAACTCAGTTCAGCATGGAAATATCATTGCAACAGCTTTTATTTAGCCAGAAATCAAGAGTGTAAGTTTTTATGCGCTTAAAAGCATTTTCAGGCCGAATGTGCAAATATGCTTGTTTCTGCCAATTGCAGCAAAATACTGAAAGGAAAGTGGGTTTGCCTTCATATTTGACCCAGAACAACTCAGTTCAGCATGGAAATATCATTGCAACAGCTTTTATTTAGCCAGAAATCAAGAGTGTAAGTTTTTATGCGCTTAAAAGCATTTTCAGGCCGAATGAGCCGATTTTTGCCAATTGCAGCAAAATACTGATAGGAAAGTGGGTTTGCCTTCATATTTGACCCAGAACAACTCAGTTCAGCATGGAAATATCATTGCAACAGCTTTTATTTAGCCAGAAATCAAGAGTGTAAGTTTTTATGCGCTTAAAAGCATTTTCAGGCCGAATGAGCAAATATGCTTGTTTCTGCCAATTGCAGCAAATACTGAAAGGAAAGTGGGTTTGCCTTCATATTTGACCCAGAACAACTCAGTTCAGCATGGAAATATCATTGCAACAGCTTTTATTTAGCCAGAAATCAAGAGTGTAAGTTTTTATGCGCTTAAAAGCATTTTCAGGCCGAATGAGCAAATATGCTTGTTTCTGCCAATTGCAGCAAAATACTGAAAGGAAAGTGGGTTTGCCTTCATATTTGACCCAGAACAACTCAGTTCAGCATGGAAATATCATTGCAACAGCTTTTATTTAGCCAGAAATCAAGAGTGTAAGTTTTTATGCGCCTAAAAGCATTTTCAGGCCGAATGAGCTGATTTCTGCCAATTGCAGCAAAATACTGAAAGGAAAGTGGGTTTGCCTTCATATTTGACCCAGAACAACTCAGTTCAGCATGGAAATATCATTGCAACAGCTTTTATTTAGCCAGAAATCAAGAGTGTAAGTTTTTATGCGCTTAAAAGCATTTTCAGGCCGAATGAGCTGATTTCTGCCAATTGCAGTAAAATACTGAAAGGAAAGTGGGTTTGCCTTCATATTTGACCCAGAACAACTCATTTCAGCATGGAAATATCATTGCAAGAGCTTTTATTTAGCCAGAAATCAAGAGTGTAAGTTTTTATGCGCTTAAAAGCATTTTCAGGCCGAATGAGCTGATTTCTGCCAATTGCAGCAAAAGACTGAAAGGAAAGTGGGTTTGCCTTCATATTTGACCCAGAACAACTCAGTTCAGCATGGAAATATCATTGCAACAGCTTTTATTTAGCCAGAAATCAAGAGTGTAAGTTTTTATGCGCTTAAAAGCATTTTCAGGCCGAATGAGCTGATTTCTGCCAATTGCAGCAAAATACTGAAAGGAAAGTGGTTTTGCCTTCATATTTGACCCAGAATAACTCAGTTCAGCATGGAAATATCATTGCAACAGCTTTTATTTAGTCAGAAATCAAGAGTGTAAGTTTTTATACGCTTAAAAGCATTTTCAGGCCTAATGAGCTGATTTCTGCCAATTGCAGCAAAATACTGAAAGGAAAGTGGGTTTGCCTTCATATTTGACCCAGAACAACTCAGTTCAGCATGGAAATATCATTGCAACAGCTTTTATTTAGCCAGAAATCAAGAGTGTAAGTTTTTATGCGCTTAAAAGCATTTTCAGGCCGAATGAGCAAATATGCTTGTTTCTGCCAATTGCAGCAAAATACTGAAAGGAAAGTGGGTTTGCCTTCATATTTGACCCAGAACAACTCAGTTCAGCAGGGAAATATCATTGCAACAGCTTTTATTTAGCCAGAAATCAAGAGTGTAAGTTTTTATGCGCTTAAAAGCATTTTCAGGCCGAATGAGCTGATTTCTGCCAATTGCAGCAAAATACTGAAAGGAAAGTGGGTTTGCCTTCATATTTGACCCAGAACAACTCAGTTCAGCATGGAAATATCATTGCAACAGCTTTTATTTAGCCAGAAATCAAGAGTGTAAGTTTTTATGCGCTTAAAAGCATTTTCAGGCCGAATGAGCCGATTTCTGCCAATTGCAGCAAAATACTGAATAGAAAGTGGGTTTGCCTTCATATTTGACCCAGAACAACTCAGTTCAGCATGGAAATATCATTGCAACAGCTTTTATTTAGTCAGAAATCAAGAGTGTAAGTTTTTATGCGCTTAAAAGCATTTTCAGGCCTAATGAGCTGATTTCTGCCAATTGCAGCAAAATACTGAAAGGAAAGTGGGTTTGCCTTCATATTTGACCCAGAACAACTCAGTTCAGCATGGAAATATCATTGCAACAGCTTTTATTTAGTCAGAAATCAAGAGTGTAAGTTTTTATGCGCTTAAAAGCATTTTCAGGCCGAATGAGCAAATATGCTTGTTTCTGCCAATTGCAGCAAAATACTGAAAGGAAAGTGGGTTTGCCTTCATATTTGACCCAGAACAACTCAGTTCAGCATGGAAATATCATTGCAACAGCTTTTATTTAGCCAGAAATCAAGAGTGTAAGTTTTTATGCGCTTAAAAGCATTTTCAGGCCGAATGAGCAAATATGCTTGTTTCTGCCAATTGCAGCAAAATACTGAAAGGAAAGTGGGTTTGCCTTCATATTTGACCCAGAACAACTCAGTTCAGCATGGAAATATCATTGCAACAGCTTTTATTTAGCCAGAAATCAAGAGTGTAAGTTTTTATGCGCCTAAAAGCATTTTCAGGCCGAATGAGCTGATTTCTGCCAATTGCAGCAAAATACTGAAAGGAAAGTGGGTTTGCCTTCATATTTGACCCAGAACAACTCAGTTCAGCATGGAAATATCATTGCAACAGCTTTTATTTAGCCAGAAATCAAGAGTGTAAGTTTTTATGCGCCTAAAAGCATTTTCAGGCCGAATGAGCTGATTTCTGCCAATTGCAGCAAAATACTGAAAGGAAAGTGGGTTTGCCTTCATATTTGACCCAGAACAACTCAGTTCAGCATGGAAATATCATTGCAACAGCTTTTATTTAGCCAGAAATCAAGAGTGTAAGTTTTTATGCGCTTAAAAGCATTTTCAGGCCGAATGAGCTGATTTCTGCCAATTGCAGCAAAAGACTGAAAGGAAAGTGGGTTTGCCTTCATATTTGACCCAGAATAACTCAGTTCAGCATGGAAATATCATTGCAACAGCTTTTATTTAGTCAGAAATCAAGAGTGTAAGTTTTTATGCGCTTAAAAGCATTTTCAGGCCTAATGAGCTGATTTCTGCCAATTGCAGCAAAATACTGAAAGGAAAGTGGGTTTGCCTTCATATTTGACCCAGAACAACTCAGTTCAGCATGGAAATATCATTGCAACAGCTTTTATTTAGCCAGAAATCAAGAGTGTAAGTTTTTATGCGCTTAAAAGCATTTTCAGGCCGAATGAGCAAATATGCTTGTTTCTGCCAATTGCAGCAAAATACTGAAAGGAAAGTGGGTTTGCCTTCATATTTGACCCAGAACAACTCAGTTCAGCATGGAAATATCATTGCAACAGCTTTTATTTAGCCAGAAATCAAGAGTGTAAGTTTTTATGCGCTTAAAAGCATTTTCAGGCCGAATGAGCAAATATGCTTGTTTCTGCCAATTGCAGCAAAATACTAAAAGGAAAGTGGGTTTGCCTTCATATTTGACCCAGAACAACTCAGTTAAGCATGGAAATATCATTGCAACAGCTTTTATTTAGCCAGAAATCAAGAGTGTAAGTTTTTATGCGCTTAAAAGCATTTTCAGGCTGAATGAGCTGATTTCTGCCAATTGCAGCAAAATACTGAAAGGAAAGTGGGTTTGCCTTCATATTTGACCCAGAATAACTCAGTTCAGCATGGAAATATCATTGCAACAGCTTTTATTTAGCCAGAAATCAAGAGTGTAAGTTTTTATGCGCTTAAAAGCATTTTCAGGCCGAATGAGCAAATGTGCTTGTTTCTGCCAATTGCAGCAAAATACTGAAAGGAAAGTGGGTTTGCCTTCATTTTTGACCCAGAATAACTCAGTTCAGCATGGAAATATCATTGCAACAGCTTTTATTTAGCCAGAATTCAAGAGTGTAAGTTTTTATGCGCTTCAAAGCATTTTCAGGCCGAATGAGCAAATATGCTTGTTTCTGCCAATTGCAGCAAAATACTGAAAGGAAAGTGGGTTTGCCTTCATATTTGACCCAGAATAACTCAGTTCAGCATGGAAATATCATTGCAACAGCTTTTATTTAGCCAGAAATCAAGAGTGTAAGTTTTTATGCGCTTAAAAGCATTTTCAGGCCGAATGAGCTGATTTCTGCCAATTGCAGCAAAAGACTGAAAGGAAAGTGGGTTTGCCTTCATATTTGACCCAGAACAACTCAGTTCAGCATGGAAATATCATTGCAACAGCTTTTATTTAGCCAGAAATCAAGAGTGTAAGTTTTTATGCGCTTAAAAGCATTTTCAGGCCGAATGAGCTGATTTCTGCCAATTGCAGCAAAATACTGAAAGGAAAGTGGGTTTGCCTTCATATTTGACCCAGAACAACTCAGTTCAGCATGGAAATATCATTGCAACAGCTTTTATTTAGCCAGAAATCAAGAGTGTAAGTTTTTATGCGCTTAAAAGCATTTTCAGGCCGAATGAGCTGATTTCTGCCAATTGCAGCAAAATACTGAAAGAAAAGTGGGTTTGCCTTCATATTTGAGCCAGAACAACTCAGTTCAGCATGGAAATATCATTGCAACAGCTTTTATTTTGCCAGAAATCAAGAGTGTAAGTTTTTATGCGCTTAAAAGCATTTTCAGGCCGAATGAGCTGATTTCTGCCAATTGCAGCAAAAGACTGAAAGGAAAGTGGGTTTGCCTTCATATTTGAGCCAGAACAACTCAGTTCAGCATGGAAATATCATTGCAACAGCTTTTATTTTGCCAGAAATCAAGAGTGTAAGTTTTTATGCGCTTAAAAGCATTTTAGGCCGAATGAGCAAATATGCTTGTTTCTGCCAATTGCAGCAAAAGACTGAAAGGAAAGTGGGTTTGCCTTCATATTTGACCCAGAACAACTCAGTTCAGCATGGAAATATCATTGCAACAGCTTTTATTTAGCCAGAAATCAAGAGTGTAAGTTTTTATGCGCTTAAAAACATTTTCAGGCCGAATGAGCTGATTTCTGCCAATTGCAGCAAAATACTGAAAGGAAAGTGGGTTTGCCTTCATATTTGACCCAGAACAACTCAGTTCAGCATGGAAATATCATTGCAACAGCTTTTATTTAGCCAGAAATCAAGAGTGTAAGTTTTTATGCGCTTAAAAGCATTTTCAGGCCGAATGAGCTGATTTCTGCCAATTGCAGCAAAATACTGAAAGGAAAGTGGGTTTGCCTTCATATTTGACCCAGAACAACTCAGTTCAGCATGGAAATATCATTGCAACAGCTTTTATTTAGCCAGAAATCAAGAGTGTAAGATTTTATGCGCTTAAAAGCATTTTCAGGCCGAATGAGCTGATTTCTGCCAATTGCAGCAAAAGACTGAAAGAAAAGTGGGTTTGCCTTCATATTTGAGCCAGAACAACTCAGTTCAGCATGGAAATATCATTGCAACAGCTTTTATTTTGCCAGAAATCAAGAGTGTAAGTTTTTATGCGCTTAAAAGCATTTTCAGGCCGAATGAGCTGATTTCTGCCAATTGCAGCAAAAGACTGAAAGGAAAGTGCGTTTGCCTTCATATTTGAGCCAGAACAACTCATTTCAGCATGGAAATATCATTGCAACAGCTTTTATTTAGCCAGAAATCAAGAGTGTAAGTTTTTATGCGCTTAAAAGCATTTTCAGGCCGAATGAGCAAATATGCTTGTTTCTGCCAATTGCAGCAAAATACTGAAAGGAAAGTGGGTTTGCCTTCATATTTGACCCAGAACAACTCAGTTCAGCATGGAAATATCATTGCAACAGCTTTTATTTAGCCAGAAATCAAGAGTGTAAGTTTTTATGCGCTTAAAAGCATTTTCAGGCCGAATGAGCTGATTTCTGCCAATTGCAGCAAAATACTGAAAGGAAAGTGGGTTTGCCTTCATATTTGACCCAGAACAACTCAGTTCAACATGGAAATATCATTGCAACAGCTTTTATTTAGCCAGAAATCAAGAGTGTAAGTTTTTTTGCGCCTAAAAGCATTTTCAGGCCGAATGAGCTGATTTCTGCCAATTGCAGCAAAATACTGAAAGGAAAGTGGGTTTGCCTTCATATTTGACCCAGAACAACTCAGTTCAGCATGGAAATATCATTGCAACAGCTTTTATTTAGCCATAAATAAAGAGTGTAAGTTTTTATGCGCCTAAAAGCATTTTCAGGCCGAATGAGCTGATTTCTGCCAATTGCAGCAAAATACTGAAAGGAAAGTGGGTTTGCCTTCATATTTGACCCAGAATAACTCAGTTCAGCATGGAAATATCATTGCAACAGCTTTTATTTAGCCAGAAATCAAGAGTGTAAGTTTTTATGCGCTTAAAAGCATTTTCAGGCCGAATGAGCTGATTTCTGCCAATTGCAGCAAAATACTGAAAGGAAAGTGGGTTTGCCTTCATATTTGACCCAGAACAACTCAGTTCAGCATGGAAATATCATTGCAACAGCTTTTATTTAGCCAGAAATCAAGAGTGTAAGTTTTTATACGCTTAAAAGCATTTTCAGGCCGAATGAGCTGATTTCTGCCAATTGCAGGAAAAGACTGAAAGGAAAGTGGGTTTGCCTTCATATTTGACCCAGAACAACTCAGTTCAGCATGGAAATATCATTGCAACAGCTTTTATTTAGCCAGAAATCAAGAGTGTAAGTTTTTATGCGCTTAAAAGCATTTTCAGGCCGAATGAGCTGATTTCTGCCAATTGCAGCAAAATACTGAAAGGAAAGTGGGTTTGCCTTCATATTTGACCCAGAATAACTCAGTTCAGCATGGAAATATCATTGCAACAGCTTTTATTTAGTCAGAAATCAAGAGTGTAAGTTTTTATGCGTTTAAAAGCATTTTCAGGCCTAATGAGCTGATTTCTGCCAATTGCAGCAAAATACTGAAAGGAAAGTGGGTTTGCCTTCATATTTGACCCAGAACAACTCAGTTCAGCATGGAAATATCATTGCAACAGCTTTTATTTAGCCAGAAATCAAGAGTGTAAGTTTTTATGCGCTTAAAAGCATTTTCAGGCCGAATGAGCAAATATGCTTGTTTCTGCCAATTGCAGCAAAATACTGAAAGGAAAGTGGGTTTGCCTTCATATTTGACCCAGAACAACTCAGTTCAGCATGGAAATATCATTGCAACAGCTTTTATTTAGCCAGAAATCAAGAGTGTAAGTTTTTATGCGCTTAAAAGCATTTTCAGGCCGAATGAGCTGATTTCTGCCAATTGCAGCAAAATACTGAAAGGAAAGTGGGTTTGCCTTCATATTTGACCCAGAACAACTCAGTTCCGCATGGCAATATCATTGCAACAGCTTTTATTTAGCCAGAAATCAAGAGTGTAAGTTTTTATGCGCTTAAAAGCATTTTCAGGCCGAATGAGCTGATTTCTGCCAATTGCAGCAAAATACTGAAAGGAAAGTGGGTTTGCCTTCATATTTGACCCAGAACAACTCAGTTCAGCATGGAAATATCATTGCAACAGCTTTTATTTAGCCAGAAATCAAGAGTGTAAGTTTTTATGCGCTTAAAAGCATTTTCAGGCCGAATGAGCAAATATGCTTGTTTCTGCCAATTGCAGCAAAATACTAAAAGGAAAGTGGGTTTGCCTTCATATTTGACCCAGAACAACTCAGTTCAGCATGGAAATATCATTGCAACAGCTTTTATTTAGTCAGAAATCAAGAGTGTAAGTTTTTATGCGCTTAAAAGCATTTTCAGGCCGAATGAGCAAATATGCTTGTTTCTGCCAATTGCAGCAAAATACTGAAAGGAAAGTGGGTTTGCCTTCATATTTGACCCAGAACAACTCAGTTCAGCATGGAAATATCATTGCAACAGCTTTTATTTAGCCAGAAATCAAGAGTGTAAGTTTTTATGCGCTTAAAAGCATTTTCAGGCCGAATGAGCAAATATGCTTGTTTCTGCCAATTGCAGCAAAATACTGAAAGGAAAGTGGGTTTGCCTTCATATTTGACCCAGAACAACTCAGTTCAGCATGGAAATATCATTGCAACAGCTTTTATTTAGCCAGAAATCAAGAGTGTAAGTTTTTATGCGCCTAAAAGCATTTTCAGGCCGAATGAGCTGATTTCTGCCAATTGCAGCAAAATACTGAAAGGAAAGTGGGTTTGCCTTCATATTTGACCCAGAACAACTCAGTTCAGCATGGAAATATCATTGCAACAGCTTTTATTTAGCCAGAAATCAAGAGTGTAAGTTTTTATGCGCTTAAAAGCATTTTCAGGCCGAATGAGCTGATTTCTGCCAATTGCAGCAAAAGACTGAAAGGAAAGTGGGTTTGCCTTCATATTTGACCCAGAATAACTCAGTTCAGCATGGAAATATCATTGCAACAGCTTTTATTTAGTCAGAAATCAAGAGTGTAAGTTTTTATGCGCTTAAAAGCATTTTCAGGCCTAATGAGCTGATTTCTGCCAATTGCAGCAAAATACTGAAAGGAAAGTGGGTTTGCCTTCATATTTGACCCAGAACAACTCAGTTCAGCATGGAAATATCATTGCAACAGCTTTTATTTAGCCAGAAATCAAGAGTGTAAGTTTTTATGCGCTTAAAAGCATTTTCAGGCCGAATGAGCAAATATGCTTGTTTCTGCCAATTGCAGCAAAATACTGAAAGGAAAGTGGGTTTGCCTTCATATTTGACCCAGAACAACTCAGTTCAGCATGGAAATATCATTGCAACAGCTTTTATTTAGCCAGAAATCAAGAGTGTAAGTTTTTATGCGCTTAAAAGCATTTTCAGGCCGAATGAGCTGATTTCTGCCAATTGCAGCAAAATACTTAAAGGAAAGTGGGTTTGCCTTCATATTTGACCCAGAACAACTCAGTTCCGCATGGAAATATCATTGCAACAGCTTTTATTTAGCCAGAAATCAAGAGTGTAAGTTTTTATGCGCTTAAAAGCATTTTCAGGCCGAATGAGCTGATTTCTGCCAATTGCAGCAAAAGACTGAAAGGAAAGTGGGTTTGCCTTCATATTTGACCCAGAATAACTCAGTTCAGCATGGAAATATCATTGCAACAGCTTTTATTTAGTCAGAAATCAAGAGTGTAAGTTTTTATGCGCTTAAAAGCATTTTCAGGCCTAATGAGCTGATTTCTGCCAATTGCAGCAAAATACTGAAAGGAAAGTGGGTTTGCCTTCATATTTGACCCAGAACAACTCAGTTCAGCATGGAAATATCATTGCAACAGCTTTTATTTAGCCAGAAATCAAGAGTGTAAGTTTTTATGCGCTTAAAAGCATTTTCAGGCCGAATGAGCAAATATGCTTGTTTCTGCCAATTGCAGCAAAATACTGAAAGGAAAGTGGGTTTGCCTTCATATTTGACCCAGAACAACTCAGTTCAGCATGGAAATATCATTGCAACAGCTTTTATTTAGCCAGAAATCAAGAGTGTAAGTTTTTATGCGCTTAAAAGCATTTTCAGGCCGAATGAGCTGATTTCTGCCAATTGCAGCAAAATACTTAAAGGAAAGTGGGTTTGCCTTCATATTTGACCCAGAACAATTCAGTTCCGCATGGAAATATCATTGCAACAGCTTTTATTTAGCCAGAAATCAAGAGTGTAAGTTTTTATGCGCTTAAAAGCATTTTCAGGCCGAATGAGCTGATTTCTGCCAATTGCAGCAAAATACTGAAAGGAAAGTGGGTTTGCCTTCATATTTGACCCAGAACAACTCAGTTCAGCATGGAAATATCATTGCAACAGCTTTTATTTAGCCAGAAATCAAGAGTCTAAGTTTTTATGCGCTTAATAGCATTTTCAGGCCAATGAGCAAATATGCTTGTTTCTGCCAATTGCAGCAAAAGACTGATAGGAAAGTGGGTTTGCCTTCATATTTGACCCAGAACAACTCAGTTCAGCATGGAAATATCATTGCAACAGCTTTTATTTAGCCAGAAATCAAGAGTGTAAGTTTTTATGCGCTTAAAAGCATTTTCAGGCCGAATGAGCAAATATGCTTGTTTCTGCCAATTGCAGCAAAATACTAAAAGGAAAGTGGGTTTGCCTTCATATTTGACCCAGAACAACTCAGTTAAGCATGGAAATATCATTGCAACAGCTTTTATTTAGCCAGAAATCAAGAGTGTAAGTTTTTATGCGCTTAAAAGCATTTTCAGGCTGAATGAGCTGATTTCTGCCAATTGCAGCAAAATACTGAAAGGAAAGTGGGTTTGCCTTCATATTTGACCCAGAATAACTCAGTTCAGCATGGAAATATCATTGCAACAGCTTTTATTTAGCCAGAAATCAAGAGTGTAAGTTTTTATGCGCTTAAAAGCATTTTCAGGCCGAATGAGCAAATGTGCTTGTTTCTGCCAATTGCAGCAAAATACTGAAAGGAAAGTGGGTTTGCCTTCATTTTTGACCCAGAATAACTCAGTTCAGCATGGAAATATCATTGCAACAGCTTTTATTTAGCCAGAATTCAAGAGTGTAAGTTTTTATGCGCTTCAAAGCATTTTCAGGCCGAATGAGCAAATATGCTTGTTTCTGCCAATTGCAGCAAAATACTGAAAGGAAAGTGGGTTTGCCTTCATATTTGACCCAGAACAACTCAGTTCAGCATGGAAATATCATTGCAACAGCTTTTATTTAGCCAGAAATCAAGAGTGTAAGTTTTTATGCGCTTAAAAGCACTTTAGGCCGAATGAGCAAATATGCTTGTTTCTGCCAATTGCAGCAAAAGACTGAAAGGAAAGTGGGTTTGCCTTCATATTTGACCCAGAACAACTCAGTTCAGCATGGAAATATCATTGCAACAGCTTTTATTTAGCCAGAAATCAAGAGTGTAAGTTTTTATGCGCTTAAAAGCATTTTCAGGCCGAATGAGCTGATTTCTGCCAATTGCAGCAAAATACTGAAAGGAAAGTGGGTTTGCCTTCATATTTGACCCAGAACAACTCAGTTCAGCATGGAAATATCATTGCAACAGCTTTTATTTAGCCAGAAATCAAGAGTGTAAGTTTTTATGCGCTTAAAAGCATTTTCAGGCCGAATGAGCTGATTTCTGCCAATTGCAGCAAACTACTGAAAGGAAGGTGGGTTTGCCTTCATATTTGACCCAGAATAACTCAGTTCAGCATGGAAATATCATTGCAACAGCTTTTATTTAGCCAGAAATCAAGAGTGTAAGTTTTTATGCGCTTAAAAGCATTTTCAGGCCGAATGAGCAAATATGCTTGTTTCTGCCAATTGCAGCAAAATACTGAAAGGAAAGTGGGTTTGCCTTCATATTTGACCCAGAACAACTCAGTTCAGCATGGAAATATCATTGCAACAGCTTTTATTTAGCCAGAAATCAAGAGTGTAAGTTTTTATGCGCTTAAAAGCATTTTCAGGCCGAATGAGCAAATATGCTTGTTTCTGCCAATTGCAGCAAAATACTGAAAGGAAAGTGGGTTTGCCTTCATATTTGACCCAGAACAACTCAGTTCAGCATGGAAATATCATTGCAACAGCTTTTATTTAGCCAGAAATCAAGAGTGTAAGTTTTTATGCGCCTAAAAGCATTTTCAGGCCGAATGAGCTGATTTCTGCCAATTGCAGCAAAATACTGAAAGGAAAGTGGGTTTGCCTTCATATTTGACCCAGAACAACTCAGTTCAGCATGGAAATATCATTGCAACAGCTTTTATTTAGCCAGAAATCAAGAGTGTAAGTTTTTATGCGCTTAAAAGCATTTTCAGGCCGAATGAGCAAATATGCTTGTTTCTGCCAATTGCAGCAAAATACTGAAAGGAAAGTGGGTTTGCCTTCATATTTGACCCAGAACAACTCAGTTCAGCATGGAAATATCATTGCAACAGCTTTTATTTAGCCAGAAATCAAGAGTGTAAGTTTTTATGCGCCTAAAAGCATTTTCAGGCCGAATGAGCTGATTTCTGCCAATTGCAGCAAAATACTGAAAGGAAAGTGGGTTTGCCTTCATATTTGACCCAGAACAACTCAGTTCAGCATGGAAATATCATTGCAACAGCTTTTATTTAGCCAGAAATCAAGAGTGTAAGTTTTTATGCGCCTAAAAGCATTTTCAGGCCGAATGAGCTGATTTCTGCCAATTGCAGCAAAATACTGAAAGGAAAGTGGGTTTGCCTTCATATTTGACCCAGAACAACTCAGTTCAGCATGGAAATATCATTGCAACAGCTTTTATTTAGCCAGAAATCAAGAGTGTAAGTTTTTATGCGCTTAAAAGCATTTTCAGGCCGAATGAGCTGATTTCTGCCAATTGCAGCAAAAGACTGAAAGGAAAGTGGGTTTGCCTTCATATTTGACCCAGAATAACTCAGTTCAGCATGGAAATATCATTGCAACAGCTTTTATTTAGTCAGAAATCAAGAGTGTAAGTTTTTATGCGCTTAAAAGCATTTTCAGGCCTAATGAGCTGATTTCTGCCAATTGCAGCAAAATACTGAAAGGAAAGTGGGTTTGCCTTCATATTTGACCCAGAACAACTCAGTTCAGCATGGAAATATCATTGCAACAGCTTTTATTTAGCCAGAAATCAAGAGTGTAAGTTTTTATGCGCTTAAAAGCATTTTCAGGCCGAATGAGCAAATATGCTTGTTTCTGCCAATTGCAGCAAAATACTGAAAGGAAAGTGGGTTTGCCTTCATATTTGACCCAGAACAACTCAGTTCAGCATGGAAATATCATTGCAACAGCTTTTATTTAGCCAGAAATCAAGAGTGTAAGTTTTTATGCGCTTAAAAGCATTTTCAGGCCGAATGAGCTGATTTCTGCCAATTGCAGCAAAATACTGAAAGGAAAGTGGGTTTGCCTTCATATTTGACCCAGAACAACTCAGTTCCGCATGGAAATATCATTGCAACAGCTTTTATTTAGCCAGAAATCAAGAGTGTAAGTTTTTATGCGCTTAAAAGCATTTTCAGGCCGAATGAGCTGATTTCTGCCAATTGCAGCAAAAGACTGAAAGGAAAGTGGGTTTGCCTTCATATTTGACCCAGAATAACTCAGTTCAGCATGGAAATATCATTGCAACAGCTTTTATTTAGTCAGAAATCAAGAGTGTAAGTTTTTATGCGCTTAAAAGCATTTTCAGGCCTAATGAGCTGATTTCTGCCAATTGCAGCAAAATACTGAAAGGAAAGTGGGTTTGCCTTCATATTTGACCCAGAACAACTCAGTTCAGCATGGAAATATCATTGCAACAGCTTTTATTTAGCCAGAAATCAAGAGTGTAAGTTTTTATGCGCTTAAAAGCATTTTCAGGCCGAATGAGCAAATATGCTTGTTTCTGCCAATTGCAGCAAAATACTGAAAGGAAAGTGGGTTTGCCTTCATATTTGACCCAGAACAACTCAGTTCAGCATGGAAATATCATTGCAACAGCTTTTATTTAGCCAGAAATCAAGAGTGTAAGTTTTTATGCGCTTAAAAGCATTTTCAGGCCGAATGAGCTGATTTCTGCCAATTGCAGCAAAATACTTAAAGGAAAGTGGGTTTGCCTTCATATTTGACCCAGAACAATTCAGTTCCGCATGGAAATATCATTGCAACAGCTTTTATTTAGCCAGAAATCAAGAGTGTAAGTTTTTATGCGCTTAAAAGCATTTTCAGGCCGAATGAGCTGATTTCTGCCAATTGCAGCAAAATACTGAAAGGAAAGTGGGTTTGCCTTCATATTTGACCCAGAACAACTCAGTTCAGCATGGAAATATCATTGCAACAGCTTTTATTTAGCCAGAAATCAAGAGTCTAAGTTTTTATGCGCTTAATAGCATTTTCAGGCCAATGAGCAAATATGCTTGTTTCTGCCAATTGCAGCAAAAGACTGATAGGAAAGTGGGTTTGCCTTCATATTTGACCCAGAACAACTCAGTTCAGCATGGAAATATCATTGCAACAGCTTTTATTTAGCCAGAAATCAAGAGTGTAAGTTTTTATGCGTTTAAAAGCATTTTCAGGCCGAATGAGCAAATATGCTTGTTTCTGCCAATTGCAGCAAAATACTAAAAGGAAAGTGGGTTTGCCTTCATATTTGACCCAGAACAACTCAGTTAAGCATGGAAATATCATTGCAACAGCTTTTATTTAGCCAGAAATCAAGAGTGTAAGTTTTTATGCGCTTAAAAGCATTTTCAGGCCGAATGAGCTGATTTCTGCCAATTGCAGCAAAATACTGAAAGGAAAGTGGGTTTGCCTTCATATTTGACCCAGAATAACTCAGTTCAGCATGGAAATATCATTGCAACAGCTTTTATTTAGCCAGAAATCAAGAGTGTAAGTTTTTATGCGCTTAAAAGCATTTTCAGGCCGAATGAGCAAATGTGCTTGTTTCTGCCAATTGCAGCAAAATACTGAAAGGAAAGTGGGTTTGCCTTCATTTTTGACCCAGAATAACTCAGTTCAGCATGGAAATATCATTGCAACAGCTTTTATTTAGCCAGAATTCAAGAGTGTAAGTTTTTATGCGCTTCAAAGCATTTTCAGGCCGAATGAGCAAATATGCTTGTTTCTGCCAATTGCAGCAAAATACTGAAAGGAAAGTGGGTTTGCCTTCATATTTGACCCAGAATAACTCAGTTCAGCATGGAAATATCATTGCAACAGCTTTTATTTAGCCAGAAATCAAGAGTGTAAGTTTTTATGCGCTTAAAAGCATTTTCAGGCCGAATGAGCTGATTTCTGCCAATTGCAGCAAAAGACTGAAAGGAAAGTGGGTTTGCCTTCATATTTGACCCAGAACAACTCAGTTCAGCATGGAAATATCATTGCAACAGCTTTTATTTAGCCAGAAATCAAGAGTGTAAGTTTTTATGCGCTTAAAAGCACTTTAGGCCGAATGAGCAAATATGCTTGTTTCTGCCAATTGCAGCAAAAGACTGAAAGGAAAGTAGGTTTGCCTTCATATTTGACCCAGAACAACTCAGTTCAGCATGGAAATATCATTGCAACAGCTTTTATTTAGCCAGAAATCAAGAGTGTAAGTTTTTATGCGCTTAAAAGCATTTTCAGGCCGAATGAGCTGATTTCTGCCAATTGCAGCAAAAGACTGAAAGGAAAGTGGGTTTGCCTTCATATTTGACCCAGAATAACTCAGTTCAGCATGGAAATATCATTGCAACAGCTTTTATTTAGTCAGAAATCAAGAGTGTAAGTTTTTATGCGCTTAAAAGCATTTTCAGGCCTAATGAGCTGATTTCTGCCAATTGCAGCAAAATACTGAAAGGAAAGTGGGTTTGCCTTCATATTTGACCCAGAACAACTCAGTTCAGCATGGAAATATCATTGCAACAGCTTTTATTTAGCCAGAAATCAAGAGTGTAAGTTTTTATGCGCTTAAAAGCATTTTCAGGCCGAATGAGCTGATTTCTGCCAATTGCAGCAAAAGACTGAAAGGAAAGTGGGTTTGCCTTCATATTTGACCCAGAATAACTCAGTTCAGCATGGAAATATCATTGCAACAGCTTTTATTTAGTCAGAAATCAAGAGTGTAAGTTTTTATGCGCTTAAAAGCATTTTCAGGCCTAATGAGCTGATTTCTGCCAATTGCAGCAAAATACTGAAAGGAAAGTGGGTTTGCCTTCATATTTGACCCAGAACAACTCAGTTCAGCATGGAAATATCATTGCAACAGCTTTTATTTAGCCAGAAATCAAGAGTGTAAGTTTTTATGCGCTTAAAAGCATTTTCAGGCCGAATGAGCAAATATGCTTGTTTCTGCCAATTGCAGCAAAATACTGAAAGGAAAGTGGGTTTGCCTTCATATTTGACCCAGAACAACTCAGTTCAGCATGGAAATATCATTGCAACAGCTTTTATTTAGCCAGAAATCAAGAGTGTAAGTTTTTATGCGCTTAAAAGCATTTTCAGGCCGAATGAGCTGATTTCTGCCAATTGCAGCAAAATACTTAAAGGAAAGTGGGTTTGCCTTCATATTTGACCCAGAACAATTCAGTTCCGCATGGAAATATCATTGCAACAGCTTTTATTTAGCCAGAAATCAAGAGTGTAAGTTTTTATGCGCTTAAAAGCATTTTCAGGCCGAATGAGCTGATTTCTGCCAATTGCAGCAAAATACTGAAAGGAAAGTGGGTTTGCCTTCATATTTGACCCAGAACAACTCAGTTCAGCATGGAAATATCATTGCAACAGCTTTTATTTAGCCAGAAATCAAGAGTCTAAGTTTTTATGCGCTTAATAGCATTTTCAGGCCAATGAGCAAATATGCTTGTTTCTGCCAATTGCAGCAAAAGACTGATAGGAAAGTGGGTTTGCCTTCATATTTGACCCAGAACAACTCAGTTCAGCATGGAAATATCATTGCAACAGCTTTTATTTAGCCAGAAATCAAGAGTGTAAGTTTTTATGCGTTTAAAAGCATTTTCAGGCCGAATGAGCAAATATGCTTGTTTCTGCCAATTGCAGCAAAATACTAAAAGGAAAGTGGGTTTGCCTTCATATTTGACCCAGAACAACTCAGTTAAGCATGGAAATATCATTGCAACAGCTTTTATTTAGCCAGAAATCAAGAGTGTAAGTTTTTATGCGCTTAAAAGCATTTTCAGGCCGAATGAGCTGATTTCTGCCAATTGCAGCAAAATACTGAAAGGAAAGTGGGTTTGCCTTCATATTTGACCCAGAATAACTCAGTTCAGCATGGAAATATCATTGCAACAGCTTTTATTTAGCCAGAAATCAAGAGTGTAAGTTTTTATGCGCTTAAAAGCATTTTCAGGCCGAATGAGCAAATGTGCTTGTTTCTGCCAATTGCAGCAAAATACTGAAAGGAAAGTGGGTTTGCCTTCATTTTTGACCCAGAATAACTCAGTTCAGCATGGAAATATCATTGCAACAGCTTTTATTTAGCCAGAATTCAAGAGTGTAAGTTTTTATGCGCTTCAAAGCATTTTCAGGCCGAATGAGCAAATATGCTTGTTTCTGCCAATTGCAGCAAAATACTGAAAGGAAAGTGGGTTTGCCTTCATATTTGACCCAGAATAACTCAGTTCAGCATGGAAATATCATTGCAACAGCTTTTATTTAGCCAGAAATCAAGAGTGTAAGTTTTTATGCGCTTAAAAGCATTTTCAGGCCGAATGAGCTGATTTCTGCCAATTGCAGCAAAAGACTGAAAGGAAAGTGGGTTTGCCTTCATATTTGACCCAGAACAACTCAGTTCAGCATGGAAATATCATTGCAACAGCTTTTATTTAGCCAGAAATCAAGAGTGTAAGTTTTTATGCGCTTAAAAGCACTTTAGGCCGAATGAGCAAATATGCTTGTTTCTGCCAATTGCAGCAAAAGACTGAAAGGAAAGTAGGTTTGCCTTCATATTTGACCCAGAACAACTCAGTTCAGCATGGAAATATCATTGCAACAGCTTTTATTTAGCCAGAAATCAAGAGTGTAAGTTTTTATGCGCTTAAAAGCATTTTCAGGCCGAATGAGCAAATATGCTTGTTTCTGCCAATTGCAGCAAAATACTGAAAGGAAAGTAGGTTTGCCTTCATATTTGACCCAGAACAACTCAGTTCAGCATGGAAAAATCATTGCAACAGCTTTTATTTAGCCAGAAATCAAGAGTGTAAGTTTTTATGCGCTTAAAAACATTTTCAGGCCGAATGAGCTGATTTCTGCCAATTGCAGCAAAATACTGAAAGGAAAGTGGGTTTGCCTTCATATTTGACCCAGAACAACTCAGTTCAGCATGGAAATATCATTGCAACAGCTTTTATTTAGCCAGAAATCAAGAGTGTAAGTTTTTATGCGCTTAAAAGCA
Source organism: Channa argus (assembly GCF_033026475.1). NCBI lineage: Eukaryota > Metazoa > Chordata > Actinopteri > Anabantiformes > Channidae > Channa > Channa argus. The sequence goes on from NW_027125220.1 coordinate 903,424, forward strand.
TTTTCAGGCCGAATGAGCTGATTTCTGCCAATTGCAGCAAAATACTGAAAGGAAAGTGGGTTTGCCTTCATATTTGACCCAGAACAACTCAGTTCAGCATGGAAATATCATTGCAACAGCTTTTATTTAGCCAGAAATCAAGAGTGTAAGTTTTTATGCGCTTAAAAGCATTTTCAGGCCGAATGAGCTGATTTCTGCCAATTGCAGCAAAAGACTGAAAGGAAAGTGGGTTTGCCTTCATATTTGAGCCAGAACAACTCAGTTCAGCATGGAAATATCATTGCAACAGCTTTTATTTTGCCAGAAATCAAGAGTGTAAGTTTTTATGCGCTTAAAAGCATTTTAGGCCGAATGAGCAAATATGCTTGTTTCTGCCAATTGCAGCAAAAGACTGAAAGGAAAGTGGGTTTGCCTTCATATTTGACCCAGAACAACTCAGTTCAGCATGGAAATATCATTGCAACAGCTTTTATTTAGCCAGAAATCAAGAGTGTAATTTTTTATGCGCTTAAAAACATTTTCAGGCCGAATGAGCTGATTTCTGCCAATTGCAGCAAAATACTGAAAGGAAAGTGGGTTTGCCTTCATATTTGACCCAGAACAACTCAGTTCAGCATGGAAATATCATTGCAACAGCTTTTATTTAGCCAGAAATCAAGAGTGTAAGTTTTTATGCGCTTAAAAGCATTTTCAGGCCGAATGAGCTGATTTCTGCCAATTGCAGCAAAATACTGAAAGGAAAGTGGGTTTGCCTTCATATTTGACCCAGAACAACTCAGTTCAGCATGGAAATATCATTGCAACAGCTTTTATTTAGCCAGAAATCAAGAGTGTAAGATTTTATGCGCTTAAAAGCATTTTCAGGCCGAATGAGCAAATATGCTTGTTTCTGCCAATTGCAGCAAAATACTAAAAGGAAAGTGGGTTTGCCTTCATATTTGACCCAGAACAACTCAGTTCAGCATGGAAATATCATTGCAACAGCTTTTATTTAGCCAGAAATCAAGAGTGTAAGTTTTTATGCGCTTAAAAGCATTTTCAGGCCAATGAGCAAATATGCTTGTTTCTGCCAATTGCATCAAAAGACTGATAGGAAAGTGGGTTTGCCTTCATATTTGACCCAGAACAACTCAGTTCAGCATGGAAATATCATTGCAACAGCTTTTATTTAGCCAGAAATCAAGAGTGTAAGTTTTTATGCGCTTAAAAGCATTTTCAGGCCGAATGAGCAAATATGCTTGTTTCTGCCAATTGCAGCAAAATACTGAAAGGAAAGTGGGTTTGCCTTCATATTTGACCCAGAACAACTCAGTTCAGCATGGAAATATCATTGCAACAGCTTTTATTTAGCCAGAAATCAAGAGTGTAAGTTTTTATGCGCTTAAAAGCATTTTCAGGCTGAATGAGCTGATTTCTGCCAATTGCAGCAAAATACTGAAAGGAAAGTGGGTTTGCCTTCATATTTGACCCAGAATAACTCAGTTCAGCATGGAAATATCATTGCAACAGCTTTTATTTAGCCAGAAATCAAGAGTGTAAGTTTTTATGCGCCTAAAAGCATTTTCAGGCCGAAGGAGCTGATTTCTGCCAATTGCAGCAAAATACTGAAAGGAAAGTGGGTTTGCCTTCATATTTGACCCAGAACAACTCAGTTCAGCATGGAAATATCATTGCAACAGCTTTTATTTAGCCAAAAATCAAGAGTGTACGTTTTTATGCGTTTAAAAGCATTGTCAGGCCGAATGTGCAAATATGCTTGTTTCTGCCAATTGCAGCAAAATACTGAAAGGAAAGTGGGTTTGCCTTCATATTTGACCCAGAATAACTCAGTTCAGCATGGAAATATCATTGCAACAGCTTTTATTTAGTCAGAAATAAAGAGTGTAAGTTTTTATGCGTTTAAAAGCATTTTCAGGCCTAATGAGCTGATTTCTGCCAATTGCAGCAAAATACTGAAAGGAAAGTGGGTTTGCCTTCATATTTGACCCAGAACAACTCAGTTCAGCATGGAAATATCATTGCAACAGCTTTTATTTAGCCAGAAATCAAGAGTGTAAGTTTTTATGCGCTTAAAAGCATTTTCAGGCCGAATGAGCAAATATGCTTGTTTCTGCCAATTGCAGCAAAATACTGAAAGGAAAGTGGGTTTGCCTTCATATTTGACCCAGAACAACTCAGTTCAGCATGGAAATATCATTGCAACAGCTTTTATTTAGCCAGAAATCAAGAGTGTAAGTTTTTATGCGCTTAAAAGCATTTTCAGGCCGAATGAGCTGATTTCTGCCAATTGCAGCAAAATACTGAAAGGAAAGTGGGTTTGTCTTCATATTTGACCCAGAACAACTCAGTTCAGCATGGACATATCATTGCAACAGCTTTTATTTAGCCAGAAATCAAGAGTGTAAGTTTTTATGCGCTTAAAAGCATTTTCAGGCCGAATGAGCAAATATGCTTGTTTCTGCCAATTGCAGCAAAATACTAAAAGGAAAGTGGGTTTGCCTTCATATTTGACCCAGAACAACTCAGTTCAGCATGGAAATATCATTGCAACAGCTTTTATTTAGCCAGAAATCAAGAGTGTAAGTTTTTATGCGCTTAAAAGCATTTTCAGGCCAATGAGCAAATATGCTTGTTTCTGCCAATTGCATCAAAAGACTGATAGGAAAGTGGGTTTGCCTTCATATTTGACCCAGAACAACTCAGTTCAGCATGGAAATATCATTGCAACAGCTTTTATTTAGCCAGAAATCAAGAGTGTAAGTTTTTATGCGCTTAAAAGCATTTTCAGGCCGAATGAGCAAATATGCTTGTTTCTGCCAATTGCAGCAAAATACTGAAAGGAAAGTGGGTTTGCCTTCATATTTGACCCAGAACAACTCAGTTCAGCATGGAAATATCATTGCAACAGCTTTTATTTAGCCAGAAATCAAGAGTGTAAGTTTTTATGCGCTTAAAAGCATTTTCAGGCTGAATGAGCTGATTTCTGCCAATTGCAGCAAAATACTGAAAGGAAAGTGGGTTTGCCTTCATATTTGACCCAGAATAACTCAGTTCAGCATGGAAATATCATTGCAACAGCTTTTATTTTGCCAGAAATCAAGAGTGTAAGTTTTTATGCGCTTAAAAGCATTTTCAGGCCGAATGAGCTGATTTCTGCCAATTGCAGCAAAAGACTGAAAGGAAAGTGGGTTTGCCTTCATATTTGAGCCAGAACAACTCAGTTCAGCATGGAAATATCATTGCAACAGCTTTTATTTTGCCAGAAATCAAGAGTGTAAGTTTTTATGCGCTTAAAAGCATTTTAGGCCGAATGAGCAAATATGCTTGTTTCTGCCAATTGCAGCAAAAGACTGAAAGGAAAGTGGGTTTGCCTTCATATTTGAACCAGAACAACTCAGTTCAGCATGGAAATATCATTGCAACAGCTTTTATTTAGCCAGAAATCAAGAGTGTAAGTTTTTATGCGCTTAAAAACATTTTCAGGCCGAATGAGCTGATTTCTGCCAATTGCAGCAAAATACTGAAAGGAAAGTGGGTTTGCCTTCATATTTGACCCAGAACAACTCAGTTCAGCATGGAAATATCATTGCAACAGCTTTTATTTAGCCAGAAATCAAGAGTGTAAGTTTTTATGCGCTTAAAAGCATTTTCAGGCCGAATGAGCTGATTTCTGCCAATTGCAGCAAAATACTGAAAGGAAAGTGGGTTTGCCTTCATATTTGACCCAGAATAACTCAGTTCAGCATGGAAATATCATTGCAACAGCTTTTATTTAGCCAGAAATCAAGAGTGTAAGTTTTTATGCGCTTAAAAGCATTTTCAGGCCGAATGAGCTGATTTCTGCCAATTGCAGCAAAATACTGAAAGGAAAGTGGGTTTGCCTTCATATTTGACCCAGAACAACTCAGTTCAGCATGGAAATATCATTGCAACAGCTTTTATTTAGCCAGAAATCAAGAGTGTAAGTTTTTATACGCTTAAAAGCATTTTCAGGCCGAATGAGCTGATTTCTGCCAATTGCAGGAAAAGACTGAAAGGAAAGTGGGTTTGCCTTCATATTTGACCCAGAACAACTCAGTTCAGCATGGAAATATCATTGCAACAGCTTTTATTTAGCCAGAAATCAAGAGTGTAAGTTTTTATGCGCTTAAAAGCATTTTCAGGCCGAATGAGCTGATTTCTGCCAATTGCAGCAAAATACTGAAAGGAAAGTGGGTTTGCCTTCATATTTGACCCAGAATAACTCAGTTCAGCATGGAAATATCATTGCAACAGCTTTTATTTAGTCAGAAATCAAGAGTGTAAGTTTTTATGCGTTTAAAAGCATTTTCAGGCCTAATGAGCTGATTTCTGCCAATTGCAGCAAAATACTGAAAGGAAAGTGGGTTTGCCTTCATATTTGACCCAGAACAACTCAGTTCAGCATGGAAATATCATTGCAACAGCTTTTATTTAGCCAGAAATCAAGAGTGTAAGTTTTTATGCGCTTAAAAGCATTTTCAGGCCGAATGAGCAAATATGCTTGTTTCTGCCAATTGCAGCAAAATACTGAAAGGAAAGTGGGTTTGCCTTCATATTTGACCCAGAACAACTCAGTTCAGCATCGAAATATCATTGCAACAGCTTTTATTTAGCCAGAAATCAAGAGTGTAAGTTTTTATGCGCTTAAAAGCATTTTCAGGCCGAATGAGCTGATTTCTGCCAATTGCAGCAAAATACTGAAAGGAAAGTGGGTTTGCCTTCATATTTGACCCAGAACAACTCAGTTCCGCATGGCAATATCATTGCAACAGCTTTTATTTAGCCAGAAATCAAGAGTGTAAGTTTTTATGCGCTTAAAAGCATTTTCAGGCCGAATGAGCTGATTTCTGCCAATTGCAGCAAAATACTGAAAGGAAAGTGGGTTTGCCTTCATATTTGACCCAGAACAACTCAGTTCAGCATGGAAATATCATTGCAACAGCTTTTATTTAGCCAGAAATCAAGAGTGTAAGTTTTTATGCGCTTAAAAGCATTTTCAGGCCAAATGAGCAAATATGCTTGTTTCTGCCAATTGCAGCAAAATACTAAAAGGAAAGTGGGTTTGCCTTCATATTTGACCCAGAACAACTCAGTTCAGCATGGAAATATCATTGCAACAGCTTTTATTTAGCCAGAAATCAAGAGTGTAAGTTTTTATGCGCTTAAAAGCATTTTCAGGCCGAATGAGCAAATATGCTTGTTTCTGCCAATTGCATCAAAAGACTGATAGGAAAGTGGGTTTGCCTTCATATTTGACCCAGAACAACTCAGTTCAGCATGGAAATATCATTGCAACAGCTTTTATTTAGCCAGAAATCAAGAGTGTAAGTTTTTATGCGCTTAAAAGCATTTTCAGGCCGAATGAGCAAATATGCTTGTTTCTGCCAATTGCAGCAAAATACTGAAAGGAAAGTGGGTTTGCCTTCATATTTGACCCAGAACAACTCAGTTCAGCATGGAAATATCATTGCAACAGCTTTTATTTAGCCAGAAATCAAGAGTGTAAGTTTTTATGCGCTTAAAAGCATTTTCAGGCTGAATGAGCTGATTTCTGCCAATTGCAGCAAAATACTGAAAGGAAAGTGGGTTTGCCTTCATATTTGACCCAGAATAACTCAGTTCAGCATGGAAATATCATTGCAACAGCTTTTATTTAGCCAGAAATCAAGAGTGTAAGTTTTTATGCGCTTAAAAGCATTTTCAGGCCGAATGAGCAAATGTGCTTGTTTTTGCCAATTGCAGCAAAATACTGAAAGGAAAGTTGGTTTGCCTTCATATTTGACCCAGAATAACTCAGTTCAGCATGGAAATATCATTGCAACAGCTTTTATTTAGCCAGAAATCAAGAGTGTAAGTTTTTATGCGCTTCAAAGCATTTTCAGGCCGAATGAGCCGATTTTTGCCAATTGCAGCAAAATACTGATAGGAAAGTGGGTTTGCCTTCATATTTGACCCAGAACAACTCAGTTCAGCATGGAAATATCATTGCAACAGCTTTTATTTAGCCAGAAATCAAGAGTGTAATTTTTTATACGCTTAAAAGCATTTTCAGGACGCATGAGCAAATATGCTTGTTTCTGCCAATTGCAGCAAAATACTGAAAGGAAAGTGGGTTTGCCTTCATATTTGACCCAGAACAACTCAGTTCAGCGTGGAAATATCATTGCAACAGCTTTTATTTAGTCAGAAATCATGAGTGTAAGTTTTTATGCGCTTAAAAGCATTTTCAGGCCTAATAAGCTGATTTCTGCCAATTGCAGCAAAATACTGAAAGGAAAGTGGGTTTGCCTTCATATTTGACCCAGAACAACTCAGTTCAGCATGGAAATATCATTGCAACAGCTTTTATTTAGCCAAAAATCAAGAGTGTACGTTTTTATGCGCTTAAAAGCATTGTCAGGCCGAATGTGCAAATATGCTTGTTTCTGCCAATTGCAGCAAAATACTGAAAAGAAAATGGGTTTGCCTTCATATTTGACCCAAACAACTCAGTTCAGCATGGAAATATCATTGCAACAGCTTTTATTTAGCCAAAAATCAAGAGTGTAAGTTTTTATGCGCTTAAAAGCATTTTCAGAACGAATGAGCAAATATACTTGTTTCTGCCAATTGCAGCAAAATACTGAAAGGAAAGTGGGTTTGCCTTCATATTTGACCCAGAACAACTCAGTTCAGCATGGAAATATCATTGCAACAGCTTTTATTTAGCCAGAAGTCAAGAGTGTAAGTTTTTATGCGCTTAAAAGCATTTTCAGGCCGAATGAGCTGATTTCTGCCAATTGCAGCAAAATACTGAAAGGAAAGTGGGTTTGCCTTCATATTTGACCCAGAATAACTCAGTTCAGCATGGAAATATCATTGCAACTGCTTTTATTTAGCCAGAAATCAAGAGTGTAAGTTTTTATGCGCTTAAAAGCATTTTCAGGCCGAATGAGCAAATATGCTTGTTTCTGCCAATTGCAGCAAAATACTGAAAGGAAAGTGGGTTTGCCTTCATATTTGACCCAGAACAACTCAGTTCAGCATGGAAATATCATTGCAACAGCTTTTATTTAGCCAGAAATCAAGAGTGTAAGTTTTTATGCGCTTAAAAGCATTTTCAGGCCGAATGAGCTGATTTCTGCCAATTGCAGCAAAATACTGAAAGGAAAGTGGGTTTGCCTTCATATTTGACCCAGAACAACTCAGTTCAGCATGGAAATATCATTGCAACAGCTTTTATTTAGCCAGAAATCAAGAGTGTAAGTTTTTATGCGCTTAAAAGCATTTTCAGGCCGAATGAGCAAATATGCTTGTTTCTGCCAATTGCAGCAAAATACTAAAAGGAAAGTGGGTTTGCCTTCATATTTGACCCAGAACAACTCAGTTCAGCATGGAAATATCATTGCAACAGCTTTTATTTAGCCAGAAATCAAGAGTGTAAGTTTTTATGCGCTTAAAAGCATTTTCAGGCCAATGAGCAAATATGCTTGTTTCTGCCAATTGCATCAAAAGACTGATAGGAAAGTGGGTTTGCCTTCATATTTGACCCAGAACAACTCAGTTCAGCATGGAAATATCATTGCAACAGCTTTTATTTAGCCAGAAATCAAGAGTGTAAGTTTTTATGCGCTTAAAAGCATTTTCAGGCCGAATGAGCAAATATGCTTGTTTCTGCCAATTGCAGCAAAATACTGAAAGGAAAGTGGGTTTGCCTTCATATTTGACCCAGAACAACTCAGTTCAGCATGGAAATATCATTGCAACAGCTTTTATTTAGCCAGAAATCAAGAGTGTAAGTTTTTATGCGCTTAAAAGCATTTTCAGGCTGAATGAGCTGATTTCTGCCAATTGCAGCAAAATACTGAAAGGAAAGTGGGTTTGCCTTCATATTTGACCCAGAATAACTCAGTTCAGCATGGAAATATCATTGCAACAGCTTTTATTTAGCCAGAAATCAAGAGTGTAAGTTTTTATGCGCCTAAAAGCATTTTCAGGCCGAAGGAGCTGATTTCTGCCAATTGCAGCAAAATACTGAAAGGAAAGTGGGTTTGCCTTCATATTTGACCCAGAACAACTCAGTTCAGCATGGAAATATCATTGCAACAGCTTTTATTTAGCCAAAAATCAAGAGTGTACGTTTTTATGCGCTTAAAAGCATTGTCAGGCCGAATGTGCAAATATGCTTGTTTCTGCCAATTGCAGCAAAATACTGAAAGGAAAGTGGGTTTGCCTTCATATTTGACCCAGAATAACTCAGTTCAGCATGGAAATATCATTGCAACAGCTTTTATTTAGTCAGAAATAAAGAGTGTAAGTTTTTATGCGTTTAAAAGCATTTTCAGGCCTAATGAGCTGATTTCTGCCAATTGCAGCAAAATACTGAAAGGAAAGTGGGTTTGCCTTCATATTTGACCCAGAACAACTCAGTTCAGCATGGAAATATCATTGCAACAGCTTTTATTTAGCCAGAAATCAAGAGTGTAAGTTTTTATGCGCTTAAAAGCATTTTCAGGCCGAATGAGCAAATATGCTTGTTTCTGCCAATTGCAGCAAAATACTGAAAGGAAAGTGGGTTTGCCTTCATATTTGACCCAGAACAACTCAGTTCAGCATGGAAATATCATTGCAACAGCTTTTATTTAGCCAGAAATCAAGAGTGTAAGTTTTTATGCGCTTAAAAGCATTTTCAGGCCGAATGAGCTGATTTCTGCCAATTGCAGCAAAATACTGAAAGGAAAGTGGGTTTGTCTTCATATTTGACCCAGAACAACTCAGTTCAGCATGGACATATCATTGCAACAGCTTTTATTTAGCCAGAAATCAAGAGTGTAAGTTTTTATGCGCTTAAAAGCATTTTCAGGCCGAATGAGCAAATATGCTTGTTTCTGCCAATTGCAGCAAAATACTAAAAGGAAAGTGGGTTTGCCTTCATATTTGACCCAGAACAACTCAGTTCAGCATGGAAATATCATTGCAACAGCTTTTATTTAGCCAGAAATCAAGAGTGTAAGTTTTTATGCGCTTAAAAGCATTTTCAGGCCAATGAGCAAATATGCTTGTTTCTGCCAATTGCATCAAAAGACTGATAGGAAAGTGGGTTTGCCTTCATATTTGACCCAGAACAACTCAGTTCAGCATGGAAATATCATTGCAACAGCTTTTATTTAGCCAGAAATCAAGAGTGTAAGTTTTTATGCGCTTAAAAGCATTTTCAGGCCGAATGAGCAAATATGCTTGTTTCTGCCAATTGCAGCAAAATACTGAAAGGAAAGTGGGTTTGCCTTCATATTTGACCCAGAACAACTCAGTTCAGCATGGAAATATCATTGCAACAGCTTTTATTTAGCCAGAAATCAAGAGTGTAAGTTTTTATGCGCTTAAAAGCATTTTCAGGCTGAATGAGCTGATTTCTGCCAATTGCAGCAAAATACTGAAAGGAAAGTGGGTTTGCCTTCATATTTGACCCAGAATAACTCAGTTCAGCATGGAAATATCATTGCAACAGCTTTTATTTTGCCAGAAATCAAGAGTGTAAGTTTTTATGCGCTTAAAAGCATTTTCAGGCCGAATGAGCTGATTTCTGCCAATTGCAGCAAAAGACTGAAAGGAAAGTGGGTTTGCCTTCATATTTGAGCCAGAACAACTCAGTTCAGCATGGAAATATCATTGCAACAGCTTTTATTTTGCCAGAAATCAAGAGTGTAAGTTTTTATGCGCTTAAAAGCATTTTAGGCCGAATGAGCAAATATGCTTGTTTCTGCCAATTGCAGCAAAAGACTGAAAGGAAAGTGGGTTTGCCTTCATATTTGAACCAGAACAACTCAGTTCAGCATGGAAATATCATTGCAACAGCTTTTATTTAGCCAGAAATCAAGAGTGTAAGTTTTTATGCGCTTAAAAACATTTTCAGGCCGAATGAGCTGATTTCTGCCAATTGCAGCAAAATACTGAAAGGAAAGTGGGTTTGCCTTCATATTTGACCCAGAACAACTCAGTTCAGCATGGAAATATCATTGCAACAGCTTTTATTTAGCCAGAAATCAAGAGTGTAAGTTTTTATGCGCTTAAAAGCATTTTCAGGCCGAATGAGCTGATTTCTGCCAATTGCAGCAAAATACTGAAAGGAAAGTGGGTTTGCCTTCATATTTGACCCAGAATAACTCAGTTCAGCATGGAAATATCATTGCAACAGCTTTTATTTAGCCAGAAATCAAGAGTGTAAGTTTTTATGCGCTTAAAAGCATTTTCAGGCCGAATGAGCTGATTTCTGCCAATTGCAGCAAAATACTGAAAGGAAAGTGGGTTTGCCTTCATATTTGACCCAGAACAACTCAGTTCAGCATGGAAATATCATTGCAACAGCTTTTATTTAGCCAGAAATCAAGAGTGTAAGTTTTTATACGCTTAAAAGCATTTTCAGGCCGAATGAGCTGATTTCTGCCAATTGCAGGAAAAGACTGAAAGGAAAGTGGGTTTGCCTTCATATTTGACCCAGAACAACTCAGTTCAGCATGGAAATATCATTGCAACAGCTTTTATTTAGCCAGAAATCAAGAGTGTAAGTTTTTATGCGCTTAAAAGCATTTTCAGGCCGAATGAGCTGATTTCTGCCAATTGCAGCAAAATACTGAAAGGAAAGTGGGTTTGCCTTCATATTTGACCCAGAATAACTCAGTTCAGCATGGAAATATCATTGCAACAGCTTTTATTTAGTCAGAAATCAAGAGTGTAAGTTTTTATGCGTTTAAAAGCATTTTCAGGCCTAATGAGCTGATTTCTGCCAATTGCAGCAAAATACTGAAAGGAAAGTGGGTTTGCCTTCATATTTGACCCAGAACAACTCAGTTCAGCATGGAAATATCATTGCAACAGCTTTTATTTAGCCAGAAATCAAGAGTGTAAGTTTTTATGCGCTTAAAAGCATTTTCAGGCCGAATGAGCAAATATGCTTGTTTCTGCCAATTGCAGCAAAATACTGAAAGGAAAGTGGGTTTGCCTTCATATTTGACCCAGAACAACTCAGTTCAGCATGGAAATATCATTGCAACAGCTTTTATTTAGCCAGAAATCAAGAGTGTAAGTTTTTATGCGCTTAAAAGCATTTTCAGGCCGAATGAGCTGATTTCTGCCAATTGCAGCAAAATACTGAAAGGAAAGTGGGTTTGCCTTCATATTTGACCCAGAACAACTCAGTTCCGCATGGCAATATCATTGCAACAGCTTTTATTTAGCCAGAAATCAAGAGTGTAAGTTTTTATGCGCTTAAAAGCATTTTCAGGCCGAATGAGCTGATTTCTGCCAATTGCAGCAAAATACTGAAAGGAAAGTGGGTTTGCCTTCATATTTGACCCAGAACAACTCAGTTCAGCATGGAAATATCATTGCAACAGCTTTTATTTAGCCAGAAATCAAGAGTGTAAGTTTTTATGCGCTTAAAAGCATTTTCAGGCCAAATGAGCAAATATGCTTGTTTCTGCCAATTGCAGCAAAATACTAAAAGGAAAGTGGGTTTGCCTTCATATTTGACCCAGAACAACTCAGTTCAGCATGGAAATATCATTGCAACAGCTTTTATTTAGCCAGAAATCAAGAGTGTAAGTTTTTATGCGCTTAAAAGCATTTTCAGGCCGAATGAGCAAATATGCTTGTTTCTGCCAATTGCATCAAAAGACTGATAGGAAAGTGGGTTTGCCTTCATATTTGACCCAGAACAACTCAGTTCAGCATGGAAATATCATTGCAACAGCTTTTATTTAGCCAGAAATCAAGAGTGTAAGTTTTTATGCGCTTAAAAGCATTTTCAGGCCGAATGAGCAAATATGCTTGTTTCTGCCAATTGCAGCAAAATACTGAAAGGAAAGTGGGTTTGCCTTCATATTTGACCCAGAACAACTCAGTTCAGCATGGAAATATCATTGCAACAGCTTTTATTTAGCCAGAAATCAAGAGTGTAAGTTTTTATGCGCTTAAAAGCATTTTCAGGCTGAATGAGCTGATTTCTGCCAATTGCAGCAAAATACTGAAAGGAAAGTGGGTTTGCCTTCATATTTGACCCAGAATAACTCAGTTCAGCATGGAAATATCATTGCAACAGCTTTTATTTAGCCAGAAATCAAGAGTGTAAGTTTTTATGCGCTTAAAAGCATTTTCAGGCCGAATGAGCAAATGTGCTTGTTTTTGCCAATTGCAGCAAAATACTGAAAGGAAAGTTGGTTTGCCTTCATATTTGACCCAGAATAACTCAGTTCAGCATGGAAATATCATTGCAACAGCTTTTATTTAGCCAGAAATCAAGAGTGTAAGTTTTTATGCGCTTCAAAGCATTTTCAGGCCGAATGAGCCGATTTTTGCCAATTGCAGCAAAATACTGATAGGAAAGTGGGTTTGCCTTCATATTTGACCCAGAACAACTCAGTTCAGCATGGAAATATCATTGCAACAGCTTTTATTTAGCCAGAAATCAAGAGTGTAATTTTTTATACGCTTAAAAGCATTTTCAGGACGCATGAGCAAATATGCTTGTTTCTGCCAATTGCAGCAAAATACTGAAAGGAAAGTGGGTTTGCCTTCATATTTGACCCAGAACAACTCAGTTCAGCGTGGAAATATCATTGCAACAGCTTTTATTTAGTCAGAAATCATGAGTGTAAGTTTTTATGCGCTTAAAAGCATTTTCAGGCCTAATGAGCTGATTTCTGCCAATTGCAGCAAAATACTGAAAGGAAAGTGGGTTTGCCTTCATATTTGACCCAGAACAACTCAGTTCAGCATGGAAATATCATTGCAACAGCTTTTATTTAGCCAAAAATCAAGAGTGTACGTTTTTATGCGCTTAAAAGCATTGTCAGGCCGAATGTGCAAATATGCTTGTTTCTGCCAATTGCAGCAAAATACTGAAAGGAAAGTGGGTTTGCCTTCATATTTGACCCAAACAACTCAGTTCAGCATGGAAATATCATTGCAACAGCTTTTATTTAGCCAAAAATCAAGAGTGTAAGTTTTTATGCGCTTAAAAGCATTTTCAGAACGAATGAGCAAATATACTTGTTTCTGCCAATTGCAGCAAAATACTGAAAGGAAAGTGGGTTTGCCTTCATATTTGACCCAGAACAACTCAGTTCAGCATGGAAATATCATTGCAACAGCTTTTATTTAGCCAGAAATCAAGAGTGTAAGTTTTTATGCGCCTAAAAGCATTTTCAGGCCGAAGGAGCTGATTTCTGCCAATTGCAGCAAAATACTGAAAGGAAAGTGGGTTTGCCTTCATATTTGACCCAGAACAACTCAGTTCAGCATGGAAATATCATTGCAACAGCTTTTATTTAGCCAAAAATCAAGAGTGTACGTTTTTATGCGCTTAAAAGCATTGTCAGGCCGAATGTGCAAATATGCTTGTTTCTGCCAATTGCAGCAAAATACTGAAAGGAAAGTGGGTTTGCCTTCATATTTGACCCAGAATAACTCAGTTCAGCATGGAAATATCATTGCAACAGCTTTTATTTAGTCAGAAATAAAGAGTGTAAGTTTTTATGCGTTTAAAAGCATTTTCAGGCCTAATGAGCTGATTTCTGCCAATTGCAGCAAAATACTGAAAGGAAAGTGGGTTTGCCTTCATTTTTGACCCAGAACAACTCAGTTCAGCATGGAAATATCATTGCAACAGCTTTTATTTAGCCAGAAATCAAGAGTGTAAGTTTTTATGCGCTTAAAAGCATTTTCAGGCCGAATGAGCAAATATGCTTGTTTCTGCCAATTGCAGCAAAATACTGAAAGGAAAGTGGGTTTGCCTTCATATTTGACCCAGAACAACTCAGTTCAGCATGGAAATATCATTGCAACAGCTTTTATTTAGCCAGAAATCAAGAGTGTAAGTTTTTATGCGCTTAAAAGCATTTTCAGGCCGAATGAGCTGATTTCTGCCAATTGCAGCAAAATACTGAAAGGAAAGTGGGTTTGTCTTCATATTTGACCCAGAACAACTCAGTTCAGCATGGACATATCATTGCAACAGCTTTTATTTAGCCAGAAATCAAGAGTGTAAGTTTTTATGCGCTTAAAAGCATTTTCAGGCCGAATGAGCAAATATGCTTGTTTCTGCCAATTGCAGCAAAATACTAAAAGGAAAGTGGGTTTGCCTTCATATTTGACCCAGAACAACTCAGTTCAGCATGGAAATATCATTGCAACAGCTTTTATTTAGCCAGAAATCAAGAGTGTAAGTTTTTATGCGCTTAAAAGCATTTTCAGGCCAATGAGCAAATATGCTTGTTTCTGCCAATTGCATCAAAAGACTGATAGGAAAGTGGGTTTGCCTTCATATTTGACCCAGAACAACTCAGTTCAGCATGGAAATATCATTGCAACAGCTTTTATTTAGCCAGAAATCAAGAGTGTAAGTTTTTATGCGCTTAAAAGCATTTTCAGGCCGAATGAGCAAATATGCTTGTTTCTGCCAATTGCAGCAAAATACTGAAAGGAAAGTGGGTTTGCCTTCATATTTGACCCAGAACAACTCAGTTCAGCATGGAAATATCATTGCAACAGCTTTTATTTAGCCAGAAATCAAGAGTGTAAGTTTTTATGCGCTTAAAAGCATTTTCAGGCCGAATGAGCTGATTTCTGCCAATTGCAGCAAAATACTGAAAGGAAAGTGGGTTTGCCTTCATATTTGACCCAGAACAACTCAGTTCCGCATGGCAATATCATTGCAACAGCTTTTATTTAGCCAGAAATCAAGAGTGTAAGTTTTTATGCGCTTAAAAGCATTTTCAGGCCGAATGAGCTGATTTCTGCCAATTGCAGCAAAATACTGAAAGGAAAGTGGGTTTGCCTTCATATTTGACCCAGAACAACTCAGTTCAGCATGGAAATATCATTGCAACAGCTTTTATTTAGCCAGAAATCAAGAGTGTAAGTTTTTATGCGCTTAAAAGCATTTTCAGGCCAAATGAGCAAATATGCTTGTTTCTGCCAATTGCAGCAAAATACTAAAAGGAAAGTGGGTTTGCCTTCATATTTGACCCAGAACAACTCAGTTCAGCATGGAAATATCATTGCAACAGCTTTTATTTAGCCAGAAATCAAGAGTGTAAGTTTTTATGCGCTTAAAAGCATTTTCAGGCCGAATGAGCAAATATGCTTGTTTCTGCCAATTGCATCAAAAGACTGATAGGAAAGTGGGTTTGCCTTCATATTTGACCCAGAACAACTCAGTTCAGCATGGAAATATCATTGCAACAGCTTTTATTTAGCCAGAAATCAAGAGTGTAAGTTTTTATGCGCTTAAAAGCATTTTCAGGCCGAATGAGCAAATATGCTTGTTTCTGCCAATTGCAGCAAAATACTGAAAGGAAAGTGGGTTTGCCTTCATATTTGACCCAGAACAACTCAGTTCAGCATGGAAATATCATTGCAACAGCTTTTATTTAGCCAGAAATCAAGAGTGTAAGTTTTTATGCGCTTAAAAGCATTTTCAGGCTGAATGAGCTGATTTCTGCCAATTGCAGCAAAATACTGAAAGGAAAGTGGGTTTGCCTTCATATTTGACCCAGAATAACTCAGTTCAGCATGGAAATATCATTGCAACAGCTTTTATTTAGCCAGAAATCAAGAGTGTAAGTTTTTATGCGCTTAAAAGCATTTTCAGGCCGAATGAGCAAATGTGCTTGTTTTTGCCAATTGCAGCAAAATACTGAAAGGAAAGTTGGTTTGCCTTCATATTTGACCCAGAATAACTCAGTTCAGCATGGAAATATCATTGCAACAGCTTTTATTTAGCCAGAAATCAAGGGTGTAAGTTTTTATGCGCTTCAAAGCATTTTCAGGCCGAATGAGCCGATTTTTGCCAATTGCAGCAAAATACTGATAGGAAAGTGGGTTTGCCTTCATATTTGACCCAGAACAACTCAGTTCAGCATGGAAATATCATTGCAACAGCTTTTATTTAGCCAGAAATCAAGAGTGTAATTTTTTATACGCTTAAAAGCATTTTCAGGACGCATGAGCAAATATGCTTGTTTCTGCCAATTGCAGCAAAATACTGAAAGGAAAGTGGGTTTGCCTTCATATTTGACCCAGAACAACTCAGTTCAGCGTGGAAATATCATTGCAACAGCTTTTATTTAGTCAGAAATCATGAGTGTAAGTTTTTATGCGCTTAAAAGCATTTTCAGGCCTAATGAGCTGATTTCTGCCAATTGCAGCAAAATACTGAAAGGAAAGTGGGTTTGCCTTCATATTTGACCCAGAACAACTCAGTTCAGCATGGAAATATCATTGCAACAGCTTTTATTTAGCCAAAAATCAAGAGTGTACGTTTTTATGCGCTTAAAAGCATTGTCAGGCCGAATGTGCAAATATGCTTGTTTCTGCCAATTGCAGCAAAATACTGAAAGGAAAGTGGGTTTGCCTTCATATTTGACCCAAACAACTCAGTTCAGCATGGAAATATCATTGCAACAGCTTTTATTTAGCCAAAAATCAAGAGTGTAAGTTTTTATGCGCTTAAAAGCATTTTCAGAACGAATGAGCAAATATACTTGTTTCTGCCAATTGCAGCAAAATACTGAAAGGAAAGTGGGTTTGCCTTCATATTTGACCCAGAACAACTCAGTTCAGCATGGAAATATCATTGCAACAGCTTTTATTTAGCCAGAAATCAAGAGTGTAAGTTTTTATGCGCCTAAAAGCATTTTCAGGCCGAAGGAGCTGATTTCTGCCAATTGCAGCAAAATACTGAAAGGAAAGTGGGTTTGCCTTCATATTTGACCCAGAACAACTCAGTTCAGCATGGAAATATCATTGCAACAGCTTTTATTTAGCCAAAAATCAAGAGTGTACGTTTTTATGCGCTTAAAAGCATTGTCAGGCCGAATGTGCAAATATGCTTGTTTCTGCCAATTGCAGCAAAATACTGAAAGGAAAGTGGGTTTGCCTTCATATTTGACCCAGAATAACTCAGTTCAGCATGGAAATATCATTGCAACAGCTTTTATTTAGTCAGAAATAAAGAGTGTAAGTTTTTATGCGTTTAAAAGCATTTTCAGGCCTAATGAGCTGATTTCTGCCAATTGCAGCAAAATACTGAAAGGAAAGTGGGTTTGCCTTCATTTTTGACCCAGAACAACTCAGTTCAGCATGGAAATATCATTGCAACAGCTTTTATTTAGCCAGAAATCAAGAGTGTAAGTTTTTATGCGCTTAAAAGCATTTTCAGGCCGAATGAGCAAATATGCTTGTTTCTGCCAATTGCAGCAAAATACTGAAAGGAAAGTGGGTTTGCCTTCATATTTGACCCAGAACAACTCAGTTCAGCATGGAAATATCATTGCAACAGCTTTTATTTAGCCAGAAATCAAGAGTGTAAGTTTTTATGCGCTTAAAAGCATTTTCAGGCCGAATGAGCTGATTTCTGCCAATTGCAGCAAAATACTGAAAGGAAAGTGGGTTTGTCTTCATATTTGACCCAGAACAACTCAGTTCAGCATGGACATATCATTGCAACAGCTTTTATTTAGCCAGAAATCAAGAGTGTAAGTTTTTATGCGCTTAAAAGCATTTTCAGGCCGAATGAGCAAATATGCTTGTTTCTGCCAATTGCAGCAAAATACTAAAAGGAAAGTGGGTTTGCCTTCATATTTGACCCAGAACAACTCAGTTCAGCATGGAAATATCATTGCAACAGCTTTTATTTAGCCAGAAATCAAGAGTGTAAGTTTTTATGCGCTTAAAAGCATTTTCAGGCCAATGAGCAAATATGCTTGTTTCTGCCAATTGCATCAAAAGACTGATAGGAAAGTGGGTTTGCCTTCATATTTGACCCAGAACAACTCAGTTCAGCATGGAAATATCATTGCAACAGCTTTTATTTAGCCAGAAATCAAGAGTGTAAGTTTTTATGCGCTTAAAAGCATTTTCAGGCCGAATGAGCAAATATGCTTGTTTCTGCCAATTGCAGCAAAATACTGAAAGGAAAGTGGGTTTGCCTTCATATTTGACCCAGAACAACTCAGTTCAGCATGGAAATATCATTGCAACAGCTTTTATTTAGCCAGAAATCAAGAGTGTAAGTTTTTATGCGCTTAAAAGCATTTTCAGGCTGAATGAGCTGATTTCTGCCAATTGCAGCAAAATACTGAAAGGAAAGTGGGTTTGCCTTCATATTTGACCCAGAATAACTCAGTTCAGCATGGAAATATCATTGCAACAGCTTTTATTTAGCCAGAAATCAAGAGTGTAAGTTTTTATGCGCCTAAAAGCATTTTCAGGCCGAAGGAGCTGATTTCTGCCAATTGCAGCAAAATACTGAAAGGAAAGTGGGTTTGCCTTCATATTTGACCCAGAACAACTCAGTTCAGCATGGAAATATCATTGCAACAGCTTTTATTTAGCCAAAAATCAAGAGTGTACGTTTTTATGCGCTTAAAAGCATTGTCAGGCCGAATGTGCAAATATGCTTGTTTCTGCCAATTGCAGCAAAATACTGAAAGGAAAGTGGGTTTGCCTTCATATTTGACCCAGAATAACTCAGTTCAGCATGGAAATATCATTGCAACAGCTTTTATTTAGTCAGAAATAAAGAGTGTAAGTTTTTATGCGTTTAAAAGCATTTTCAGGCCTAATGAGCTGATTTCTGCCAATTGCAGCAAAATACTGAAAGGAAAGTGGGTTTGCCTTCATATTTGACCCAGAACAACTCAGTTCAGCATGGAAATATCATTGCAACAGCTTTTATTTAGCCAGAAATCAAGAGTGTAAGTTTTTATGCGCTTAAAAGCATTTTCAGGCCGAATGAGCAAATATGCTTGTTTCTGCCAATTGCAGCAAAATACTGAAAGGAAAGTGGGTTTGCCTTCATATTTGACCCAGAACAACTCAGTTCAGCATGGAAATATCATTGCAACAGCTTTTATTTAGCCAGAAATCAAGAGTGTAAGTTTTTATGCGCTTAAAAGCATTTTCAGGCCGAATGAGCTGATTTCTGCCAATTGCAGCAAAATACTGAAAGGAAAGTGGGTTTGTCTTCATATTTGACCCAGAACAACTCAGTTCAGCATGGACATATCATTGCAACAGCTTTTATTTAGCCAGAAATCAAGAGTGTAAGTTTTTATGCGCTTAAAAGCATTTTCAGGCCGAATGAGCAAATATGCTTGTTTCTGCCAATTGCCGCAAAATACTAAAAGGAAAGTGGGTTTGCCTTCATATTTGACCCAGAACAACTCAGTTCAGCATGGAAATATCATTGCAACAGCTTTTATTTAGCCAGAAATCAAGAGTGTAAGTTTTTATGCGCTTAAAAGCATTTTCAGGCCAATGAGCAAATATGCTTGTTTCTGCCAATTGCATCAAAAGACTGATAGGAAAGTGGGTTTGCCTTCATATTTGACCCAGAACAACTCAGTTCAGCATGGAAATATCATTGCAACAGCTTTTATTTAGCCAGAAATCAAGAGTGTAAGTTTTTATGCGCTTAAAAGCATTTTCAGGCCGAATGAGCAAACATGCTTGTTTCTGCCAATTGCAGCAAAATACTGAAAGGAAAGTGGGTTTGCCTTCATATTTGACCCAGAACAACTCAGTTCAGCATGGAAATATCATTGCAACAGCTTTTATTTAGCCAGAAATCAAGAGTGTAAGTTTTTATGCGCTTAAAAGCATTTTCAGGCTGAATGAGCTGATTTCTGCCAATTGCAGCAAAATACTGAAAGGAAAGTGGGTTTGCCTTCATATTTGACCCAGAATAACTCAGTTCAGCATGGAAATATCATTGCAACAGCTTTTATTTTGCCAGAAATCAAGAGTGTAAGTTTTTATGCGCTTAAAAGCATTTTCAGGCCGAATGAGCTGATTTCTGCCAATTGCAGCAAAAGACTGAAAGGAAAGTGGGTTTGCCTTCATATTTGAGCCAGAACAACTCAGTTCAGCATGGAAATATCATTGCAACAGCTTTTATTTTGCCAGAAATCAAGAGTGTAAGTTTTTATGCGCTTAAAAGCATTTTAGGCCGAATGAGCAAATATGCTTGTTTCTGCCAATTGCAGCAAAAGACTGAAAGGAAAGTGGGTTTGCCTTCATATTTGAACCAGAACAACTCAGTTCAGCATGGAAATATCATTGCAACAGCTTTTATTTAGCCAGAAATCAAGAGTGTAAGTTTTTATGCGCTTAAAAACATTTTCAGGCCGAATGAGCTGATTTCTGCCAATTGCAGCAAAATACTGAAAGGAAAGTGGGTTTGCCTT
This sequence comes from Channa argus, assembly GCF_033026475.1. NCBI lineage: Eukaryota > Metazoa > Chordata > Actinopteri > Anabantiformes > Channidae > Channa > Channa argus. The sequence continues at coordinate 923,670 of NW_027125220.1, forward strand.
CATATTTGACCCAGAACAACTCAGTTCAGCATGGAAATATCATTGCAACAGCTTTTATTTAGCCAGAAATCAAGAGTGTAAGTTTTTATGCGCTTAAAAGCATTTTCAGGCCGAATGAGCTGATTTCTGCCAATTGCAGCAAAATACTGAAAGGAAAGTGGGTTTGCCTTCATATTTGACCCAGAACAACTCAGTTCAACATGGAAATATCATTGCAACAGCTTTTATTTAGCCAGAAATCAAGAGTGTAAGATTTTATGCGCTTAAAAGCATTTTCAGGCCGAATGAGCTGATTTCTGCCAATTGCAGCAAAAGACTGAAAGAAAAGTGGGTTTGCCTTCATATTTGAGCCAGAACAACTCAGTTCAGCATGGAAATATCATTGCAACAGCTTTTATTTTGCCAGAAATCAAGAGTGTAAGTTTTTATGCGCTTAAAAGCATTTTCAGGCCGAATGAGCTGATTTCTGCCAATTGCAGCAAAAGACTGAAAGGAAAGTGCGTTTGCCTTCATATTTGAGCCAGAACAACTCATTTCAGCATGGAAATATCATTGCAACAGCTTTTATTTAGCCAGAAATCAAGAGTGTAAGTTTTTATGCGCTTAAAAGCATTTTCAGGCCGAATGAGCAAATATGCTTGTTTCTGCCAATTGCAGCAAAATACTGAAAGGAAAGTGGGTTTGCCTTCATATTTGACCCAGAACAACTCAGTTCAGCATGGAAATATCATTGCAACAGCTTTTATTTAGCCAGAAATCAAGAGTGTAAGTTTTTATGCGCTTAAAAGCATTTTCAGGCCGAATGAGCTGATTTCTGCCAATTGCAGCAAAATACTGAAAGGAAAGTGGGTTTGCCTTCATATTTGACCCAGAACAACTCAGTTCAGCATGGAAATATCATTGCAACAGCTTTTATTTAGCCAGAAATCAAGAGTGTAAGTTTTTATGCGCTTAAAAGCATTTTCAGGCCGAATGAGCTGATTTCTGCCAATTGCAGCAAAAGACTGAAAGAAAAGTGGGTTTGCCTTCATATTTGAGCCAGAACAACTCAGTTCAGCATGGAAATATCATTGCAACAGCTTTTATTTTGCCAGAAATCAAGAGTGTAAGTTTTTATGCGCTTAAATGCATTTTCAGGCCGAATGAGCTGATTTCTGCCAATTGCAGCAAAAGACTGAAAGGAAAGTGGGTTTGCCTTCATATTTGAGCCAGAACAACTCAGTTCAGCATGGAAATATCATTGCAACAGCTTTTATTTTGCCAGAAATCAAGAGTGTAAGTTTTTATGCGCTTAAAAGCATTTTCAGGCCGAATGAGCAAATATGCTTGTTTCTGCCAATTGCAGCAAAAGACTGAAAGGAAAGTAAGTTTGCCTTCATATTTGACCCAGAACAACTCAGTTCAGCATGGAAATATCATTGCAACAGCTTTTATTTAGCCAGAAATCAAGAGTGTAAGTTTTTATGCGCTTAAAAACATTTTCAGGCCGAATGAGCTGATTTCTGCCAATTGCAGCAAAATACTGAAAGGAAAGTGGGTTTGCCTTCATATTTGACCCAGAACAACTCAGTTCAGCATGGAAATATCATTGCAACAGCTTTTATTTAGCCAGAAATCAAGAGTGTAAGTTTTTATGCGCTTAAAAGCATTTTCAGGCCGAATGAGCTGATTTCTGCCAATTGCAGCAAAAGACTGAAAGAAAAGTGGGTTTGCCTTCATATTTGAGCCAGAACAACTCAGTTCAGCATGGAAATATCATTGTAACAGCTTTTATTTTGCCAGAAATCAAGAGTGTAAGTTTTTATGCGCTTAAAAGCATTTTCAGGCCGAATGAGCTGATTTCTGCCAATTGCAGCAAAAGACTGAAAGGAAAGTGCGTTTGCCTTCATATTTGAGCCAGAACAACTCATTTCAGCATGGAAATATCATTGCAACAGCTTTTATTTAGCCAGAAATCAAGAGTGTAAGTTTTTATGCGCTTAAAAGCATTTTCAGGCCGAATGAGCAAATATGCTTGTTTCTGCCAATTGCAGCAAAATACTGAAAGGAAAGTGGGTTTGCCTTCATATTTGACCCAGAACAACTCAGTTCAGCATGGAAATATCATTGCAACAGCTTTTATTTAGCCAGAAATCAAGAGTGTAAGTTTTTATGCGCTTAAAAGCATTTTCAGGCCGAATGAGCAAATATGCTTGTTTCTGCCAATTGCAGCAAAAAACTGAAAGGAAAGTGGGTTTGCCTTCATATTTGACCCAGAACAACTCAGTTCAGCATGGAAATATCATTGCAACAGCTTTTATTTAGCCAGAAATCAAGAGTGTAAGTTTTTTTGCGCCTAAAAGCATTTTCAGGCCGAATGAGCTGATTTCTGCCAATTGCAGCAAAATACTGAAAGGAAAGTGGGTTTGCCTTCATATTTGACCCAGAACAACTCAGTTCAGCATGGAAATATCATTGCAACAGCTTTTATTTAGCCAGAAATCAAGAGTGTAAGTTTTTATGCGCCTAAAAGCATTTTCAGGCCGAATGAGCTGATTTCTGCCAATTGCAGCAAAATACTGAAAGGAAAGTGGGTTTGCCTTCATATTTGACCCAGAATAACTCAGTTCAGCATGGAAATATCATTGCAACAGCTTTTATTTAGCCAGAAATCAAGAGTGTAAGTTTTTATGCGCTTAAAAGCATTTTCAGGCCGAATGAGCTGATTTCTGCCAATTGCAGCAAAATACTGAAAGGAAAGTGGGTTTGCCTTCATATTTGACCCAGAACAACTCAGTTCAGCATGGAAATATCATTGCAACAGCTTTTATTTAGCCAGAAATCAAGAGTGTAAGTTTTTATACGCTTAAAAGCATTTTCAGGCCGAATGAGCTGATTTCTGCCAATTGCAGGAAAAGACTGAAAGGAAAGTGGGTTTGCCTTCATATTTGACCCAGAACAACTCAGTTCAGCATGGAAATATCATTGCAACAGCTTTTATTTAGCCAGAAATCAAGAGTGTAAGTTTTTATGCGCTTAAAAGCATTTTCAGGCCGAATGAGCTGATTTCTGCCAATTGCAGCAAAATACTGAAAGGAAAGTGGGTTTGCCTTCATATTTGACCCAGAATAACTCAGTTCAGCATGGAAATATCATTGCAACAGCTTTTATTTAGTCAGAAATCAAGAGTGTAAGTTTTTATGCGTTTAAAAGCATTTTCAGGCCTAATGAGCTGATTTCTGCCAATTGCAGCAAAATACTGAAAGGAAAGTGGGTTTGCCTTCATATTTGACCCAGAACAACTCAGTTCAGCATGGAAATATCATTGCAACAGCTTTTATTTAGCCAGAAATCAAGAGTGTAAGTTTTTATGCGCTTAAAAGCATTTTCAGGCCGAATGAGCAAATATGCTTGTTTCTGCCAATTGCAGCAAAATACTGAAAGGAAAGTGGGTTTGCCTTCATATTTGACCCAGAACAACTCAGTTCAGCATGGAAATATCATTGCAACAGCTTTTATTTAGCCAGAAATCAAGAGTGTAAGTTTTTATGCGCTTAAAAGCATTTTCAGGCCGAATGAGCTGATTTCTGCCAATTGCAGCAAAATACTGAAAGGAAAGTGGGTTTGCCTTCATATTTGACCCAGAACAACTCAGTTCCGCATGGCAATATCATTGCAACAGCTTTTATTTAGCCAGAAATCAAGAGTGTAAGTTTTTATGCGCTTAAAAGCATTTTCAGGCCGAATGAGCTGATTTCTGCCAATTGCAGCAAAATACTGAAAGGAAAGTGGGTTTGCCTTCATATTTGACCCAGAACAACTCAGTTCAGCATGGAAATATCATTGCAACAGCTTTTATTTAGCCAGAAATCAAGAGTGTAAGTTTTTATGCGCTTAAAAGCATTTTCAGGCCGAATGAGCAAATATGCTTGTTTCTGCCAATTGCAGCAAAATACTAAAAGGAAAGTGGGTTTGCCTTCATATTTGACCCAGAACAACTCAGTTCAGCATGGAAATATCATTGCAACAGCTTTTATTTAGCCAGAAATCAAGAGTGTAAGTTTTTATGCGCTTAAAAGCATTTTCAGGCCGAATGAGCAAATATGCTTGTTTCTGCCAATTGCATCAAAAGACTGATAGGAAAGTGGGTTTGCCTTCATATTTGACCCAGAACAACTCAGTTCAGCATGGAAATATCATTGCAACAGCTTTTATTTAGTCAGAAATCAAGAGTGTAAGTTTTTATGCGCTTAAAAGCATTTTCAGGCCGAATGAGCAAATATGCTTGTTTCTGCCAATTGCAGCAAAATACTGAAAGGAAAGTGGGTTTGCCTTCATATTTGACCCAGAACAACTCAGTTCAGCATGGAAATATCATTGCAACAGCTTTTATTTAGCCAGAAATCAAGAGTGTAAGTTTTTATGCGCTTAAAAGCATTTTCAGGCCGAATGAGCAAATATGCTTGTTTCTGCCAATTGCAGCAAAATACTGAAAGGAAAGTGGGTTTGCCTTCATATTTGACCCAGAACAACTCAGTTCAGCATGGAAATATCATTGCAACAGCTTTTATTTAGCCAGAAATCAAGAGTGTAAGTTTTTATGCGCCTAAAAGCATTTTCAGGCCGAATGAGCTGATTTCTGCCAATTGCAGCAAAATACTGAAAGGAAAGTGGGTTTGCCTTCATATTTGACCCAGAACAACTCAGTTCAGCATGGAAATATCATTGCAACAGCTTTTATTTAGCCAGAAATCAAGAGTGTAAGTTTTTATGCGCCTAAAAGCATTTTCAGGCCGAATGAGCTGATTTCTGCCAATTGCAGCAAAATACTGAAAGGAAAGTGGGTTTGCCTTCATATTTGACCCAGAACAACTCAGTTCAGCATGGAAATATCATTGCAACAGCTTTTATTTAGCCAGAAATCAAGAGTGTAAGTTTTTATGCGCTTAAAAGCATTTTCAGGCCGAATGAGCTGATTTCTGCCAATTGCAGCAAAAGACTGAAAGGAAAGTGGGTTTGCCTTCATATTTGACCCAGAATAACTCAGTTCAGCATGGAAATATCATTGCAACAGCTTTTATTTAGTCAGAAATCAAGAGTGTAAGTTTTTATGCGCTTAAAAGCATTTTCAGGCCTAATGAGCTGATTTCTGCCAATTGCAGCAAAATACTGAAAGGAAAGTGGGTTTGCCTTCATATTTGACCCAGAACAACTCAGTTCAGCATGGAAATATCATTGCAACAGCTTTTATTTAGCCAGAAATCAAGAGTGTAAGTTTTTATGCGCTTAAAAGCATTTTCAGGCCGAATGAGCAAATATGCTTGTTTCTGCCAATTGCAGCAAAATACTGAAAGGAAAGTGGGTTTGCCTTCATATTTGACCCAGAACAACTCAGTTCAGCATGGAAATATCATTGCAACAGCTTTTATTTAGCCAGAAATCAAGAGTGTAAGTTTTTATGCGCTTAAAAGCATTTTCAGGCCGAATGAGCTGATTTCTGCCAATTGCAGCAAAATACTTAAAGGAAAGTGGGTTTGCCTTCATATTTGACCCAGAACAACTCAGTTCCGCATGGAAATATCATTGCAACAGCTTTTATTTAGCCAGAAATCAAGAGTGTAAGTTTTTATGCGCTTAAAAGCATTTTCAGGCCGAATGAGCTGATTTCTGCCAATTGCAGCAAAAGACTGAAAGGAAAGTGGGTTTGCCTTCATATTTGACCCAGAATAACTCAGTTCAGCATGGAAATATCATTGCAACAGCTTTTATTTAGTCAGAAATCAAGAGTGTAAGTTTTTATGCGCTTAAAAGCATTTTCAGGCCTAATGAGCTGATTTCTGCCAATTGCAGCAAAATACTGAAAGGAAAGTGGGTTTGCCTTCATATTTGACCCAGAACAACTCAGTTCAGCATGGAAATATCATTGCAACAGCTTTTATTTAGCCAGAAATCAAGAGTGTAAGTTTTTATGCGCTTAAAAGCATTTTCAGGCCGAATGAGCAAATATGCTTGTTTCTGCCAATTGCAGCAAAATACTGAAAGGAAAGTGGGTTTGCCTTCATATTTGACCCAGAACAACTCAGTTCAGCATGGAAATATCATTGCAACAGCTTTTATTTAGCCAGAAATCAAGAGTGTAAGTTTTTATGCGCTTAAAAGCATTTTCAGGCCGAATGAGCAAATGTGCTTGTTTCTGCCAATTGCAGCAAAATACTGAAAGGAAAGTGGGTTTGCCTTCATTTTTGACCCAGAATAACTCAGTTCAGCATGGAAATATCATTGCAACAGCTTTTATTTAGCCAGAATTCAAGAGTGTAAGTTTTTATGCGCTTCAAAGCATTTTCAGGCCGAATGAGCAAATATGCTTGTTTCTGCCAATTGCAGCAAAATACTGAAAGGAAAGTGGGTTTGCCTTCATATTTGACCCAGAATAACTCAGTTCAGCATGGAAATATCATTGCAACAGCTTTTATTTAGCCAGAAATCAAGAGTGTAAGTTTTTATGCGCTTAAAAGCATTTTCAGGCCGAATGAGCTGATTTCTGCCAATTGCAGCAAAAGACTGAAAGGAAAGTGGGTTTGCCTTCATATTTGACCCAGAACAACTCAGTTCAGCATGGAAATATCATTGCAACAGCTTTTATTTAGCCAGAAATCAAGAGTGTAAGTTTTTATGCGCTTAAAAGCACTTTAGGCCGAATGAGCAAATATGCTTGTTTCTGCCAATTGCAGCAAAAGACTGAAAGGAAAGTAGGTTTGCCTTCATATTTGACCCAGAACAACTCAGTTCAGCATGGAAATATCATTGCAACAGCTTTTATTTAGCCAGAAATCAAGAGTGTAAGTTTTTATGCGCTTAAAAGCATTTTCAGGCCGAATGAGCAAATATGCTTGTTTCTGCCAATTGCAGCAAAATACTGAAAGGAAAGTAGGTTTGCCTTCATATTTGACCCAGAACAACTCAGTTCAGCATGGAAAAATCATTGCAACAGCTTTTATTTAGCCAGAAATCAAGAGTGTAAGTTTTTATGCGCTTAAAAACATTTTCAGGCCGAATGAGCTGATTTCTGCCAATTGCAGCAAAATACTGAAAGGAAAGTGGGTTTGCCTTCATATTTGACCCAGAACAACTCAGTTCAGCATGGAAATATCATTGCAACAGCTTTTATTTAGCCAGAAATCAAGAGTGTAAGTTTTTATGCGCTTAAAAGCATTTTCAGGCCGAATGAGCTGATTTCTGCCAATTGCAGCAAAATACTGAAAGGAAAGTGGGTTTGCCTTCATATTTGACCCAGAACAACTCAGTTCAGCATGGAAATATCATTGCAACAGCTTTTATTTAGCCAGAAATCAAGAGTGTAAGTTTTTATGCGCTTAAAAGCATTTTCAGGCCGAATGAGCTGATTTCTGCCAATTGCAGCAAAATACTGAAAGAAAAGTGGGTTTGCCTTCATATTTGAGCCAGAACAACTCAGTTCAGCATGGAAATATCATTGCAACAGCTTTTATTTTGCCAGAAATCAAGAGTGTAAGTTTTTATGCGCTTAAAAGCATTTTCAGGCCGAATGAGCTGATTTCTGCCAATTGCAGCAAAAGACTGAAAGGAAAGTGGGTTTGCCTTCATATTTGAGCCAGAACAACTCAGTTCAGCATGGAAATATCATTGCAACAGCTTTTATTTTGCCAGAAATCAAGAGTGTAAGTTTTTATGCGCTTAAAAGCATTTTTGGCCGAATGAGCAAATATGCTTGTTTCTGCCAATTGCAGCAAAAGACTGAAAGGAAAGTGGGTTTGCCTTCATATTTGACCCAGAACAACTCAGTTCAGCATGGAAATATCATTGCAACAGCTTTTATTTAGCCAGAAATCAAGAGTGTAAGTTTTTATGCGCTTAAAAACATTTTCAGGCCGAATGAGCTGATTTCTGCCAATTGCAGCAAAATACTGAAAGGAAAGTGGGTTTGCCTTCATATTTGACCCAGAACAACTCAGTTCAGCATGGAAATATCATTGCAACAGCTTTTATTTAGCCAGAAATCAAGAGTGTAAGTTTTTATGCGCTTAAAAGCATTTTCAGGCCGAATGAGCTGATTTCTGCCAATTGCAGCAAAATACTGAAAGGAAAGTGGGTTTGCCTTCATATTTGACCCAGAACAACTCAGTTCAGCATGGAAATATCATTGCAACAGCTTTTATTTAGCCAGAAATCAAGAGTGTAAGTTTTTATGCGCTTAAAAGCATTTTCAGGCCGAATGAGCTGATTTCTGCCAATTGCAGCAAAATACTTAAAGGAAAGTGGGTTTGCCTTCATATTTGACCCAGAACAACTCAGTTCCGCATGGAAATATCATTGCAACAGCTTTTATTTAGCCAGAAATCAAGAGTGTAAGTTTTTATGCGCTTAAAAGCATTTTCAGGCCGAATGAGCTGATTTCTGCCAATTGCAGCAAAAGACTGAAAGGAAAGTGGGTTTGCCTTCATATTTGACCCAGAATAACTCAGTTCAGCATGGAAATATCATTGCAACAGCTTTTATTTAGTCAGAAATCAAGAGTGTAAGTTTTTATGCGCTTAAAAGCATTTTTAGGCCTAATGAGCTGATTTCTGCCAATTGCAGCAAAATACTGAAAGGAAAGTGGGTTTGCCTTCATATTTGACCCAGAACAACTCAGTTCAGCATGGAAATATCATTGCAACAGCTTTTATTTAGCCAGAAATCAAGAGTGTAAGTTTTTATGCGCTTAAAAGCATTTTCAGGCCGAATGAGCAAATATGCTTGTTTCTGCCAATTGCAGCAAAATACTGAAAGGAAAGTGGGTTTGCCTTCATATTTGACCCAGAACAACTCAGTTCAGCATGGAAATATCATTGCAACAGCTTTTATTTAGCCAGAAATCAAGAGTGTAAGTTTTTATGCGCTTAAAAGCATTTTCAGGCCGAATGAGCAAATGTGCTTGTTTCTGCCAATTGCAGCAAAATACTGAAAGGAAAGTGGGTTTGCCTTCATTTTTGACCCAGAATAACTCAGTTCAGCATGGAAATATCATTGCAACAGCTTTTATTTAGCCAGAATTCAAGAGTGTAAGTTTTTATGCGCTTCAAAGCATTTTCAGGCCGAATGAGCAAATATGCTTGTTTCTGCCAATTGCAGCAAAATACTGAAAGGAAAGTGGGTTTGCCTTCATATTTGACCCAGAATAACTCAGTTCAGCATGGAAATATCATTGCAACAGCTTTTATTTAGCCAGAAATCAAGAGTGTAAGTTTTTATGCGCTTAAAAGCATTTTCAGGCCGAATGAGCTGATTTCTGCCAATTGCAGCAAAAGACTGAAAGGAAAGTGGGTTTGCCTTCATATTTGACCCAGAACAACTCAGTTCAGCATGGAAATATCATTGCAACAGCTTTTATTTAGCCAGAAATCAAGAGTGTAAGTTTTTATGCGCTTAAAAGCACTTTAGGCCGAATGAGCAAATATGCTTGTTTCTGCCAATTGCAGCAAAAGACTGAAAGGAAAGTAGGTTTGCCTTCATATTTGACCCAGAACAACTCAGTTCAGCATGGAAATATCATTGCAACAGCTTTTATTTAGCCAGAAATCAAGAGTGTAAGTTTTTATGCGCTTAAAAGCATTTTCAGGCCGAATGAGCAAATATGCTTGTTTCTGCCAATTGCAGCAAAATACTGAAAGGAAAGTAGGTTTGCCTTCATATTTGACCCAGAACAACTCAGTTCAGCATGGAAAAATCATTGCAACAGCTTTTATTTAGCCAGAAATCAAGAGTGTAAGTTTTTATGCGCTTAAAAACATTTTCAGGCCGAATGAGCTGATTTCTGCCAATTGCAGCAAAATACTGAAAGGAAAGTGGGTTTGCCTTCATATTTGACCCAGAACAACTCAGTTCAGCATGGAAATATCATTGCAACAGCTTTTATTTAGCCAGAAATCAAGAGTGTAAGTTTTTATGCGCTTAAAAGCATTTTCAGGCCGAATGAGCTGATTTCTGCCAATTGCAGCAAAATACTGAAAGGAAAGTGGGTTTGCCTTCATATTTGACCCAGAACAACTCAGTTCAGCATGGAAATATCATTGCAACAGCTTTTATTTAGCCAGAAATCAAGAGTGTAAGTTTTTATGCGCTTAAAAGCATTTTCAGGCCGAATGAGCTGATTTCTGCCAATTGCAGCAAAATACTGAAAGAAAAGTGGGTTTGCCTTCATATTTGAGCCAGAACAACTCAGTTCAGCATGGAAATATCATTGCAACAGCTTTTATTTTGCCAGAAATCAAGAGTGTAAGTTTTTATGCGCTTAAAAGCATTTTCAGGCCGAATGAGCTGATTTCTGCCAATTGCAGCAAAAGACTGAAAGGAAAGTGGGTTTGCCTTCATATTTGAGCCAGAACAACTCAGTTCAGCATGGAAATATCATTGCAACAGCTTTTATTTTGCCAGAAATCAAGAGTGTAAGTTTTTATGCGCTTAAAAGCATTTTAGGCCGAATGAGCAAATATGCTTGTTTCTGCCAATTGCAGCAAAAGACTGAAAGGAAAGTGGGTTTGCCTTCATATTTGACCCAGAACAACTCAGTTCAGCATGGAAATATCATTGCAACAGCTTTTATTTAGCCAGAAATCAAGAGTGTAAGTTTTTATGCGCTTAAAAATATTTTCAGGCCGAATGAGCTGATTTCTGCCAATTGCAGCAAAATACTGAAAGGAAAGTGGGTTTGCCTTCATATTTGACCCAGAACAACTCAGTTCAGCATGGAAATATCATTGCAACAGCTTTTATTTAGCCAGAAATCAAGAGTGTAAGTTTTTATGCGCTTAAAAGCATTTTCAGGCCGAATGAGCTGATTTCTGCCAATTGCAGCAAAATACTGAAAGGAAAGTGGGTTTGCCTTCATATTTGACCCAGAACAACTCAGTTCAGCATGGAAATATCATTGCAACAGCTTTTATTTTGCCAGAAATCAAGAGTGTAAGATTTTATGCGCTTAAAAGCATTTTCAGGCCGAATGAGCTGATTTCTGCCAATTGCAGCAAAAGACTGAAAGAAAAGTGGGTTTGCCTTCATATTTGAGCCAGAACAACTCAGTTCAGCATGGAAATATCATTGCAACAGCTTTTATTTTGCCAGAAATCAAGAGTGTAAGTTTTTATGCGCTTAAAAGCATTTTCAGGCCGAATGAGCTGATTTCTGCCAATTGCAGCAAAAGACTGAAAGGAAAGTGCGTTTGCCTTCATATTTGAGCCAGAACAACTCATTTCAGCATGGAAATATCATTGCAACAGCTTTTATTTAGCCAGAAATCAAGAGTGTAAGTTTTTATGCGCTTAAAAGCATTTTCAGGCCGAATGAGCAAATATGCTTGTTTCTGCCAATTGCAGCAAAATACTGAAAGGAAAGTGGGTTTGCCTTCATATTTGACCCAGAACAACTCAGTTCAGCATGGAAATATCATTGCAACAGCTTTTATTTAGCCAGAAATCAAGAGTGTAAGTTTTTATGCGCTTAAAAGCATTTTCAGGCCGAATGAGCTGATTTCTGCCAATTGCAGCAAAATACTGAAAGGAAAGTGGGTTTGCCTTCATATTTGACCCAGAACAACTCAGTTCAGCATGGAAATATCATTGCAACAGCTTTTATTTAGCCAGAAATCAAGAGTGTAAGTTTTTATGCGCTTAAAAGCATTTTCAGGCCGAATGAGCTGATTTCTGCCAATTGCAGCAAAAGACTGAAAGAAAAGTGGGTTTGCCTTCATATTTGAGCCAGAACAACTCAGTTCAGCATGGAAATATCATTGCAACAGCTTTTATTTTGCCAGAAATCAAGAGTGTAAGTTTTTATGCGCTTAAAAGCATTTTCAGGCCGAATGAGCTGATTTCTGCCAATTGCAGCAAAAGACTGAAAGGAAAGTGGGTTTGCCTTCATATTTGAGCCAGAACAACTCAGTTCAGCATGGAAATATCATTGCAACAGCTTTTATTTTGCCAGAAATCAAGAGTGTAAGTTTTTATGCGCTTAAAAGCATTTTCAGGCCGAATGAGCTGATTTCTGCCAATTGCAGCAAAATACTGAAAGGAAAGTGGGTTTGCCTTCATATTTGAGCCAGAACAACTCAGTTCAGCATGGAAATATCATTGCAACAGCTTTTATTTTGCCAGAAATCAAGAGTGTAAGTTTTTATGCGCTTAAAAGCATTTTAGGCCGAATGAGCAAATATGCTTGTTTCTGCCAATTGCAGCAAAAGACTGAAAGGAAAGTGGGTTTGCCTTCATATTTGACCCAGAACAACTCAGTTCAGCATGGAAATATCATTGCAACAGCTTTTATTTAGCCAGAAATCAAGAGTGTAAGTTTTTATGCGCTTAAAAACATTTTCAGGCCGAATGAGCTGATTTCTGCCAATTGCAGCAAAATACTGAAAGGAAAGTGGGTTTGCCTTCATATTTGACCCAGAACAACTCAGTTCAGCATGGAAATATCATTGCAACAGCTTTTATTTAGCCAGAAATCAAGAGTGTAAGTTTTTATGCGCTTAAAAGCATTTTCAGGCCGAATGAGCTGATTTCTGCCAATTGCAGCAAAATACTGAAAGGAAAGTGGGTTTGCCTTCATATTTGACCCAGAACAACTCAGTTCAGCATGGAAATATCATTGCAACAGCTTTTATTTAGCCAGAAATCAAGAGTGTAAGATTTTATGCGCTTAAAAGCATTTTCAGGCCGAATGAGCTGATTTCTGCCAATTGCAGCAAAAGACTGAAAGAAAAGTGGGTTTGCCTTCATATTTGAGCCAGAACAACTCAGTTCAGCATGGAAATATCATTGCAACAGCTTTTATTTTGCCAGAAATCAAGAGTGTAAGTTTTTATGCGCTTAAAAGCATTTTCAGGCCGAATGAGCTGATTTCTGCCAATTGCAGCAAAAGACTGAAAGAAAAGTGGGTTTGCCTTCATATTTGAGCCAGAACAACTCAGTTCAGCATGGAAATATCATTGCAACAGCTTTTATTTTGCCAGAAATCAAGAGTGTAAGTTTTTATGCGCTTAAAAGCATTTTCAGGCCGAATGAGCTGATTTCTGCCAATTGCAGCAAAAGACTGAAAGGAAAGTGGGTTTGCCTTCATATTTGAGCCAGAACAACTCAGTTCAGCATGGAAATATCATTGCAACAGCTTTTATTTTGCCAGAAATCAAGAGTGTAAGTTTTTATGCGCTTAAAAGCATTTTCAGGCCGAATGAGCAAATATGCTTGTTTCTGCCAATTGCAGCAAAAGACTGAAAGGAAAGTAAGTTTGCCTTCATATTTGACCCAGAACAACTCAGTTCAGCATGGAAATATCATTGCAACAGCTTTTATTTAGCCAGAAATCAAGAGTGTAAGTTTTTATGCGCTTAAAAACATTTTCAGGCCGAATGAGCTGATTTCTGCCAATTGCAGCAAAATACTGAAAGGAAAGTGGGTTTGCCTTCATATTTGACCCAGAACAACTCAGTTCAGCATGGAAATATCATTGCAACAGCTTTTATTTAGCCAGAAATCAAGAGTGTAAGTTTTTATGCGCTTAAAAGCATTTTCAGGCCGAATGAGCTGATTTCTGCCAATTGCAGCAAAAGACTGAAAGAAAAGTGGGTTTGCCTTCATATTTGAGCCAGAACAACTCAGTTCAGCATGGAAATATCATTGCAACAGCTTTTATTTTGCCAGAAATCAAGAGTGTAAGTTTTTATGCGCTTAAAAGCATTTTCAGGCCGAATGAGCTGATTTCTGCCAATTGCAGCAAAAGACTGAAAGGAAAGTGCGTTTGCCTTCATATTTGAGCCAGAACAACTCATTTCAGCATGGAAATATCATTGCAACAGCTTTTATTTAGCCAGAAATCAAGAGTGTAAGTTTTTATGCGCTTAAAAGCATTTTCAGGCCGAATGAGCAAATATGCTTGTTTCTGCCAATTGCAGCAAAATACTGAAAGGAAAGTGGGTTTGCCTTCATATTTGACCCAGAACAACTCAGTTCAGCATGGAAATATCATTGCAACAGCTTTTATTTAGCCAGAAATCAAGAGTGTAAGTTTTTATGCGCTTAAAAGCATTTTCAGGCCGAATGAGCAAATATGCTTGTTTCTGCCAATTGCAGCAAAATACTGAAAGGAAAGTGGGTTTGCCTTCATATTTGACCCAGAACAACTCAGTTCAGCATGGAAATATCATTGCAACAGCTTTTATTTAGCCAGAAATCAAGAGTGTAAGTTTTTATGCGCCTAAAAGCATTTTCAGGCCGAATGAGCTGATTTCTGCCAATTGCAGCAAAATACTGAAAGGAAAGTGGGTTTGCCTTCATATTTGACCCAGAACAACTCAGTTCAGCATGGAAATATCATTGCAACAGCTTTTATTTAGCCAGAAATCAAGAGTGTAAGTTTTTATGCGCCTAAAAGCATTTTCAGGCCGAATGAGCTGATTTCTGCCAATTGCAGCAAAATACTGAAAGGAAAGTGGGTTTGCCTTCATATTTGACCCAGAATAACTCAGTTCAGCATGGAAATATCATTGCAACAGCTTTTATTTAGCCAGAAATCAAGAGTGTAAGTTTTTATGCGCTTAAAAGCATTTTCAGGCCGAATGAGCTTATTTCTGCCAATTGCAGCAAAATACTGAAAGGAAAGTGGGTTTGCCTTCATATTTGACCCAGAACAACTCAGTTCAGCATGGAAATATCATTGCAACAGCTTTTATTTAGCCAGAAATCAAGAGTGTAAGTTTTTATATGCTTAAAAGCATTTTCAGGCCGAATGAGCTGATTTCTGCCAATTGCAGGAAAAGACTGAAAGGAAAGTGGGTTTGCCTTCATATTTGACCCAGAACAACTCAGTTCAGCATGGAAATATCATTGCAACAGCTTTTATTTAGCCAGAAATCAAGAGTGTAAGTTTTTATGCGTTTAAAAGCATTTTCAGGCCTAATGAGCTGATTTCTGCCAATTGCAGCAAAATACTGAAAGGAAAGTGGGTTTGCCTTCATATTTGACCCAGAACAACTCAGTTCAGCATGGAAATATCATTGCAACAGCTTTTATTTAGCCAGAAATCAAGAGTGTAAGTTTTTATGCGCTTAAAAGCATTTTCAGGCCGAATGAGCAAATATGCTTGTTTCTGCCAATTGCAGCAAAATACTGAAAGGAAAGTGGGTTTGCCTTCATATTTGACCCAGAACAACTCAGTTCAGCATGGAAATATCATTGCAACAGCTTTTATTTAGCCAGAAATCAAGAGTGTAAGTTTTTATGCGCTTAAAAGCATTTTCAGGCCGAATGAGCTGATTTCTGCCAATTGCAGCAAAATACTGAAAGGAAAGTGGGTTTGCCTTCATATTTGACCCAGAACAACTCAGTTCCGCATGGCAATATCATTGCAACAGCTTTTATTTAGCCAGAAATCAAGAGTGTAAGTTTTTATGCGCTTAAAAGCATTTTCAGGCCGAATGAGCTGATTTCTGCCAATTGCAGCAAAATACTGAAAGGAAAGTGGGTTTGCCTTCATATTTGACCCAGAACAACTCAGTTCAGCATGGAAATATCATTGCAACAGCTTTTATTTAGCCAGAAATCAAGAGTGTAAGTTTTTATGCGCTTAAAAGCATTTTCAGGCCGAATGAGCAAATATGCTTGTTTCTGCCAATTGCAGCAAAATACTGAAAGGAAAGTGGGTTTGCCTTCATATTTGACCCAGAACAACTCAGTTCAGCATGGAAATATCATTGCAACAGCTTTTATTTAGCCAGAAATCAAGAGTGTAAGTTTTTATGCGCTTAAAAGCATTTTCAGGCCGAATGAGCAAATATGCTTGTTTCTGCCAATTGCAGCAAAATACTGAAAGGAAAGTGGGTTTGCCTTCATATTTGACCCAGAACAACTCAGTTCAGCATGGAAATATCATTGCAACAGCTTTTATTTAGCCAGAAATCAAGAGTGTAAGTTTTTATGCGCTTAAAAGCATTTTCAGGCCGAATGAGCAAATATGCTTGTTTCTGCCAATTGCAGCAAAATACTGAAAGGAAAGTGGGTTTGCCTTCATATTTGACCCAGAACAACTCAGTTCAGCATGGAAATATCATTGCAACAGCTTTTATTTAGCCAGAAATCAAGAGTGTAAGTTTTTATGCGCTTAAAAGCATTTTCAGGCTGAATGAGCTGATTTCTGCCAATTGCAGCAAAATACTGAAAGGAAAGTGGGTTTGCCTTCATATTTGACCCAGAATAACTCAGTTCAGCATGGAAATATCATTGCAACAGCTTTTATTTAGCCAGAAATCAAGAGTGTAAGTTTTTATGCGCTTAAAAGCATTTTCAGGCCGAATGAGCAAATGTGCTTGTTTTTGCCAATTGCAGCAAAATACTGAAAGGAAAGTGGGTTTGCCTTCATATTTGACCCAGAATAACTCAGTTCAGCATGGAAATATCATTGCAACAGCTTTTATTTAGCCAGAAATCAAGAGTGTAAGTTTTTATGCGCTTCAAAGCATTTTCAGGCCGAATGAGCCGATTTTTGCCAATTGCAGCAAAATACTGATAGGAAAGTGGGTTTGCCTTCATATTTGACCCAGAACAACTCAGTTCAGCATGGAAATATCATTGCAACAGCTTTAATTTAGCCAGAAATCAAGACTGTAATTTTTTATACGCTTAAAAGCATTTTCAGGACGCATGAGCAAATATGCTTGTTTCTGCCAATTGCAGCAAAATACTGAAAGGAAAGTGGGTTTGCCTTCATATTTGACCCAGAACAACTCAGTTCAGCGTGGAAATATCATTGCAACAGCTTTTATTTAGTCAGAAATCATGAGTGTAAGTTTTTATGCGCTTAAAAGCATTTTCAGGCCTAATGAGCTGATTTCTGCCAATTGCAGCAAAATACTGAAAGGAAAGTGGGTTTGCCTTCATATTTGACCCAGAACAACTCAGTTCAGCATGGAAATATCATTGCAACAGCTTTTATTTAGCCAAAAATCAAGAGTGTACGTTTTTATGCGCTTAAAAGCATTGTCAGGCCGAATGTGCAAATATGCTTGTTTCTGCCAATTGCAGCAAAATACTGAAAGGAAAGTGGGTTTGCCTTCATATTTGACCCAAACAACTCAGTTCAGCATGGAAATATCATTGCAACAGCTTTTATTTAGCCAAAAATCAAGAGTGTAAGTTTTTATGCGCTTAAAAGCATTTTCAGAACGAATGAGCAAATATACTTGTTTCTGCCAATTGCAGCAAAATACTGAAAGGAAAGTGGGTTTGCCTTCATATTTGACCCAGAACAACTCAGTTCAGCATGGAAATATCATTGCAACAGCTTTTATTTAGCCAGAAATCAAGAGTGTAAGTTTTTATGCGCTTAAAAGCATTTTCAGGCCGAAGGAGCTGATTTCTGCCAATTGCAGCAAAATACTGAAAGGAAAGTGGGTTTGCCTTCATATTTGACCCAGAACAACTCAGTTCAGCATGGAAATATCATTGCAACAGCTTTTATTTAGCCAAAAATCAAGAGTGTACGTTTTTATGCGCTTAAAAGCATTGTCAGGCCGAATGTGCAAATATGCTTGTTTCTGCCAATTGCAGCAAAATACTGAAAGGAAAGTGGGTTTGCCTTCATATTTGACCCAGAATAACTCAGTTCAGCATGGAAATATCATTGCAACAGCTTTTATTTAGTCAGAAATAAAGAGTGTAAGTTTTTATGCGTTTAAAAGCATTTTCAGGCCTAATGAGCTGATTTCTGCCAATTGCAGCAAAATACTGAAAGGAAAGTGGGTTTGCCTTCATATTTGACCCAGAACAACTCAGTTCAGCATGGAAATATCATTGCAACAGCTTTTATTTAGCCAGAAATCAAGAGTGTAAGTTTTTATGCGCTTAAAAGCATTTTCAGGCCGAATGAGCAAATATGCTTGTTTCTGCCAATTGCAGCAAAATACTGAAAGGAAAGTGGGTTTGCCTTCATATTTGACCCAGAACAACTCAGTTCAGCATGGAAATATCATTGCAACAGCTTTTATTTAGCCAGAAATCAAGAGTGTAAGTTTTTATGCGCTTAAAAGCATTTTCAGGCCGAATGAGCTGATTTCTGCCAATTGCAGCAAAATACTGAAAGGAAAGTGGGTTTGTCTTCATATTTGACCCAGAACAACTCAGTTCAGCATGGACATATCATTGCAACAGCTTTTATTTAGCCAGAAATCAAGAGTGTAAGTTTTTATGCGCTTAAAAGCATTTTCAGGCCGAATGAGCAAATATGCTTGTTTCTGCCAATTGCAGCAAAATACTGAAATGAAAGTGGGTTTGCCTTCATATTTGACCCAGAACAACTCAGTTCAGCATGGAAATATCATTGCAACAGCTTTTATTTAGCCAGAAATCAAGAGTGTAAGTTTTTATGCGCCTAAAAGCATTTTCAGGCCGAATGAGCTGATTTCTGCCAATTGCAGCAAAATACTGAAAGGAAAGTGGGTTTGCCTTCATATTTGACCCAGAATAACTCAGTTCAGCATGGAAATATCATTGCAACAGCTTTTATTTAGCCAGAAATCAAGAGTGTAAGTTTTTATGCGCTTAAAAGCATTTTCAGGCCGAATGAGCTGATTTCTGCCAATTGCAGCAAAATACTGAAAGGAAAGTGGGTTTGCCTTCATATTTGACCCAGAACAACTCAGTTCAGCATGGAAATATCATTGCAACAGCTTTTATTTAGCCAGAAATCAAGAGTGTAAGTTTTTATACGCTTAAAAGCATTTTCAGGCCGAATGAGCTGATTTCTGCCAATTGCAGGAAAAGACTGAAAGGAAAGTGGGTTTGCCTTCATATTTGACCCAGAACAACTCAGTTCAGCATGGAAATATCATTGCAACAGCTTTTATTTTGCCAGAAATCAAGAGTGTAAGTTTTTATGCGCTTAAAAGCATTTTCAGGCCGAATGAGCTGATTTCTGCCAATTGCAGCAAAATACTGAAAGGAAAGTGGGTTTGCCTTCATATTTGACCCAGAACAACTCAGTTCAGCATGGAAATATCATTGCAACAGCTTTTATTTAGCCAGAAATCAAGAGTGTAAGTTTTTATGCGCTTAAAAGCATTTTCAGGCCGAATGAGCAAATATGCTTGTTTCTGCCAATTGCAGCAAAATACTGACAGGAAAGTGGGTTTGCCTTCATATTTGACCCAGAACAACTCAGTTCAGCATGGAAATATCATTGCAACAGCTTTTATTTAGCCAGAAATCAAGAGTGTAAGTTTTTATGCGCTTAAAAGCATTTTCAGGCCGAATGAGCTGATTTCTGCCAATTGCAGCAAAATACTGAAAGGAAAGTGGGTTTGCCTTCATATTTGACCCAGAACAACTCAGTTCCGCATGGCAATATCATTGCAACAGCTTTTATTTAGCCAGAAATCAAGAGTGTAAGTTTTTATGCGCTTAAAAGCATTTTCAGGCCGAATGAGCTGATTTCTGCCAATTGCAGCAAAATACTGAAAGGAAAGTGGGTTTGCCTTCATATTTGACCCAGAACAACTCAGTTCAGCATGGAAATATCATTGCAACAGCTTTTATTTAGCCAGAAATCAAGAGTGTAAGTTTTTATGCGCTTAAAAGCATTTTCAGGCCGAATGAGCAAATATGCTTGTTTCTGCCAATTGCAGCAAAATACTAAAAGGAAAGTGGGTTTGCCTTCATATTTGACCCAGAACAACTCAGTTCAGCATGGAAATATCATTGCAACAGCTTTTATTTAGCCAGAAATCAAGAGTGTAAGTTTTTATGCGCTTAAAAGCATTTTCAGGCCGAATGAGCAAATATGCTTGTTTCTGCCAATTGCATCAAAAGACTGATAGGAAAGTGGGTTTGCCTTCATATTTGACCCAGAACAACTCAGTTCAGCATGGAAATATCATTGCAACAGCTTTTATTTAGCCAGAAATCAAGAGTGTAAGTTTTTATGCGCTTAAAAGCATTTTCAGGCCGAATGAGCAAATATGCTTGTTTCTGCCAATTGCAGCAAAATACTGAAAGGAAAGTGGGTTTGCCTTCATATTTGACCCAGAACAACTCAGTTCAGCATGGAAATATCATTGCAACAGCTTTTATTTAGCCAGAAATCAAGAGTGTAAGTTTTTATGCGCTTAAAAGCATTTTCAGGCTGAATGAGCTGATTTCTGCCAATTGCAGCAAAATACTGAAAGGAAAGTGGGTTTGCCTTCATATTTGACCCAGAATAACTCAGTTCAGCATGGAAATATCATTGCAACAGCTTTTATTTAGCCAGAAATCAAGAGTGTAAGTTTTTATGCGCTTAAAAGCATTTTCAGGCCGAATGAGCAAATGTGCTTGTTTTTGCCAATTGCAGCAAAATACTGAAAGGAAAGTGGGTTTGCCTTCATATTTGACCCAGAATAACTCAGTTCAGCGTGGAAATATCATTGCAACAGCTTTTATTTAGTCAGAAATCATGAGTGTAAGTTTTTATGCGCTTAAAAGCATTTTCAGGCCTAATGAGCTGATTTCTGCCAATTGCAGCAAAATACTGAAAGGAAAGTGGGTTTGCCTTCATATTTGACCCAGAACAACTCAGTTCAGCATGGAAATATCATTGCAACAGCTTTTATTTAGCCAAAAATCAAGAGTGTACGTTTTTATGCGCTTAAAAGCATTGTCAGGCCGAATGTGCAAATATGCTTGTTTCTGCCAATTGCAGCAAAATACTGAAAGGAAAGTGGGTTTGCCTTCATATTTGACCCAAACAACTCAGTTCAGCATGGAAATATCATTGCAACAGCTTTTATTTAGCCAAAAATCAAGAGTGTAAGTTTTTATGCGCTTAAAAGCATTTTCAGAACGAATGAGCAAATATACTTGTTTCTGCCAATTGCAGCAAAATACTGAAAGGAAAGTGGGTTTGCCTTCATATTTGACCCAGAACAACTCAGTTCAGCATGGAAATATCATTGCAACAGCTTTTATTTAGCCAGAAATCAAGAGTGTAAGTTTTTATGCGCCTAAAAGCATTTTCAGGCCGAAGGAGCTGATTTCTGCCAATTGCAGCAAAATACTGAAAGGAAAGTGGGTTTGCCTTCATATTTGACCCAGAACAACTCAGTTCAGCATGGAAATATCATTGCAACAGCTTTTATTTAGCCAAAAATCAAGAGTGTACGTTTTTATGCGCTTAAAAGCATTGTCAGGCCGAATGTGCAAATATGCTTGTTTCTGCCAATTGCAGCAAAATACTGAAAGGAAAGTGGGTTTGCCTTCATATTTGACCCAGAATAACTCAGTTCAGCATGGAAATATCATTGCAACAGCTTTTATTTAGTCAGAAATAAAGAGTGTAAGTTTTTATGCGTTTAAAAGCATTTTCAGGCCTAATGAGCTGATTTCTGCCAATTGCAGCAAAATACTGAAAGGAAAGTGGGTTTGCCTTCATATTTGACCCAGAACAACTCAGTTCAGCATGGAAATATCATTGCAACAGCTTTTATTTAGCCAGAAATCAAGAGTGTAAGTTTTTATGCGCTTAAAAGCATTTTCAGGCCGAATGAGCAAATATGCTTGTTTCTGCCAATTGCAGCAAAATACTGAAAGGAAAGTGGGTTTGCCTTCATATTTGACCCAGAACAACTCAGTTCAGCATGGAAATATCATTGCAACAGCTTTTATTTAGCCAGAAATCAAGAGTGTAAGTTTTTATGCGCTTAAAAGCATTTTCAGGCCGAATGAGCTGATTTCTGCCAATTGCAGCAAAATACTGAAAGGAAAGTGGGTTTGTCTTCATATTTGACCCAGAACAACTCAGTTCAGCATGGACATATCATTGCAACAGCTTTTATTTAGCCAGAAATCAAGAGTGTAAGTTTTTATGCGCTTAAAAGCATTTTCAGGCCGAATGAGCAAATATGCTTGTTTCTGCCAATTGCCGCAAAATACTAAAAGGAAAGTGGGTTAGCCTTCATATTTGACCCAGAACAACTCAGTTCAGCATGGAAATATCATTGCAACAGCTTTTATTTAGCCAGAAATCAAGAGTGTAAGTTTTTATGCGCTTAAAAGCATTTTCAGGCCAATGAGCAAATATGCTTGTTTCTGCCAATTGCATCAAAAGACTGATAGGAAAGTGGGTTTGCCTTCATATTTGACCCAGAACAACTCAGTTCAGCATGGAAATATCATTGCAACAGCTTTTATTTTGCCAGAAATCAAGAGTGTAAGTTTTTATGCGCTTAAAAGCATTTTCAGGCCGAATGAGCAAATATGCTTGTTTCTGCCAATTGCAGCAAAATACTGAAAGGAAAGTGGGTTTGCCTTCATATTTGACCCAGAACAACTCAGTTCAGCATGGAAATATCATTGCAACAGCTTTTATTTAGCCAGAAATCAAGAGTGTAAGTTTTTATGCGCTTAAAAGCATTTTCAGGCTGAATGAGCTGATTTCTGCCAATTGCAGCAAAATACTGAAAGGAAAGTGGGTTTGCCTTCATATTTGACCCAGAATAACTCAGTTCAGCATGGAAATATCATTGCAACAGCTTTTATTTAGCCAGAAATCAAGAGTGTAAGTTTTTATGCGCTTAAAAGCATTTTCAGGCCGAATGAGCAAATGTGCTTGTTTTTGCCAATTGCAGCAAAATACTGAAAGGAAAGTGGGTTTGCCTTCATATTTGACCCAGAATAACTCAGTTCAGCATGGAAATATCATTGCAACAGCTTTTATTTAGCCAGAAATCAAGAGTGTAAGTTTTTATGCGCTTCAAAGCATTTTCAGGCCGAATGAGCCGATTTTTGCCAATTGCAGCAAAATACTGATAGGAAAGTGGGTTTGCCTTCATATTTGACCCAGAACAACTCAGTTCAGCATGGAAATATCATTGCAACAGCTTTTATTTAGCCAGAAATCAAGAGTGTAATTTTTTATACGCTTAAAAGCATTTTCAGGCCGCATGAGCAAATATGCTTGTTTCTGCCAATTGCAGCAAAATACTGAAAGGAAAGTGGGTTTGCCTTCATATTTGACCCAGAACAACTCAGTTTAGCGTGGAAATATCATTGCAACAGCTTTTATTTAGTCAGAAATCATGAGTGTAAGTTTTTATGCGCTTAAAAGCATTTTCAGGCCTAATGAGCTGATTTCTGCCAATTGCAGCAAAATACTGAAAGGAAAGTGGGTTTGCCTTCATATTTGACCCAGAACAACTCAGTTCAGCATGGAAATATCATTGCAACAGCTTTTATTTAGCCAAAAATCAAGAGTGTACGTTTTTATGCGCTTAAAAGCATTGTCAGGCCGAATGTGCAAATATGCTTGTTTCTGCCAATTGCAGCAAAATACTGAAAGGAAAGTGGGTTTGCCTTCATATTTGACCCAAACAACTCAGTTCAGCATGGAAATATCATTGCAACAGCTTTTATTTAGCCAAAAATCAAGAGTGTAAGTTTTTATGCGCTTAAAAGCATTTTCAGAACGAATGAGCAAATATACTTGTTTCTGCCAATTGCAGCAAAATACTGAAAGGAAAGTGGGTTTGCCTTCATATTTGACCCAGAACAACTCAGTTCAGCATGGAAATATCATTGCAACAGCTTTTATTTAGCCAGAAATCAAGAGTGTAAGTTTTTATGCGCCTAAAAGCATTTTCAGGCCGAAGGAGCTGATTTCTGCCAATTGCAGCAAAATACTGAAAGGAAAGTGGGTTTGCCTTCATATTTGACCCAGAACAACTCAGTTCAGCATGGAAATATCATTGCAACAGCTTTTATTTAGCCAAAAATCAAGAGTGTACGTTTTTATGCGCTTAAAAGCATTGTCAGGCCGAATGTGCAAATATGCTTGTTTCTGCCAATTGCAGCAAAATACTGAAAGGAAAGTGGGTTTGCCTTCATATTTGACCCAAACAACTCAGTTCAGCATGGAAATATCATTGCAACAGCTTTTATTTAGCCAAAAATCAAGAGTGTAAGTTTTTATGCGCTTAAAAGCATTTTCAGAACGAATGAGCAAATATACTTGTTTCTGCCAATTTCAGCAAAATACTGAAAGGAAAGTGGGTTTGCCTTCATATTTGCCCCAGAACAACTCAGTTCAGCATGGAAATATCATTGCAACAGCTTTTATTTAGCCAGAAATCAAGAGTGTAAGTTTTTATGCGCCTAAAAGCATTTTCAGGCCGAAGGAGCTGATTTCTGCCAATTGCAGCAAAATACTGAAAGGAAAGTGGGTTTCCCTTCATATTTGACCCAGAACAACTCAGTTCAGCATGGAAATATCATTGCAACAGCTTTTATTTAGCCAAAAATCAAGAGTGTACGTTTTTATGCGCTTAAAAGCATTTTCAGGCCGAATGTGCAAATATGCTTGTTTCTGCCAATTGCAGCAAAATACTGAAAGGAAAGTGGGTTTGCCTTCATATTTGACCCAAACAACTCAGTTCAGCATGGAAATATCATTGCAACAGCTTTTATTTAGCCAAAAATCAAGAGTGTACGTTTTTATGCGCTTAAAAGCATTTTCAGAACGAATGAGCAAATATACTTGTTTCTGCCAATTGCAGCAAAATACTGAAAGGAAAGTGGGTTTGCCTTCATATTTGACCCAGAACAACTCAGTTCAGCATGGAAATATCATTGCAACAGCTTTTATTTTGCCAGAAATCAAGAGTGTAAGTTTTTATGCGCCTAAAAGCATTTTCAGGCCGAAGGAGCTGATTTCTGCCAATTGCAGCAAAATACTGAAAGGAAAGTGGGTTTGCCTTCATATTTGACCCAGAATAACTCAGTTCAGCATGGAAATATCATTGCAACAGCTTTTATTTAGCCAGAAATCAAGAGTGTAATTTTTTATACGCTTAAAAGCATTTTCAGGACGCATGAGCAAATATGCTTGTTTCTGCCAATTGCAGCAAAATACTGAAAGGAAAGTGGGTTTGCCTTCATATTTGACCCAGAACAACTCAGTTCAGCGTGGAAATATCATTGCAACAGCTTTTATTTAGTCAGAAATCATGAGTGTAAGTTTTTATGCGCTTAAAAGCATTTTCAGGCCTAATGAGCTGATTTCTGCCAATTGCAGCAAAATACTGAAAGGAAAGTGGGTTTGCCTTCATATTTGACCCAGAACAACTCAATTCAGCATGGAAATATCATTGCAACAGCTTTTATTTAGCCAAAAATCAAGAGTGTACGTTTTTATGCGCTTAAAAGCATTGTCAGGCCGAATGTGCAAATATGCTTGTTTCTGCCAATTGCAGCAAAATACTGAAAGGAAAGTGGGTTTGCCTTCATATTTGACCCAAACAACTCAGTTCAGCATGGAAATATCATTGCAACAGCTTTTATTTAGCCAAAAATCAAGAGTGTAAGTTTTTATGCGCTTAAAAGCATTTTCAGAACGAATGAGCAAATATACTTGTTTCTGCCAATTGCAGCAAAATACTGAAAGGAAAGTGGGTTTGCCTTCATATTTGACCCAGAACAACTCAGTTCAGCATGGAAATATCATTGCAACAGCTTTTATTTAGCCAGAAATCAAGAGTGTAAGTTTTTATGCGCCTAAAAGCATTTTCAGGCCGAAGGAGCTGATTTCTGCCAATTGCAGCAAAATACTGAAAGGAAAGTGGGTTTGCCTTCATATTTGACCCAGAACAACTCAGTTCAGCATGGAAATATCATTGCAACAGCTTTTATTTAGCCAAAAATCAAGAGTGTACGTTTTTATGCGCTTAAAAGCATTGTCAGGCCGAATGTGCAAATATGCTTGTTTCTGCCAATTGCAGCAAAATACTGAAAGGAAAGTGGGTTTGCCTTCATATTTGACCCAGAATAACTCAGTTCAGCATGGAAATATCATTGCAACAGCTTTTATTTAGTCAGAAATAAAGAGTGTAAGTTTTTATGCGTTTAAAAGCATTTTCAGGCCTAATGAGCTGATTTCTGCCAATTGCAGCAAAATACTGAAAGGAAAGTGGGTTTGCCTTCATATTTGACCCAGAACAACTCAGTTCAGCATGGAAATATCATTGCAACAGCTTTTATTTAGCCAGAAATCAAGAGTGTAAGTTTTTATGCGCTTAAAAGCATTTTCAGGCCGAATGAGCAAATATGCTTGTTTCTGCCAATTGCAGCAAAATACTGAAAGGAAAGTGGGTTTGCCTTCATATTTGACCCAGAACAACTCAGTTCAGCATGGAAATATCATTGCAACAGCTTTTATTTAGCCAGAAATCAAGAGTGTAAGTTTTTATGCGCTTAAAAGCATTTTCAGGCCGAATGAGCTGATTTCTGCCAATTGCAGCAAAATACTGAAAGGAAAGTGGGTTTGTCTTCATATTTGACCCAGAACAACTCAGTTCAGCATGGACATATCATTGCAACAGCTTTTATTTAGCCAGAAATCAAGAGTGTAAGTTTTTATGCGCTTAAAAGCATTTTCAGGCCGAATGAGCAAATATGCTTGTTTCTGCCAATTGCCGCAAAATACTAAAAGGAAAGTGGGTTTGCCTTCATATTTGACCCAGAACAACTCAGTTCAGCATGGAAATATCATTGCAACAGCTTTTATTTAGCCAGAAATCAAGAGTGTAAGTTTTTATGCGCTTAAAAGCATTTTCAGGCCAATGAGCAAATATGCTTGTTTCTGCCAATTGCATCAAAAGACTGATAGGAAAGTGGGTTTGCCTTCATATTTGACCCAGAACAACTCAGTTCAGCATGGAAATATCATTGCAACAGCTTTTATTTAGCCAGAAATCAAGAGTGTAAGTTTTTATGCGCTTCAAAGCATTTTCAGGCCGAATGAGCCGATTTTTGCCAATTGCAGCAAAATACTGATAGGAAAGTGGGTTTGCCTTCATATTTGACCCAGAACAACTCAGTTCAGCATGGAAATATCATTGCAACAGCTTTTATTTAGCCAGAAATCAAGAGTGTAATTTTTTATACGCTTAAAAGCATTTTCAGGCCGCATGAGCAAATATGCTTGTTTCTGCCAATTGCAGCAAAATACTGAAAGGAAAGTGGGTTTGCCTTCATATTTGACCCAGAACAACTCAGTTTAGCGTGGAAATATCATTGCAACAGCTTTTATTTAGTCAGAAATCATGAGTGTAAGTTTTTATGCGCTTAAAAGCATTTTCAGGCCTAATGAGCTGATTTCTGCCAATTGCAGCAAAATACTGAAAGGAAAGTGGGTTTGCCTTCATATTTGACCCAGAACAACTCAGTTCAGCATGGAAATATCATTGCAACAGCTTTTATTTAGCCAAAAATCAAGAGTGTACGTTTTTATGCGCTTAAAAGCATTGTCAGGCCGAATGTGCAAATATGCTTGTTTCTGCCAATTGCAGCAAAATACTGAAAGGAAAGTGGGTTTGCCTTCATATTTGACCCAAACAACTCAGTTCAGCATGGAAATATCATTGCAACAGCTTTTATTTAGCCAAAAATCAAGAGTGTAAGTTTTTATGCGCTTAAAAGCATTTTCAGAACGAATGAGCAAATATACTTGTTTCTGCCAATTGCAGCAAAATACTAAAAGGAAAGTGGGTTTGCCTTCATATTTGACCCAGAACAACTCAGTTCAGCATGGAAATATCATTGCAACAGCTTTTATTTAGCCAGAAATCAAGAGTGTAAGTTTTTATGCGCTTAAAAGCATTTTCAGGCCGAAGGAGCTGATTTCTGCCAATTGCAGCAAAATACTGAAAGGAAAGTGGGTTTGCCTTCATATTTGACCCAGAACAACTCAGTTCAGCATGGAAATATCATTGCAACAGCTTTTATTTAGCCAAAAATCAAGAGTGTACGTTTTTATGCGCTTAAAAGCATTTTCAGGCCGAATGTGCAAATATGCTTGTTTCTGCCAATTGCAGCAAAATACTGAAAGGAAAGTGGGTTTGCCTTCATATTTGACCCAAACAACTCAGTTCAGCATGGAAATATCATTGCAACAGCTTTTATTTAGCCAAAAATCAAGAGTGTACGTTTTTATGCGCTTAAAAGCATTTTCAGAACGAATGAGCAAATATACTTGTTTCTGCCAATTGCAGTTAAATACTGAAAGGAAAGTGGGTTTGCCTTCATATTTGACCCAGAACAACTCAGTTCAGCATGGAAATATCATTGCAACAGCTTTTATTTTGCCAGAAATCAAGAGTGTAAGTTTTTATGCGCCTAAAAGCATTTTCAGGCCGAAGGAGCTGATTTCTGCCAATTGCAGCAAAATACTGAAAGGAAAGTGGGTTTGCCTTCATATTTGACCCAGAATAACTCAGTTCAGCATGGAAATATCATTGCAACATCTTTTATTTAGCCAGAAATCAAGAGTGTAAGTTTTTATGCGCTTAAAAGCATTTTCAGGCCGAATGAGCAAATGTGCTTGTTTTTGCCAATTGCAGCAAAATACTGAAAGGAAAGTGGGTTTGCCTTCATATTTGACCCAGAACAACTCAGTTCAGCATGGAAATATCATTGCAACAGCTTTTATTTAGCCAGAAATCAAGAGTGTAAGTTTTTATGCGCTTAAAAGCATTTTCAGGCCGAATGAGCAAATATGCTTGTTTCTGCCAATTGCAGCAAAATACTGAAAGGAAAGTGGGTTTGCCTTCATATTTGACCCAGAACAACTCAGTTCAGCATGGAAATATCATTGCAACAGCTTTTATTTAGCCAGAAATCAAGAGTGTAAGTTTTTATGCGCTTAAAAGCATTTTCAGGCCGAATGAGCTGATTTCTGCCAATTGCAGCAAAATACTGAAAGGAAAGTGGGTTTGCCTTCATATTTGACCCAGAACAACTCAGTTCCGCATGGCAATATCATTGCAACAGCTTTTATTTAGCCAGAAATCAAGAGTGTAAGTTTTTATGCGC
Organism: Channa argus; assembly: GCF_033026475.1. Taxonomy (NCBI): domain Eukaryota; kingdom Metazoa; phylum Chordata; class Actinopteri; order Anabantiformes; family Channidae; genus Channa; species Channa argus. Next base: position 952,544 of record NW_027125220.1, read on the forward strand.
TTAAAAGCATTTTCAGGCCGAATGAGCTGATTTCTGCCAATTGCAGCAAAATACTGAAAGGAAAGTGGGTTTGCCTTCATATTTGACCCAGAACAACTCAGTTCAGCATGGAAATATCATTGCAACAGCTTTTATTTAGCCAGAAATCAAGAGTGTAAGTTTTTATGCGCTTAAAAGCATTTTCAGGCCGAATGAGCAAATATGCTTGTTTCTGCCAATTGCAGCAAAATACTAAAAGGAAAGTGGGTTTGCCTTCATATTTGACCCAGAACAACTCAGTTCAGCATGGAAATATCATTGCAACAGCTTTTATTTAGCCAGAAATCAAGAGTGTAAGTTTTTATGCGCTTAAAAGCATTTTCAGGCCGAATGAGCAAATATGCTTGTTTCTGCCAATTGCATCAAAAGACTGATAGGAAAGTGGGTTTGCCTTCATATTTGACCCAGAACAACTCAGTTCAGCATGGAAATATCATTGCAACAGCTTTTATTTAGCCAGAAATCAAGAGTGTAAGTTTTTATGCGCTTAAAAGCATTTTCAGGCCGAATGAGCAAATATGCTTGTTTCTGCCAATTGCAGCAAAATACTGAAAGGAAAGTGGGTTTGCCTTCATATTTGACCCAGAACAACTCAGTTCAGCATGGAAATATCATTGCAACAGCTTTTATTTAGCCAGAAATCAAGAGTGTAAGTTTTTATGCGCTTAAAAGCATTTTCAGGCTGAATGAGCTGATTTCTGCCAATTGCAGCAAAATACTGAAAGGAAAGTGGGTTTGCCTTCATATTTGACCCAGAATAACTCAGTTCAGCATGGAAATATCATTGCAACAGCTTTTATTTAGCCAGAAATCAAGAGTGTAAGTTTTTATGCGCTTAAAAGCATTTTCAGGCCGAATGAGCAAATGTGCTTGTTTTTGCCAATTGCAGCAAAATACTGAAAGGAAAGTGGGTTTGCCTTCATATTTGACCCAGAACAACTCAGTTCAGCATGGAAATATCATTGCAACAGCTTTTATTTAGCCAGAAATCAAGAGTGTAATTTTTTATACGCTTAAAAGCATTTTCAGGACGCATGAGCAAATATGCTTGTTTCTGCCAATTGCAGCAAAATACTGAAAGGAAAGTGGGTTTGCCTTCATATTTGACCCAGAACAACTCAGTTCAGCATGGAAATATCATTGCAACAGCTTTTATTTAGCCAAAAATCAAGAGTGTACGTTTTTATGCGCTTAAAAGCATTGTCAGGCCGAATGTGCAAATATGCTTGTTTCTGCCAATTGCAGCAAAATACTGAAAGGAAAGTGGGTTTGCCTTCATATTTGACCCAGAACAACTCAGTTCAGCATGGAAATATCATTGCAACAGCTTTTATTTAGCCAAAAATCAAGAGTGTACGTTTTTATGCGCTTAAAAGCATTGTCAGGCCGAATGTGCAAATATGCTTGTTTCTGCCAATTGCAGCAAAATACTGAAAGGAAAGTGGGTTTGCCTTCATATTTGACCCAAACAACTCAGTTCAGCATGGAAATATCATTGCAACAGCTTTTATTTAGCCAAAAATCAAGAGTGTAAGTTTTTATGCGCTTAAAAGCATTTTCAGAACGAATGAGCAAATATACTTGTTTCTGCCAATTGCAGCAAAATACTGAAAGGAAAGTGGGTTTGCCTTCATATTTGACCCAGAACAACTCAGTTCAGCATGGAAATATCATTGCAACAGCTTTTATTTAGCCAGAAATCAAGAGTGTAAGTTTTTATGCGCCTAAAAGCATTTTCAGGCCGAAGGAGCTGATTTCTGCCAATTGCAGCAAAATACTGAAAGGAAAGTGGGTTTGCCTTCATATTTGACCCAGAACAACTCAGTTCAGCATGGAACTATCATTGCAACAGCTTTTATTTAGCCAAAAATCAAGAGTGTACGTTTTTATGCGCTTAAAAGCATTGTCAGGCCGAATGTGCAAATATGCTTGTTTCTGCCAATTGCAGCAAAATACTGAAAGGAAAGTGGGTTTGCCTTCATATTTGACCCAGAATAACTCAGTTCAGCATGGAAATATCATTGCAACAGCTTTTATTTAGTCAGAAATAAAGAGTGTAAGTTTTTATGCGTTTAAAAGCATTTTCAGGCCTAATGAGCTGATTTCTGCCAATTGCAGCAAAATACTGAAAGGAAAGTGGGTTTGCCTTCATATTTGACCCAGAACAACTCAGTTCAGCATGGAAATATCATTGCAACAGCTTTTATTTAGCCAGAAATCAAGAGTGTAAGTTTTTATGCGCTTAAAAGCATTTTCAGGCCGAATGAGCAAATATGCTTGTTTCTGCCAATTGCAGCAAAATACTGAAAGGAAAGTGGGTTTGCCTTCATATTTGACCCAGAACAACTCAGTTCAGCATGGAAATATCATTGCAACAGCTTTTATTTAGCCAGAAATCAAGAGTGTAAGTTTTTATGCGCTTAAAAGCATTTTCAGGCCGAATGAGCTGATTTCTGCCAATTGCAGCAAAATACTGAAAGGAAAGTGGGTTTGTCTTCATATTTGACCCAGAACAACTCAGTTCAGCATGGACATATCATTGCAACAGCTTTTATTTAGCCAGAAATCAAGAGTGTAAGTTTTTATGCGCTTAAAAGCATTTTCAGGCCGAATGAGCAAATATGCTTGTTTCTGCCAATTGCAGCAAAATACTAAAAGGAAAGTGGGTTTGCCTTCATATTTGACCCAGAACAACTCAGTTCAGCATGGAAATATCATTGCAACATCTTTTATTTAGCCAGAAATCAAGAGTGTAAGTTTTTATGCGCTTAAAAGCATTTTCAGGCCAATGAGCAAATATGCTTGTTTCTGCCAATTGCATCAAAAGACTGATAGGAAAGTGGGTTTGCCTTCATATTTGACCCAGAACAACTCAGTTCAGCATGGAAATATCATTGCAACAGCTTTTATTTAGCCAGAAATCAAGAGTGTAAGTTTTTATGCGCTTAAAAGCATTTTCAGGCCGAATGAGCAAATATGCTTGTTTCTGCCAATTGCAGCAAAATACTGAAAGGAAAGTGGGTTTGCCTTCATATTTGACCCAGAACAACTCAGTTCAGCATGGAAATATCATTGCAACAGCTTTTATTTAGCCAGAAATCAAGAGTGTAAGTTTTTATGCGCTTAAAAGCATTTTCAGGCTGAATGAGCTGATTTCTGCCAATTGCAGCAAAATACTGAAAGGAAAGTGGGTTTGCCTTCATATTTGAACCAGAATAACTCAGTTCAGCATGGAAATATCATTGCAACAGCTTTTATTTAGCCAGAAATCAAGAGTGTAAGTTTTTATGCGCTTCAAAGCATTTTCAGGCCGAATGAGCCGATTTTTGCCAATTGCAGCAAAATACTGATAGGAAAGTGGGTTTGCCTTCATATTTGACCCAGAACAACTCAGTTCAGCATGGAAATATCATTGCAACAGCTTTTATTTAGCCAGAAATCAAGAGTGTAATTTTTTATACGCTTAAAAGCATTTTCAGGCCGCATGAGCAAATATGCTTGTTTCTGCCAATTGCAGCAAAATACTGAAAGGAAAGTGGGTTTGCCTTCATATTTGACCCAGAACAACTCAGTTTAGCGTGGAAATATCATTGCAACAGCTTTTATTTAGTCAGAAATCATGAGTGTAAGTTTTTATGCGCTTAAAAGCATTTTCAGGCCTAATGAGCTGATTTCTGCCAATTGCAGCAAAATACTGAAAGGAAAGTGGGTTTGCCTTCATATTTGACCCAGAACAACTCAGTTCAGCATGGAAATATCATTGCAACAGCTTTTATTTAGCCAAAAATCAAGAGTGTACGTTTTTATGCGCTTAAAAGCATTGTCAGGCCGAATGTGCAAATATGCTTGTTTCTGCCAATTGCAGCAAAATACTGAAAGGAAAGTGGGTTTGCCTTCATATTTGACCCAAACAACTCAGTTCAGCATGGAAATATCATTGCAACAGCTTTTATTTAGCCAAAAATCAAGAGTGTAAGTTTTTATGCGCTTAAAAGCATTTTCAGAACGAATGAGCAAATATACTTGTTTCTGCCAATTGCAGCAAAATACTGAAAGGAAAGTGGGTTTGCCTTCATATTTGACCCAGAACAACTCAGTTCAGCATGGAAATATCATTGCAACAGCTTTTATTTAGCCAGAAATCAAGAGTGTAAGTTTTTATGCGCTTAAAAGCATTTTCAGGCCGAAGGAGCTGATTTCTGCCAATTGCAGCAAAATACTGAAAGGAAAGTGGGTTTGCCTTCATATTTGACCCAGAACAACTCAGTTCAGCATGGAAATATCATTGCAACAGCTTTTATTTAGCCAAAAATCAAGAGTGTACGTTTTTATGCGCTTAAAAGCATTGTCAGGCCGAATGTGCAAATATGCTTGTTTCTGCCAATTGCAGCAAAATACTGAAAGGAAAGTGGGTTTGCCTTCATATTTGACCCAGAATAACTCAGTTCAGCATGGAAATATCATTGCAACAGCTTTTATTTAGTCAGAAATAAAGAGTGTAAGTTTTTATGCGTTTAAAAGCATTTTCAGGCCTAATGAGCTGATTTCTGCCAATTGCAGCAAAATACTGAAAGGAAAGTGGGTTTGCCTTCATATTTGACCCAGAACAACTCAGTTCAGCATGGAAATATCATTGCAACAGCTTTTATTTAGCCAGAAATCAAGAGTGTAAGTTTTTATGCGCTTAAAAGCATTTTCAGGCCGAATGAGCAAATATGCTTGTTTCTGCCAATTGCAGCAAAATACTGAAAGGAAAGTGGGTTTGCCTTCATATTTGACCCAGAACAACTCAGTTCAGCATGGAAATATCATTGCAACAGCTTTTATTTAGCCAGAAATCAAGAGTGTAAGTTTTTATGCGCTTAAAAGCATTTTCAGGCCGAATGAGCTGATTTCTGCCAATTGCAGCAAAATACTGAAAGGAAAGTGGGTTTGTCTTCATATTTGACCCAGAACAACTCAGTTCAGCATGGACATATCATTGCAACAGCTTTTATTTAGCCAGAAATCAAGAGTGTAAGTTTTTATGCGCTTAAAAGCATTTTCAGGCCGAATGAGCAAATATGCTTGTTTCTGCCAATTGCAGCAAAATACTAAAAGGAAAGTGGGTTTGCCTTCATATTTGACCCAGAACAACTCAGTTCAGCATGGAAATATCATTGCAACAGCTTTTATTTAGCCAGAAATCAAGAGTGTAAGTTTTTATGCGCTTAAAAGCATTTTCAGGCCAATGAGCAAATATGCTTGTTTCTGCCAATTGCATCAAAAGACTGATAGGAAAGTGGGTTTGCCTTCATATTTGACCCAGAACAACTCAGTTCAGCATGGAAATATCATTGCAACAGCTTTTATTTAGCCAGAAATCAAGAGTGTAAGTTTTTATGCGCTTAAAAGCATTTTCAGGCCGAATGAGCAAATATGCTTGTTTCTGCCAATTGCAGCAAAATACTGAAAGGAAAGTGGGTTTGCCTTCATATTTGACCCAGAATAACTCAGTTCAGCATGGAAATATCATTGCAACAGCTTTTATTTAGCCAGAAATCAAGAGTGTAAGTTTTTATGCGCTTCAAAGCATTTTCAGGCCGAATGAGCCGATTTTTGCCAATTGCAGCAAAATACTGATAGGAAAGTGGGTTTGCCTTCATATTTGACCCAGAACAACTCAGTTCAGCATGGAAATATCATTGCAACAGCTTTTATTTAGCCAGAAATCAAGAGTGTAATTTTTTATACGCTTAAAAGCATTTTCAGGCCGCATGAGCAAATATGCTTGTTTCTGCCAATTGCAGCAAAATACTGAAAGGAAAGTGGGTTTGCCTTCATATTTGACCCAGAAAAACTCAGTTTAGCGTGGAAATATCATTGCAACAGCTTTTATTTAGTCAGAAATCATGAGTGTAAGTTTTTATGCGCTTAAAAGCATTTTCAGGCCTAATGAGCTGATTTCTGCCAATTGCAGCAAAATACTGAAAGGAAAGTGGGTTTGCCTTCATATTTGACCCAGAACAACTCAGTTCAGCATGGAAATATCATTGCAACAGCTTTTATTTAGCCAAAAATCAAGAGTGTACGTTTTTATGCGCTTAAAAGCATTGTCAGGCCGAATGTGCAAATATGCTTGTTTCTGCCAATTGCAGCAAAATACTGAAAGGAAAGTGGGTTTGCCTTCATATTTGACCCAAACAACTCAGTTCAGCATGGAAATATCATTGCAACAGCTTTTATTTAGCCAAAAATCAAGAGTGTAAGTTTTTATGCGCTTAAAAGCATTTTCAGAACGAATGAGCAAATATACTTGTTTCTGCCAATTGCAACAAAATACTGAAAGGAAAGTGGGTTTGCCTTCATATTTGACCCAGAACAACTCAGTTCAGCATGGAAATATCATTGCAACAGCTTTTATTTAGCCAGAAATCAAGAGTGTAAGTTTTTATGCGCCTAAAAGCATTTTCAGGCCGAAGGAGCTGATTTCTGCCAATTGCAGCAAAATACTGAAAGGAAAGTGGGTTTGCCTTCATATTTGACCCAGAACAACTCAGTTCAGCATGGAAATATCATTGCAACAGCTTTTATTTAGCCAAAAATCAAGAGTGTACGTTTTTATGCGCTTAAAAGCATTGTCAGGCCGAATGTGCAAATATGCTTGTTTCTGCCAATTGCAGCAAAATACTGAAAGGAAAGTGGGTTTGCCTTCATATTTGACCCAAACAACTCAGTTCAGCATGGAAATATCATTGCAACAGCTTTTATTTAGCCAAAAATCAAGAGTGTAAGTTTTTATGCGCTTAAAAGCATTTTCAGAACGAATGAGCAAATATACTTGTTTCTGCCAATTGCAGCAAAATACTGAAAGGAAAGTGGGTTTGCCTTCATATTTGACCCAGAACAACTCAGTTCAGCATGGAAATATCATTGCAACAGCTTTTATTTAGCCAGAAATCAAGAGTGTAAGTTTTTATGCGCTTAAAAGCATTTTCAGGCCGAAGGAGCTGATTTCTGCCAATTGCAGCAAAATACTGAAAGGAAAGTGGGTTTGCCTTCATATTTGACCCAGAACAACTCAGTTCAGCATGGAAATATCATTGCAACAGCTTTTATTTAGCCAAAAATCAAGAGTGTACGTTTTTATGCGCTTAAAAGCATTTTCAGGCCGAATGTGCAAATATGCTTGTTTCTGCCAATTGCAGCAAAATACTGAAAGGAAAGTGGGTTTGCCTTCATATTTGACCCAAACAACTCAGTTCAGCATGGAAATATCATTGCAACAGCTTTTATTTAGCCAAAAATCAAGAGTGTACGTTTTTATGCGCTTAAAAGCATTTTCAGAACGAATGAGCAAATATACTTGTTTCTGCCAATTGCAGCAAAATACTGAAAGGAAAGTGGGTTTGCCTTCATATTTGACCCAGAACAACTCAGTTCAGCATGGAAATATCATTGCAACAGCTTTTATTTAGCCAGAAATCAAGAGTGTAAGTTTTTATGCGCTTAAAAGCATTTTCAGGCCGAAGGAGCTGATTTCTGCCAATTGCAGCAAAATACTGAAAGGAAAGTGGGTTTGCCTTCATATTTGACCCAGAACAACTCAGTTCAGCATGGAAATATCATTGCAACAGCTTTTATTTAGCCAAAAATCAAGAGTGTACGTTTTTATGCGCTTAAAAGCATTTTCAGGCCGAATGTGCAAATATGCTTGTTTCTGCCAATTGCAGCAAAATACTGAAAGGAAAGTGGGTTTGCCTTCATATTTGACCCAAACAACTCAGTTCAGCATGGAAATATCATTGCAACAGCTTTTATTTAGCCAAAAATCAAGAGTGTACGTTTTTATGCGCTTAAAAGCATTTTCAGAACGAATGAGCAAATATACTTGTTTCTGCCAATTGCAGCAAAATACTGAAAGGAAAGTGGGTTTGCCTTCATATTTGACCCAGAACAACTCAGTTCAGCATGGAAATATCATTGCAACAGCTTTTATTTTGCCAGAAATCAAGAGTGTAAGTTTTTATGCGCCTAAAAGCATTTTCAGGCCGAAGGAGCTGATTTCTGCCAATTGCAGCAAAATACTGAAAGGAAAGTGGGTTTGCCTTCATATTTGACCCAGAATAACTCAGTTCAGCATGGAAATATCATTGCAACAGCTTTTATTTAGCCAGAAATCAAGAGTGTAAGTTTTTATGCGCTTAAAAGCATTTTCAGGCCGAATGAGCAAATGTGCTTGTTTTTGCCAATTGCAGCAAAATACTGAAAGGAAAGTGGGTTTGCCTTCATATTTGACCCAGAATAACTCAGTTCAGCATGGAAATATCATTGCAACAGCTTTTATTTAGCCAGAAATCAAGAGTGTAAGTTTTTATGCGCTTCAAAGCATTTTCAGGCCGAATGAGCCGATTTTTGCCAATTGCAGCAAAATACTGATAGGAAAGTGGGTTTGCCTTCATATTTGACCCAGAACAACTCAGTTCAGCATGGAAATATCATTGCAACAGCTTTTATTTAGCCAGAAATCAAGAGTGTAATTTTTTATACGCTTAAAAGCATTTTCAGGCCGCATGAGCAAATATGCTTGTTTCTGCCAATTGCAGCAAAATACTGAAAGGAAAGTGGGTTTGCCTTCATATTTGACCCAGAACAACTCAGTTCAGCGTGGAAATATCATTGCAACAGCTTTTATTTAGTCAGAAATCATGAGTGTAAGTTTTTATGCGCTTAAAAGCATTTTCAGGCCTAATGAGCTGATTTCTGCCAATTGCAGCAAAATACTGAAAGGAAAGTGGGTTTGCCTTCATATTTGACCCAGAACAACTCAGTTCAGCATGGAAATATCATTGCAACAGCTTTTATTTAGTCAGAAATAAAGAGTGTAAGTTTTTATGCGTTTAAAAGCATTTTCAGGCCTAATGAGCTGATTTCTGCCAATTGCAGCAAAATACTGAAAGGAAAGTGGGTTTGCCTTCATATTTGACCCAGAACAACTCAGTTCAGCATGGAAATATCATTGCAACAGCTTTTATTTAGCCAGAAATCAAGAGTGTAAGTTTTTATGCGCTTAAAAGCATTTTCAGGCCGAATGAGCAAATATGCTTGTTTCTGCCAATTGCAGCAAAATACTGAAAGGAAAGTGGGTTTGCCTTCATATTTGACCCAGAACAACTCAGTTCAGCATGGAAATATCATTGCAACAGCTTTTATTTAGCCAGAAATCAAGAGTGTAAGTTTTTATGCGCTTAAAAGCATTTTCAGGCCGAATGAGCTGATTTCTGCCAATTGCAGCAAAATACTGAAAGGAAAGTGGGTTTGTCTTCATATTTGACCCAGAACAACTCAGTTCAGCATGGACATATCATTGCAACAGCTTTTATTTAGCCAGAAATCAAGAGTGTAAGTTTTTATGCGCTTAAAAGCATTTTCAGGCCGAATGAGCAAATATGCTTGTTTCTGCCAATTGCAGCAAAATACTAAAAGGAAAGTGGGTTTGCCTTCATATTTGACCCAGAACAACTCAGTTCAGCATGGAAATATCATTGCAACAGCTTTTATTTAGCCAGAAATCAAGAGTGTAAGTTTTTATGCGCTTAAAAGCATTTTCAGGCCGAATGAGCAAATATGCTTGTTTCTGCCAATTGCAGCAAAATACTGAAAGGAAAGTGGGTTTGCCTTCATATTTGACCCAGAACAACTCAGTTCAGCATGGAAATATCATTGCAACAGCTTTTATTTAGCCAGAAATCAAGAGTGTAAGTTTTTATGCGCTTAAAAGCATTTTCAGGCTGAATGAGCTGATTTCTGCCAATTGCAGCAAAATACTGAAAGGAAAGTGGGTTTGCCTTCATATTTGACCCAGAATAACTCAGTTCAGCATGGAAATATCATTGCAACAGCTTTTATTTAGCCAGAAATCAAGAGTGTAAGTTTTTATGCGCTTAAAAGCATTTTCAGGCCGAATGAGCAAATGTGCTTGTTTTTGCCAATTGCAGCAAAATACTGAAAGGAAAGTGGGTTTGCCTTCATATTTGACCCAGAATAACTCAGTTCAGCATGGAAATATCATTGCAACAGCTTTTATTTAGCCAGAAATCAAGAGTGTAAGTTTTTATGCGCTTCAAAGCATTTTCAGGCCGAATGAGCCGATTTTTGCCAATTGCAGCAAAATACTGATAGGAAAGTGGGTTTGCCTTCATATTTGACCCAGAACAACTCAGTTCAGCATGGAAATATCATTGCAACAGCTTTTATTTAGCCAGAAATCAAGAGTGTAATTTTTTATACGCTTAAAAGCATTTTCAGGCCGCATGAGCAAATATGCTTGTTTCTGCCAATTGCAGCAAAATACTGAAAGGAAAGTGGGTTTGCCTTCATATTTGACCCAGAACAACTCAGTTTAGCGTGGAAATATCATTGCAACAGCTTTTATTTAGTCAGAAATCATGAGTGTAAGTTTTTATGCGCTTAAAAGCATTTTCAGGCCTAATGAGCTGATTTCTGCCAATTGCAGCAAAATACTGAAAGGAAAGTGGGTTTGCCTTCATATTTGACCCAGAACAACTCAGTTCAGCATGGAAATATCATTGCAACAGCTTTTATTTAGCCAAAAATCAAGAGTGTACGTTTTTATGCGCTTAAAAGCATTGTCAGGCCGAATGTGCAAATATGCTTGTTTCTGCCAATTGCAGCAAAATACTGAAAGGAAAGTGGGTTTGCCTTCATATTTGACCCAAACAACTCAGTTCAGCATGGAAATATCATTGCAACAGCTTTTATTTAGCCAAAAATCAAGAGTGTAAGTTTTTATGCGCTTAAAAGCATTTTCAGAACGAATGAGCAAATATACTTGTTTCTGCCAATTGCAGCAAAATACTGAAAGGAAAGTGGGTTTGCCTTCATATTTGACCCAGAACAACTCAGTTCAGCATGGAAATATCATTGCAACAGCTTTTATTTAGCCAGAAATCAAGAGTGTAAGTTTTTATGCGCTTAAAAGCATTTTCAGGCCGAAGGAGCTGATTTCTGCCAATTGCAGCAAAATACTGAAAGGAAAGTGGGTTTGCCTTCATATTTGACCCAGAACAACTCAGTTCAGCATGGAAATATCATTGCAACAGCTTTTATTTAGCCAAAAATCAAGAGTGTACGTTTTTATGCGCTTAAAAGCATTGTCAGGCCGAATGTGCAAATATGCTTGTTTCTGCCAATTGCAGCAAAATACTGAAAGGAAAGTGGGTTTGCCTTCATATTTGACCCAGAATAACTCAGTTCAGCATGGAAATATCATTGCAACAGCTTTTATTTAGTCAGAAATAAAGAGTGTAAGTTTTTATGTGTTTAAAAGCATTTTCAGGCCTAATGAGCTGATTTCTGCCAATTGCAGCAAAATACTGAAAGGAAAGTGGGTTTGCCTTCATATTTGACCCAGAACAACTCAGTTCAGCATGGAAATATCATTGCAACAGCTTTTATTTAGCCAGAAATCAAGAGTGTAAGTTTTTATGCGCTTAAAAGCATTTTCAGGCCGAATGAGCAAATATGCTTGTTTCTGCCAATTGCAGCAAAATACTGAAAGGAAAGTGGGTTTGCCTTCATATTTGACCCAGAACAACTCAGTTCAGCATGGAAATATCATTGCAACAGCTTTTATTTAGCCAGAAATCAAGAGTGTAAGTTTTTATGCGCTTAAAAGCATTTTCAGGCCGAATGAGCTGATTTCTGCCAATTGCAGCAAAATACTGAAAGGAAAGTGGGTTTGTCTTCATATTTGACCCAGAACAACTCAGTTCAGCATGGACATATCATTGCAACAGCTTTTATTTAGCCAGAAATCAAGAGTGTAAGTTTTTATGCGCTTAAAAGCATTTTCAGGCCGAATGAGCAAATATGCTTGTTTCTGCCAATTGCAGCAAAATACTAAAAGGAAAGTGGGTTTGCCTTCATATTTGACCCAGAACAACTCAGTTCAGCATGGAAATATCATTGCAACAGCTTTTATTTAGCCAGAAATCAAGAGTGTAAGTTTTTATGCGCTTAAAAGCATTTTCAGGCCAATGAGCAAATATGCTTGTTTCTGCCAATTGCAGCAAAATACTGAAAGGAAAGTGGGTTTGCCTTCATATTTGACCCAGAATAACTCAGTTCAGCATGGAAATATCATTGCAACAGCTTTTATTTAGCCAGAAATCAAGAGTGTAAGTTTTTATGCGCTTCAAAGCATTTTCAGGCCGAATGAGCCGATTTTTGCCAATTGCAGCAAAATACTGATAGGAAAGTGGGTTTGCCTTCATATTTGACCCAGAACAACTCAGTTCAGCATGGAAATATCATTGCAACAGCTTTTATTTAGCCAGAAATCAAGAGTGTAATTTTTTATACGCTTAAAAGCATTTTCAGGCCGCATGAGCAAATATGCTTGTTTCTGCCAATTGCAGCAAAATACTGAAAGGAAAGTGGGTTTGCCTTCATATTTGACCCAGAAAAACTCAGTTTAGCGTGGAAATATCATTGCAACAGCTTTTATTTAGTCAGAAATCATGAGTGTAAGTTTTTATGCGCTTAAAAGCATTTTCAGGCCTAATGAGCTGATTTCTGCCAATTGCAGCAAAATACTGAAAGGAAAGTGGGTTTGCCTTCATATTTGACCCAGAACAACTCAGTTCAGCATGGAAATATCATTGCAACAGCTTTTATTTAGCCAAAAATCAAGAGTGTACGTTTTTATGCGCTTAAAAGCATTGTCAGGCCGAATGTGCAAATATGCTTGTTTCTGCCAATTGCAGCAAAATACTGAAAGGAAAGTGGGTTTGCCTTCATATTTGACCCAAACAACTCAGTTCAGCATGGAAATATCATTGCAACAGCTTTTATTTAGCCAAAAATCAAGAGTGTAAGTTTTTATGCGCTTAAAAGCATTTTCAGAACGAATGAGCAAATATACTTGTTTCTGCCAATTGCAGCAAAATACTGAAAGGAAAGTGGGTTTGCCTTCATATTTGACCCAGAACAACTCAGTTCAGCATGGAAATATCATTGCAACAGCTTTTATTTAGCCAGAAATCAAGAGTGTAAGTTTTTATGCGCCTAAAAGCATTTTCAGGCCGAAGGAGCTGATTTCTGCCAATTGCAGCAAAATACTGAAAGGAAAGTGGGTTTGCCTTCATATTTGACCCAGAACAACTCAGTTCAGCATGGAAATATCATTGCAACAGCTTTTATTTAGCCAAAAATCAAGAGTGTACGTTTTTATGCGCTTAAAAGCATTGTCAGGCCGAATGTGCAAATATGCTTGTTTCTGCCAATTGCAGCAAAATACTGAAAGGAAAGTGGGTTTGCCTTCATATTTGACCCAAACAACTCAGTTCAGCATGGAAATATCATTGCAACAGCTTTTATTTAGCCAGAAATCAAGAGTGTAAGTTTTTATGCGCTTAAAAGCATTTTCAGAACGAATGAGCAAATATACTTGTTTCTGCCAATTGCAGCAAAATACTGAAAGGAAAGTGGGTTTGCCTTCATATTTGACCCAGAACAACTCAGTTCAGCATGGAAATATCATTGCAACAGCTTTTATTTAGCCAGAAATCAAGAGTGTAAGTTTTTATGCGCTTAAAAGCATTTTCAGGCCGAAGGAGCTGATTTCTGCCAATTGCAGCAAAATACTGAAAGGAAAGTGGGTTTGCCTTCATATTTGACCCAGAACAACTCAGTTCAGCATGGAAATATCATTGCAACAGCTTTTATTTAGCCAAAAATCAAGAGTGTACGTTTTTATGCGCTTAAAAGCATTTTCAGGCCGAATGTGCAAATATGCTTGTTTCTGCCAATTGCAGCAAAATACTGAAAGGAAAGTGGGTTTGCCTTCATATTTGACCCAGAACAACTCAGTTCAGCATGGAAATATCATTGCAACAGCTTTTATTTAGCCAGAAATCAAGAGTGTAAGTTTTTATGCGCTTAAAAGCATTTTCAGGCCGAAGGAGCTGATTTCTGCCAATTGCAGCAAAATACTGAAAGGAAAGTGGGTTTGCCTTCATATTTGACCCAGAACAACTCAGTTCAGCATGGAAATATCATTGCAACAGCTTTTATTTAGCCAAAAATCAAGAGTGTACGTTTTTATGCGCTTAAAAGCATTGTCAGGCCGAATGTGCAAATATGCTTGTTTCTGCCAATTGCAGCAAAATACTGAAAGGAAAGTGGGTTTGCCTTCATATTTGACCCAGAATAACTCAGTTCAGCATGGAAATATCATTGCAACAGCTTTTATTTAGTCAGAAATAAAGAGTGTAAGTTTTTATGTGTTTAAAAGCATTTTCAGGCCTAATGAGCTGATTTCTGCCAATTGCAGCAAAATACTGAAAGGAAAGTGGGTTTGCCTTCATATTTGACCCAGAACAACTCAGTTCAGCATGGAAATATCATTGCAACAGCTTTTATTTAGCCAGAAATCAAGAGTGTAAGTTTTTATGCGCTTAAAAGCATTTTCAGGCCGAATGAGCAAATATGCTTGTTTCTGCCAATTGCAGCAAAATACTGAAAGGAAAGTGGGTTTGCCTTCATATTTGACCCAGAACAACTCAGTTCAGCATGGAAATATCATTGCAACAGCTTTTATTTAGCCAGAAATCAAGAGTGTAAGTTTTTATGCGCTTAAAAGCATTTTCAGGCCGAATGAGCTGATTTCTGCCAATTGCAGCAAAATACTGAAAGGAAAGTGGGTTTGTCTTCATATTTGACCCAGAACAACTCAGTTCAGCATGGACATATCATTGCAACAGCTTTTATTTAGCCAGAAATCAAGAGTGTAAGTTTTTATGCGCTTAAAAGCATTTTCAGGCCGAATGAGCAAATATGCTTGTTTCTGCCAATTGCAGCAAAATACTAAAAGGAAAGTGGGTTTGCCTTCATATTTGACCCAGAACAACTCAGTTCAGCATGGAAATATCATTGCAACAGCTTTTATTTAGCCAGAAATCAAGAGTGTAAGTTTTTATGCGCTTAAAAGCATTTTCAGGCCAATGAGCAAATATGCTTGTTTCTGCCAATTGCAGCAAAATACTGAAAGGAAAGTGGGTTTGCCTTCATATTTGACCCAGAATAACTCAGTTCAGCATGGAAATATCATTGCAACAGCTTTTATTTAGCCAGAAATCAAGAGTGTAAGTTTTTATGCGCTTCAAAGCATTTTCAGGCCGAATGAGCCGATTTTTGCCAATTGCAGCAAAATACTGATAGGAAAGTGGGTTTGCCTTCATATTTGACCCAGAACAACTCAGTTCAGCATGGAAATATCATTGCAACAGCTTTTATTTAGCCAGAAATCAAGAGTGTAATTTTTTATACGCTTAAAAGCATTTTCAGGCCGCATGAGCAAATATGCTTGTTTCTGCCAATTGCAGCAAAATACTGAAAGGAAAGTGGGTTTGCCTTCATATTTGACCCAGAAAAACTCAGTTTAGCGTGGAAATATCATTGCAACAGCTTTTATTTAGTCAGAAATCATGAGTGTAAGTTTTTATGCGCTTAAAAGCATTTTCAGGCCTAATGAGCTGATTTCTGCCAATTGCAGCAAAATACTGAAAGGAAAGTGGGTTTGCCTTCATATTTGACCCAGAACAACTCAGTTCAGCATGGAAATATCATTGCAACAGCTTTTATTTAGCCAAAAATCAAGAGTGTACGTTTTTATGCGCTTAAAAGCATTGTCAGGCCGAATGTGCAAATATGCTTGTTTCTGCCAATTGCAGCAAAATACTGAAAGGAAAGTGGGTTTGCCTTCATATTTGACCCAAACAACTCAGTTCAGCATGGAAATATCATTGCAACAGCTTTTATTTAGCCAAAAATCAAGAGTGTAAGTTTTTATGCGCTTAAAAGCATTTTCAGAACGAATGAGCAAATATACTTGTTTCTGCCAATTGCAGCAAAATACTGAAAGGAAAGTGGGTTTGCCTTCATATTTGACCCAGAACAACTCAGTTCAGCATGGAAATATCATTGCAACAGCTTTTATTTAGCCAGAAATCAAGAGTGTAAGTTTTTATGCGCCTAAAAGCATTTTCAGGCCGAAGGAGCTGATTTCTGCCAATTGCAGCAAAATACTGAAAGGAAAGTGGGTTTGCCTTCATATTTGACCCAGAACAACTCAGTTCAGCATGGAAATATCATTGCAACAGCTTTTATTTAGCCAAAAATCAAGAGTGTACGTTTTTATGCGCTTAAAAGCATTGTCAGGCCGAATGTGCAAATATGCTTGTTTCTGCCAATTGCAGCAAAATACTGAAAGGAAAGTGGGTTTGCCTTCATATTTGACCCAAACAACTCAGTTCAGCATGGAAATATCATTGCAACAGCTTTTATTTAGCCAGAAATCAAGAGTGTAAGTTTTTATGCGCTTAAAAGCATTTTCAGAACGAATGAGCAAATATACTTGTTTCTGCCAATTGCAGCAAAATACTGAAAGGAAAGTGGGTTTGCCTTCATATTTGACCCAGAACAACTCAGTTCAGCATGGAAATATCATTGCAACAGCTTTTATTTAGCCAGAAATCAAGAGTGTAAGTTTTTATGCGCTTAAAAGCATTTTCAGGCCGAAGGAGCTGATTTCTGCCAATTGCAGCAAAATACTGAAAGGAAAGTGGGTTTGCCTTCATATTTGACCCAGAACAACTCAGTTCAGCATGGAAATATCATTGCAACAGCTTTTATTTAGCCAAAAATCAAGAGTGTACGTTTTTATGCGCTTAAAAGCATTTTCAGGCCGAATGTGCAAATATGCTTGTTTCTGCCAATTGCAGCAAAATACTGAAAGGAAAGTGGGTTTGCCTTCATATTTGACCCAAACAACTCAGTTCAGCATGGAAATATCATTGCAACAGCTTTTATTTAGCCAAAAATCAAGAGTGTACGTTTTTATGCGCTTAAAAGCATTTTCAGAACGAATGAGCAAATATACTTGTTTCTGCCAATTGCAGCAAAATACTGAAAGGAAAGTGGGTTTGCCTTCATATTTGACCCAGAACAACTCAGTTCAGCATGGAAATATCATTGCAACAGCTTTTATTTTGCCAGAAATCAAGAGTGTAAGTTTTTATGCGCCTAAAAGCATTTTCAGGCCGAAGGAGCTGATTTCTGCCAATTGCAGCAAAATACTGAAAGGAAAGTGGGTTTGCCTTCATATTTGACCCAGAATAACTCAGTTCAGCATGGAAATATCATTGCAACAGCTTTTATTTAGCCAGAAATCAAGAGTGTAAGTTTTTATGCGCTTAAAAGCATTTTCAGGCCGAATGAGCAAATGTGCTTGTTTTTGCCAATTGCAGCAAAATACTGAAAGGAAAGTGGGTTTGCCTTCATATTTGACCCAGAATAACTCAGTTCAGCATGGAAATATCATTGCAACAGCTTTTATTTAGCCAGAAATCAAGAGTGTAAGTTTTTATGCGCTTCAAAGCATTTTCAGGCCGAATGAGCCGATTTTTGCCAATTGCAGCAAAATACTGATAGGAAAGTGGGTTTGCCTTCATATTTGACCCAGAACAACTCAGTTCAGCATGGAAATATCATTGCAACAGCTTTTATTTAGCCAGAAATCAAGAGTGTAATTTTTTATACGCTTAAAAGCATTTTCAGACCGCATGAGCAAATATGCTTGTTTCTGCCAATTGCAGCAAAATACTGAAAGGAAAGTGGGTTTGCCTTCATATTTGACCCAGAACAACTCAGTTCAGCGTGGAAATATCATTGCAACAGCTTTTATTTAGTCAGAAATCATGAGTGTAAGTTTTTATGCGCTTAAAAGCATTTTCAGGCCTAATGAGCTGATTTCTGCCAATTGCAGCAAAATACTGAAAGGAAAGTGGGTTTGCCTTCATATTTGACCCAGAACAACTCAGTTCAGCATGGAAATATCATTGCAACAGCTTTTATTTAGCCAAAAATCAAGAGTGTACGTTTTTATGCGCTTAAAAGCATTTTCAGGCCGAATGTGCAAATATGCTTGTTTCTGCCAATTGCAGCAAAATACTGAAAGGAAAGTGGGTTTGCCTTCATATTTGACCCAAACAACTCAGTTCAACATGGAAAAATCATTGCAACAGCTTTTATTTAGCCAAAAATCAAGAGTGTAAGTTTTTATGCGCTTAAAAGCATTTTCAGAACGAATGAGCAAATATACTTGTTTCTGCCAATTGCAGCAAAATACTGAAAGGAAAGTGGGTTTGCCTTCATATTTGACCCAGAACAACTCAGTTCAGCATGGAAATATCATTGCAACAGCTTTTATTTAGCCAGAAATCAAGAGTGTAAGTTTTAATGCGCCTAAAAGGATTTTCAGGCCGAAGGAGCTGATTTCTGCCAATTGCAGCAAAATACTGAAAGGAAAGTGGGTTTGCCTTCATATTTGACCCAGAACAACTCAGTTCAGCATGGAAATATCATTGCAACAGCTTTTATTTAGCCAGAAATCAAGAGTGTAAGTTTTTATGCGCTTAAAAGCATTTTCAGGCCGAATGAGCAAATATGCTTGTTTCTGCCAATTGCAGCAAAATACTGAAAGGAAAGTGCGTTTGCCTTCATATTTGACCCAGAACAACTCAGTTCAGCATGGAAATATCATTGCAACAGCTTTTATTTAGTCAGAAATCAAGAGTGTAAGTTTTTATGCGCTTCAAAGCATTTTCAGGCCTAATGAGCTGATTTCTGCCAATTGCAGCAAAATACTGAAAGGAAAGTGGGTTTGCCTTCATATTTGACCCAGAACAACCCAGTTCAGCATGGAAATATCATTGCAACAGCTTTTATTTAGCCAGAAATCAAGAGTGTAAGTTTTTATGCGCTTAAAAGCATTTTCAGGCCGAATGAGCTGATTTCTGCCAATTGCAGCAAAATACTGAAAGGAAAGTGGGTTTGCCTTCATATTTGACCCAGAACAACTCAGTTCAGCATGGAAATATCATTGCAACAGCTTTTATTTAGCCAGAAATCAAGAGTGTAAGTTTTTATGCGCCTAACAGCATTTTCAGGCCGAATGAGCAGATTTCTGCCAATTGCAGCAAAATACTGAAAGGAAAGTGGGTTTGCCTTCATATTTGACCCAGAACAACTCAGTTCAGCATGGAAATATCATTGCAACAGCTTTTATTTAGCCAGAAATCAAGAGTGTAAGTTTTTATGCGCTTAAAAGCATTTTCAGGCCGAATGAGCAAATATGCTTGTTTCTGCCAATTGCAGCAAAATACTGAAAGGAAAGTGAGTTTGCCTTCATATTTGATCCAGAACAACTCAGTTCAGCATGGAAATATCATTGCAACAGCTTTTATTTAGCCAGAAATCAAGAGTGTAAGTTTTTATGCGCTTAAAAGCATTTTCAGGCCGAATGAGCAAATATGCTTGTTTCTGCCAATTGCAGCAAAAGACTGAAAGGAAAGTGGGTTTGCCTTCGTATTTGACACAGAACAGCTCAGTTCAGCATGGAAATATCATTGCAACAGCTTTTATTTAGCCAGAAATCAAGAGTGTAAGTTTTTATGCGCTTAAAAGCATTTTCAGGCCGAATGAGCAAATGTGCTTGTTTTTGCCAATTGCAGCAAAATACTGAAAGGAAAGTGGGTTTGCCTTCATATTTGACCCAGAATAACTCAGTTCAGCATGGAAATATCATTGCAACAGCTTTTATTTAGCCAGAAATCAAGAGTGTAAGTTTTTATGCGCTTCAAAGCATTTTCAGGCCGAATGAGCCGATTTTTGCCAATTGCAGCAAAATACTGATAGAAAAGTGGGTTTGCCTTCATATTTGACCCAGAACAACTCAGTTCAGCATGGAAATATCATTGCAACAGCTTTTATTTAGCCAGAAATCAAGAGTGTAATTTTTTATACGCTTAAAAGCATTTTCAGGCCGCATGAGCAAATATGCTTGTTTCTGCCAATTGCAGCAAAATACTGAAAGGAAAGTGGGTTTGCCTTCATATTTGACCCAGAACAACTCAGTTCAGCGTGGAAATATCATTGCAACAGCTTTTATTTAGTCAGAAATCATGAGTGTAAGTTTTTTGCGCTTAAAAGCATTTTCAGGCCTAATGAGCTGATTTCTGCCAATTGCAGCAAAATACTGAAAGGAAAGTGGGTTTGCCTTCATATTTGACCCAGAACAACTCAGTTCAGCATGGAAATATCATTGCAACAGCTTTTATTTAGCCAAAAATCAAGAGTGTACGTTTTTATGCGCTTAAAAGCATTTTCAGGCCGAATGTGCAAATATGCTTGTTTCTGCCAATTGCAGCAAAATACTGAAAGGAAAGTGGGTTTCCCTTCATATTTGACCCAAACAACTCAGGTCAGCATGGAAATATCATTGCAACAGCTTTTATTTAGCCAAAAATCAAGAGTGTAAGTTTTTATGCGCTTAAAAGCATTTTCAGAACGAATGAGCAAATATACTTGTTTCTGCCAATTGCAGCAAAATACTGAAAGGAAAGTGGGTTTGCCTTCATATTTGACCCAGAACAACTCAGTTCAGCATGGAAATATCATTGCAACAGCTTTTATTTAGCCAGAAATCAAGAGTGTAAGTTTTTATGCGCCTAAAAGCATTTTCAGGCCGAAGGAGCTGATTTCTGCCAATTGCAGCAAAATACTGAAAGGAAAGTGGGTTTGCCTTCATATTTGACCCAGAACAACTCAGTTCAGCATGGAAATATCATTGCAACAGCTTTTATTTAGCCAGAAATCAAGAGTGTAAGTTTTTATGCGCTTAAAAGCATTTTCAGGCCGAATGAGCAAATATGCTTGTTTCTGCCAATTGCAGCAAAATACTGAAAGG
The DNA here is from genome assembly GCF_033026475.1 of Channa argus. Taxonomy (NCBI): domain Eukaryota; kingdom Metazoa; phylum Chordata; class Actinopteri; order Anabantiformes; family Channidae; genus Channa; species Channa argus. Next base: position 973,392 of record NW_027125220.1, read on the forward strand.
AAAGTGCGTTTGCCTTCATATTTGACCCAGAACAACTCAGTTCAGCATGGAAATATCATTGCAACAGCTTTTATTTAGTCAGAAATCAAGAGTGTAAGTTTTTATGCGCTTCAAAGCATTTTCAGGCCTAATGAGCTGATTTCTGCCAATTGCAGCAAAATACTGGAAGGAAAGTGGGTTTGCCTTCATATTTGACCCAGAACAACCCAGTTCAGCATGGAAATATCATTGCAACAGCTTTTATTTAGCCAGAAATCAAGAGTGTAAGTTTTTATGCGCTTAAAAGCATTTTCAGGCCGAATGAGCTGATTTCTGCCAATTGCAGCAAAATACTGAAAAGAAAGTGGGTTTGCCTTCATATTTGACCCAGAACAACTCAGTTCAGCATGGAAATATCATTGCAACAGCTTTTATTTAGCCAGAAATCAAGAGTGTAAGTTTTTATGCGCCTAACAGCATTTTCAGGCCGAATGAGCAGATTTCTGCCAATTGCAGCAAAATACTGAAAGGAAAGTGGGTTTGCCTTCATATTTGACCCAGAACAACTCAGTTCAGCATGGAAATATCTTTGCAACAGCTTTTATTTAGCCAGAAATCAAGAGTGTAAGTTTTTATGCGCTTAAAAGCATTTTCAGGCCGAATGAGCAAATATGCTTGTTTCTGCCAATTGCAGCAAAATACTGAAAGGAAAGTGAGTTTGCCTTCATATTTGATCCATAACAACTCAGTTCAGCATGGAAATATCATTGCAACAGCTTTTATTTAGCCAGAAATCAAGAGTGTAAGTTTTTCTGCGCTTAAAAGCATTTTCAGGCCGAATGAGCAAATATGCTTGTTTCTGCCAATTGCAGCAAAATACTGAAAGGAAAGTGGGTTTGCCTTCATATTTGACCCAGAACAACTCAGTTCAGCATGGAAATATCATTGCAACAGCTTTTATTTAGCCAGAAATCAAGAGTGTAAGTTTTTATGCGCTTAAAAGCATTTTCAGGCCGAATGAGCTGATTTCTGCCAATTGCAGCAAAATACTGAAAGGAAAGTGGGTTTGCCTTCATATTTGACCCAGAATAACTCAGTTCAGCATGGAAATATCATTGCAACAGCTTTTATTTTGCCAGGAATCAAGAGTGTAAGTTTTTATGCGCTTAAAAGCATTTTCAGGCCGAATGAGCAAATATGCTTGTTTCTGCCAATTGCAGCAAAATACTGAAAGGAAAGTGGGTTTGCCTTCATATTTGACCCAGAACAACTCAGTTCAGCATGGAAATATCATTGCAACAGCTTTTATTTAGCCAGAAATCAAGAGTGTAAGTTTTTATGCGCTTAAAAGCATTTTCAGGCCGAATGAGCAAATATGCTTGTTTCTGCCAATTGCAGCAAAAGACTGAAAGGAAAGTGGGTTAGCCTTCGTATTTGACACAGAACAGCTCAGTTCAGCATGGAAATATCATTGCAACAGCTTTTATTTAGCCAGAAATCAAGAGTGTAAGTTTTTATGCGCTTAAAAGCATTTTCAGGCCGAATGAGCTGATTTCTGCCAATTGCAGCAAAATACTGAAAGGAAAGTAGGTTTGCCTTCATATTTGACCCAGAATAACTCAGTTCAGCATGGAAATATCATTGCAACAGCTTTTATTTAGCCAGAAATCAAGAGTGTAAGTTTTTATGCGCTTAAAAGCATTTTCAGGCCGAATGAGCAAATATGCTTGTTTCTGCCAATTGCAGCAAAATACTGAAAGGAAAGTGGGTTTGCCTTCATATTTGACCCAGAACAACTCAGTTCAGCATGGAAATATCATTGTAACAGCTTTTATTTAGCCAGAAATCAAGAGTGTAAGTTTTTATGCGCTTAAAAGCATTTTCAGGCCGAATGTGCAAATATGCTTGTTTCTGCCAATTGCAGCAAAATACTGAAAGGAAAGTGGGTTTGCCTTCATATTTGACCCAGAACAACTCAGTTCAGCATGGAAATATCATTGCAACAGCTTTTATTTAGCCAGAAATCAAGAGTGTAAGTTTTTATGCGCTTAAAAGCATTTTCAGGCCGAATGAGCCGATTTTTGCCAATTGCAGCAAAATACTGATAGGAAAGTGGGTTTGCCTTCATATTTGACCCAGAACAACTCAGTTCAGCATGGAAATATCATTGCAACAGCTTTTATTTAGCCAGAAATCAAGAGTGTAAGTTTTTATGCGCTTAAAAGCATTTTCAGGCCGAATGAGCAAATATGCTTGTTTCTGCCAATTGCAGCAAAATACTGAAAGGAAAGTGGGTTTGCCTTCATATTTGACCCAGAACAACTCAGTTCAGCATGGAAATATCATTGCAACAGCTTTTATTTAGCCAGAAATCAAGAGTGTAAGTTTTTATGCGCTTAAAAGCATTTTCAGGCCGAATGAGCCGATTTTTGCCAATTGCAGCAAAATACTGATAGGAAAGTGGGTTTGCCTTCATATTTGACCCAGAACAACTCAGTTCAGCATGGAAATATCATTGCAACAGCTTTTATTTAGCCAGAAATCAAGAGTGTAATTTTTTATGCGCTTAAAAGCATTTTCAGGCCGAATGAGCAAATATGCTTGTTTCTGCCAATTGCAGCAAATACTGAAAGGAAAGTGGGTTTGCCTTCATATTTGACCCAGAACAACTCAGTTCAGCATGGAAATATCATTGCAACAGCTTTTATTTAGCCATAAATCAAGAGTGTAAGTTTTTATGCGCTTAAAAGCATTTTCAGGCCGAATGAGCAAATATGCTTGTTTCTGCCAATTGCAGCAAAATACTGAAAGGAAAGTGGGTTTGCCTTCATATTTGACCCAGAACAACTCAGTTCAGCATGGAAATATCATTGCAACAGCTTTTATTTAGCCAGAAATCAAGAGTGTAAGTTTTTATGCGCCTAAAAGCATTTTCAGGCCGAATGAGCTGATTTCTGCCAATTGCAGCAAAATACTGAAAGGAAAGTGGGTTTGCCTTCATATTTGACCCAGAACAACTCAGTTCAGCATGGAAATATCATTGCAACAGCTTTTATTTAGCCAGAAATCAAGAGTGTAAGTTTTTATGCGCTTAAAAGCATTTTCAGGCCGAATGAGCTGATTTCTGCCAATTGCAGCAAAATACTGAAAGGAAAGTGGGTTTGCCTTCATATTTGACCCAGAACAACTCAGTTCAGCATGGAAATATCATTGCAACAGCTTTTATTTAGCCAGAAATCAAGAGTGTAAGTTTTTATGCGCTTAAAAGCATTTTCAGGCCGAATGAGCTGATTTCTGCCAATTGCAGCAAAATACTGAAAGGAAAGTGGGTTTGCTTTCATATTTGACCCAGAACAACTCAGTTCAGCATGGAAATATCATTGCAACAGCTTTTATTTAGCCAGAAATCAAGAGTGTAAGTTTTTATGCGCTTAAAAGCATTTTCAGGCCGAATGAGCTGATTTCTGCCAATTGCAGCAAAATACTGAAAGGAAAGTGGGTTTGCCTTCATATTTGACCCAGAACAACTCAGTTCAGCATGGAAATATCATTGCAACAGCTTTTATTTAGCCAGAAATCAAGAGTGTAAGTTTTTATGCGCTTAAAAGCATTTTCAGGCCGAATGAGCAAATATGCTTGTTTCTGCCAATTGCAGCAAAATACTGAAAGGAAAGTGGGTTTGCCTTCATATTTGACCCAGAACAACTCAGTTCAGCATGGAAATATCATTGCAACAGCTTTTATTTAGCCAGAAATCAAGAGTGTAAGTTTTTATGCGCTTAAAAGCATTTTCAGGCCGAATGAGCCGATTTTTGCCAATTGCAGCAAAATACTGATAGGAAAGTGGGTTTGCCTTCATATTTGACCCAGAACAACTCAGTTCAGCATGGAAATATCATTGCAACAGCTTTTATTTAGCCAGAAATCAAGAGTGTAATTTTTTATGCGCTTAAAAGCATTTTCAGGCCGAATGAGCAAATATGCTTGTTTCTGCCAATTGCAGCAAAAACTGAAAGGAAAGTGGGTTTGCCTTCATATTTGACCCAGAACAACTCAGTTCAGCATGGAAATATCATTGCAACAGCTTTTATTTAGCCAGAAATCAAGAGTGTAAGTTTTTATGCGCTTAAAAGCATTTTCAGGCCGAATGAGCAAATATGCTTGTTTCTGCCAATTGCAGCAAAATACTGAAAGGAAAGTGGGTTTGCCTTCATATTTGACCCAGAACAACTCAGTTCAGCATGGAAATATCATTGCAACAGCTTTTATTTAGCCAGAAATCAAGAGTGTAAGTTTTTATGCGCCTAAAAGCATTTTCAGGCCGAATGAGCTGATTTCTGCCAATTGCAGCAAAATACTGAAAGGAAAGTGGGTTTGCCTTCATATTTGACCCAGAACAACTCAGTTCAGCATGGAAATATCATTGCAACAGCTTTTATTTAGCCAGAAATCAAGAGTGTAAGTTTTTATGCGCTTAAAAGCATTTTCAGGCCGAATGAGCTGATTTCTGCCAATTGCAGCAAAATACTGAAAGGAAAGTGGGTTTGCCTTCATATTTGACCCAGAACAACTCAGTTCAGCATGGAAATATCATTGCAACAGCTTTTATTTAGCCAGAAATCAAGAGTGTAAGTTTTTATGCGCTTAAAAGCATTTTCAGGCCGAATGAGCTGATTTCTGCCAATTGCAGCAAAATACTGAAAGGAAAGTGGGTTTGCTTTCATATTTGACCCAGAAAAACTCAGTTCAGCATGGAAATATCATTGCAACAGCTTTTATTTAGCCAGAAATCAAGAGTGTAAGTTTTTATGCGCTTAAAAGCATTTTCAGGCCGAATGAGCTGATTTCTGCCAATTGCAGCAAAATACTGAAAGGAAAGTGGGTTTGCCTTCATATTTGACCCAGAACAACTCAGTTCAGCATGGAAATATCATTGCAACAGCTTTTATTTAGCCAGAAATCAAGAGTGTAAGTTTTTATGCGCTTAAAAGCATTTTCAGGCCGAATGAGCTGATTTCTGCCAATGCAGCAAAATACTGAAAGGAAAGTGGGTTTGCCTTCATATTTGACCCAGAACAACTCAGTTCAGCATGGAAATATCATTGCAACAGCTTTTATTTAGCCAGAAATCAAGAGTGTAAGTTTTTATGCGCTTAAAAGCATTTTCAGGCCGAATGAGCTGATTTCTGCCAATTGCAGCAAAATACTGAAAGGAAAGTGGGTTTGCCTTCATATTTGACCCAGAACAACTCAGTTCAGCATGGAAATATCATTGCAACAGCTTTTATTTAGCCAGAAATCAAGAGTGTAAGTTTTTATGCGCTTAAAAGCATTTTCAGGCCGAATGAGCAAATATGCTTGTTTCTGCCAATTGCAGCAAAATACTGAAAGGAAAGTGAGTTTGCCTTCATATTTGATCCAGAACAACTCAGTTCAGCATGGAAATATCATTGCAACAGCTTTTATTTAGCCAGAAATCAAGAGTGTAAGTTTTTATGCGCTTAAAAGCATTTTCAGGCCGAGTGAGCAAATATGCTTGTTTCTGCCAATTGCAGCAAAAGACTGAAAGGAAAGTGGGTTTGCCTTCGTATTTGACACAGAACAGCTCAGTTCAGCATGGAAATATCATTGCAACAGCTTTTATTTAGCCAGAAATCAAGAGTGTAAGTTTTTATGCGCTTAAAAGCATTTTCAGGCCGAATGAGCTGATTTCTGCCAATTGCAGCAAAATACTGAAAGGAAAGTAGGTTTGCCTTCATATTTGACCCAGAATAACTCAGTTCAGCATGGAAATATCATTGCAACAGCTTTTATTTAGCCAGAAATCAAGAGTGTAAGTTTTTATGCGCTTAAAAGCATTTTCAGGCCGAATGAGTAAATAAGCTTGTTTCTGCCAATTGCAGCAAAATACTGAAAGGAAAGTGGGTTTGTCTTCATATTTGACCCAGAACAACTCAGTTCAGCATGGAAATATCATTGCAACAGCTTTTATTTAGCCAGAAATCAAGAGTGTAAGTTTTTATGCGCTTAAAAGCATTTTCAGGCCGAATGAGCAAATATGCTTGTTTCTGCCAATTGCAGCAAAATACTGAAAGGAAAGTGGGTTTGCCTTCATATTTGACCCAGAACAACTCAGTTCAGCATGGAAATATCATTGCAACAGCTTTTATTTAGCCAGAAATCAAGAGTGTAAGTTTTTATGCGCTTAAAAGCATTTTCAGGCCGAATGAGCCGATTTTTGCCAATTGCAGCAAAATACTGATAGGAAAGTGGGTTTGCCTTCATATTTGACCCAGAACAACTCAGTTCAGCATGGAAATATCATTGCAACAGCTTTTATTTAGCCAGAAATCAAGAGTGTAATTTTTTATGCGCTTAAAAGCATTTTCAGGCCGAATGAGCAAATATGCTTGTTTCTGCCAATTGCAGCAAAAACTGAAAGGAAAGTGGGTTTGCCTTCATATTTGACCCAGAACAACTCAGTTCAGCATGGAAATATCATTGCAACAGCTTTTATTTAGCCAGAAATCAAGAGTGTAAGTTTTTATGCGCTTAAAAGCATTTTCAGGCCGAATGAGCAAATATGCTTGTTTCTGCCAATTGCAGCAAAATACTGAAAGGAAAGTGGGTTTGCCTTCATATTTGACCCAGAACAACTCAGTTCAGCATGGAAATATCATTGCAACAGCTTTTATTTAGCCAGAAATCAAGAGTGTAAGTTTTTATGCGCCTAAAAGTATTTTCAGGCCGAATGAGCTGATTTCTGCCAATTGCAGCAAAATACTGAAAGGAAAGTGGGTTTGCCTTCATATTTGACCCAGAACAACTCAGTTCAGCATGGAAATATCATTGCAACAGCTTTTATTTAGCCAGAAATCAAGAGTGTAAGTTTTTATGCGCTTAAAAGCATTTTCAGGCCGAATGAGCTGATTTCTGCCAATTGCAGCAAAATACTGAAAGGAAAGTGGGTTTGCCTTCATATTTGACCCAGAACAACTCAGTTCAGCATGGAAATATCATTGCAACAGCTTTTATTTAGCCAGAAATCAAGAGTGTAAGTTTTTATGCGCTTAAAAGCATTTTCAGGCCGAATGAGCTGATTTCTGCCAATTGCAGCAAAATACTGAAAGGAAAGTGGGTTTGCTTTCATATTTGAGCCAGAACAACTCAGTTCAGCATGGAAATATCATTGCAACAGCTTTTATTTAGCCAGAAATCAAGAGTGTAAGTTTTTATGCGCTTAAAAGCATTTTCAGGCCGAATGAGCTGATTTCTGCCAATTGCAGCAAAATACTGAAAGGAAAGTGGGTTTGCCTTCATATTTGACCCAGAACAACTCAGTTCAGCATGGAAATATCATTGCAACAGCTTTTATTTAGCCAGAAATCAAGAGTGTAAGTTTTTATGCGCTTAAAAGCATTTTCAGGCCGAATGAGCTGATTTCTGCCAATGCAGCAAAATACTGAAAGGAAAGTGGGTTTGCCTTCATATTTGACCCAGAACAACTCAGTTCAGCATGGAAATATCATTGCAACAGCTTTTATTTAGCCAGAAATCAAGAGTGTAAGTTTTTATGCGCTTAAAAGCATTTTCAGGCCGAATGAGCTGATTTCTGCCAATTGCAGCAAAATACTGAAAGGAAAGTGGGTTTGCCTTCATATTTGACCCAGAACAACTCAGTTCAGCATGGAAATATCATTGCAACAGCTTTTATTTAGCCAGAAATCAAGAGTGTAAGTTTTTATGCGCTTAAAAGCATTTTCAGGCCGAATGAGCTGATTTCTGCCAATTGCAGCAAAATACTGAAAGGAAAGTGGGTTTGCCTTCATATTTGACCCAGAACAACTCAGTTCAGCATGGAAATATCATTGCAACAGCTTTTATTTAGCCAGAAATCAAGAGTGTAAGTTTTTATGCGCTTAAAAGCATTTTCAGGCCGAATGAGCTGAATTCTGCCAATTGCAGCAAAATACTGAAAGGAAAGTGGGTTTGCCTTCATATTTGACCCAGAACAACTCAGTTCAGCATGGAAATATCATTGCAACAGCTTTTATTTAGCCAGAAATCAAGAGTGTAAGTTTTTATGCGCTTAAAAGCATTTTCAGGCCGAATGAGCTGAATTCTGCCAATTGCAGCAAAATACTGAATGGAAAGTGGGTTTGCCTTCATATTTGACCCAGAACAACTCAGTTCAGCATGGAAATATCATTGCAACAGCTTTTATTTAGCCAGAAATCAAGAGTGTAAGTTTTTATGCGCTTAAAAGCATTTTCAGGCCGAATGAGCAAATATGCTTGTTTCTGCCAATTGCAGCAAAATACTGAAAGGAAAGTGGGTTTGCCTTCATATTTGACCCAGAACAACTCAGTTCAGCATGGAAATATCATTGCAACAGCTTTTATTTAGCCAGAAATCAAGAGTGTAAGTTTTTATGCGCCTAAAAGTATTTTCAGGCCGAATGAGCTGATTTCTGCCAATTGCAGCAAAATACTGAAAGGAAAGTGGGTTTGCCTTCATATTTGACCCAGAACAACTCAGTTCAGCATGGAAATATCATTGCAACAGCTTTTATTTAGCCAGAAATCAAGAGTGTAAGTTTTTATGCGCTTAAAAGCATTTTCAGACCGAATGAGCTGATTTCTGCCAATTGCAGCAAAATACTGAAAGGAAAGTGGGTTTGCCTTCATATTTGACCCAGAACAACTCATTTCAGCATGGAAATATCATTGCAACAGCTTTTATTTAGCCAGAAATCAAGAGTGTAAGTTTTTATGCGCCTAAAAGTATTTTCAGGCCGAATGAGCTGATTTCTGCCAATTGCAGCAAAATACTGAAAGGAAAGTGGGTTTGCCTTCATATTTGACCCAGAACAACTCAGTTCAGCATGGAAATATCATTGCAACAGCTTTTATTTAGCCAGAAATCAAGAGTGTAAGTTTTTATGCGCTTAAAAGCATTTTCAGGCCGAATGAGCTGATTTCTGCCAATTGCAGCAAAAGACTGAAAGGAAAGTGGGTTTGCCTTCATATTTGACCCAGAATAACTCAGTTCAGCATGGAAATATCATTGCAACAGCTTTTATTTAGTCAGAAATCAAGAGTGTAAGTTTTTATGCGCTTAAAAGCATTTTCAGGCCTAATGAGCTGATTTCTGCCAATTGCAGCAAAATACTGAAAGGAAAGTGGGTTTGCCTTCATATTTGACCCAGAACAACTCAGTTCAGCATGGAAATATCATTGCAACAGCTTTTATTTAGCCAGAAATCAAGAGTGTAAGTTTTTATGCGCTTAAAAGCATTTTAAGCCGAATGAGCAAATATGCTTGTTTCTGCCAATTGCAGCAAAATACTGAAAGGAAAGTGGGTTTGCCTTCATATTTGACCCAGAACAACTCAGTTCAGCATGGAAATATCATTGCAACAGCTTTTATTTAGCCAGAAATCAAGAGTGTAAGTTTTTATGCGCTTAAAAGCATTTTCAGGCCGAATGAGCTGATTTCTGCCAATTGCAGCAAAAGACTAAAAGAAAAGTGGGTTTGCCTTCATATTTGAGCCAGAACAACTCAGTTCAGCATGGAAATATCATTGCAACAGCTTTTATTTTGCCAGAAATCAAGAGTGTAAGTTTTTATGCGCTTAAAAGCATTTTCAGGCCGAATGAGCTGATTTCTGCCAATTGCAGCAAAATACTGAAAGGAAAGTGCGTTTGCCTTCATATTTGAGCCAGAACAACTCAGTTCAGCATGGAAATATCATTGCAACAGCTTTTATTTTGCCAGAAATCAAGAGTGTAAGTTTTTATGCGCTTAAAAGCATGTTAGGCCGAATGAGCAAATATGCTTGTTTCTGCCAATTGCAGCAAAAGACTGAAAGGAAAGTAAGTTTGCCTTCATATTTGACCCAGAACAACTCAGTTCAGCATGGAAATATCATTGCAACAGCTTTTATTTAGCCAGAAATCAAGAGTGTAAGTTTTTATGCGCTTAAAAACATTTTCAGGCCGAATGAGCTGATTTCTGCCAATTGCAGCAAAATACTGAAAGGAAAGTGGGTTTGCCTTCATATTTGACCCAGAACAACTCAGTTCAGCATGGAAATATCATTGCAACAGCTTTTATTTAGCCAGAAATCAAGAGTGTAAGTTTTTATGCGCTTAAAAGCATTTTCAGGCCGAATGAGCTGATTTCTGCCAATTGCAGCAAAATACTGAAAGGAAAGTGGGTTTGCCTTCATATTTGACCCAGAACAACTCAGTTCAGCATGGAAATATCATTGCAACAGCTTTTATTTAGCCAGAAATCAAGAGTGTAAGTTTTTATGCGCTTAAAAGCATTTTCAGGCCGAATGAGTTGATTTCTGCCAATTGCAGCAAAAGACTGAAAGGAAAGTGGGTTTGCCTTCATATTTGACCCAGAACAACTCAGTTCAGCATGGAAATATCATTGCAACAGCTTTTATTTAGCCAGAAATCAAGAGTGTAAGTTTTTATGCGCTTAAAAGCATTTTCAGGCCGAATGAGCTGATTTCTGCCAATTGCAGCAAAAGACTGAAAGGAAAGTGGGTTTGCCTTCATATTTGACCCAGAACAACTCAGTTCAGCATGGAAATATCATTGCAACAGCTTTTATTTAGCCAGAAATCAAGAGTGTAAGTTTTTATGCGCTTAAAAGCATTTTCAGGCCGAATGAGCTGATTTCTGCCAATTGCAGCAAAAGACTGAAAGGAAAGTGGGTTTGCCTTCATATTTGACCCAGAACAACTCAGTTCAGCATGGAAATATCATTGCAACAGCTTTTATTTAGCCAGAAATCAAGAGTGTAAATTTTTATGCGCTTAAAAGCATTTTCAGGCCGAATGAGCTGATTTCTGCCAATTGCAGCAAAATACTGAAAGGAAAGTGGGTTTGCCTTCATATTTGACCCAGAATAACTCAGTTCAGCATGGAAATATCATTGCAACAGCTTTTATTTAGTCAGAAATCAAGAGTGTAAGTTTTTATACGCTTAAAAGCATTTTCAGGCCTAATGAGCTGATTTCTGCCAATTGCAGCAAAATACTGAAAGGAAAGTGGGTTTGCCTTCATATTTGACCCAGAACAACTCAGTTCAGCATGGAAATATCATTGCAACAGCTTTTATTTAGCCAGAAATCAAGAGTGTAAGTTTTTATGCGCTTAAAAGCATTTTCAGGCCGAATGAGCTGATTTCTGCCAATTGCAGCAAAATACTGAAAGGAAAGTGGGTTTGCCTTCATATTTGACCCAGAACAACTCAGTTCCGCATGGAAATATCATTGCAACAGCTTTTATTTAGCCAGAAATCAAGAGTGTAAGTTTTTATGCGCTTAAAAGCATTTTCAGGCCGAATGAGCAAATGTGCTTGTTTTTGCCAATTGCAGCAAAATACTGAAAGGAAAGTGGGTTTGCCTTCATATTTGACCCAGAATAACTCAGTTCAGCATGGAAATATCATTGCAACAGCTTTTATTTAGCCAGAAATCAAGAGTGTAAGTTTTTATGCGCTTCAAAGCATTTTCAGGCCGAATGAGCCGATTTTTGCCAATTGCAGCAAAATACTGATAGGAAAGTGGGTTTACCTTCATATTTGACCCAGAACAACTCAGTTCAGCATGGAAATATCATTGCAACAGCTTTTATTTAGCCAGAAATCAAGAGTGTAATTTTTTATACGCTTAAAAGCATTTTCAGGCCGCATGAGCAAATATGCTTGTTTCTGCCAATTGCAGCAAAATACTTAAAGGAAAGTGGGTTTGCCTTCATATTTGACCCAGAACAACTCAGTTCAGCGTGGAAATATCATTGCAACAGCTTTTATTTAGTCAGAAATCATGAGTGTAAGTTTTTATGCGCTTAAAAGCATTTTCAGGCCTAATGAGCTGATTTCTGCCAATTGCAGCAAAATACTGAAAGGAAAGTGGGTTTGCCTTCATATTTGACCCAGAACAACTCAGTTCAGCATGGAAATATCATTGCAACAGCTTTTATTTAGCCAAAAATCAAGAGTGTACGTTTTTATGCGCTTAAAAGCATTGTCAGGCCGAATGTGCAAATATGCTTGTTTCTGCCAATTGCAGCAAAATACTGAAAGGAAAGTGGGTTTGCCTTCATATTTGACCCAAACAACTCAGTTCAGCATGGAAATATCATTGCAACAGCTTTTATTTAGCCAAAAATCAAGAGTGTAAGTTTTTATGCGCTTAAAAGCATTTTCAGAACGAATGAGCAAATATACTTGTTTCTGCCAATTGCAGCAAAATACTGAAAGGAAAGTGGGTTTGCCTTCATATTTGACCCAGAACAACTCAGTTCAGCATGGAAATATCATTGCAACAGCTTTTATTTAGCCAGAAATCAAGAGTGTAAGTTTTTATGCGCCTAAAAGCATTTTCAGGCCGAAGGAGCTGATTTCTGCCAATTGCAGCAAAATACTGAAAGGAAAGTGGGTTTGCCTTCATATTTGACCCAGAACAACTCAGATCAGCATGGAAATATCATTGCAACAGCTTTTATTTAGCCAAAAATCAAGAGTGTACGTTTTTATGCGCTTAAAAGCATTTTCAGGCCGAATGTGCAAATATGCTTGTTTCTGCCAATTGCAGCAAAATACTGAAAGGAAAGTGGGTTTGCCTTCATATTTGACCCAGAATAACTCAGTTCAGCATGGAAATATCATTGCAACAGCTTTTATTTAGTCAGAAATCAAGAGTGTAAGTTTTTATGCGTTTAAAAGCATTTTCAGGCCGAATGAGCTGATTTCTGCCAATTGCAGCAAAATACTGAAAGGAAAGTGGGTTTGCCTTCATATTTGACCCAGAACAACTCAGTTCAGCATGGAAATATCATTGCAACAGCTTTTATTTAGCCAGAAATCAAGAGTGTAAGTTTTTATGCGCTTAAAAGCATTTTCAGGCCGAATGAGCAAATATGCTTGTTTCTGCCAATTGCAGCAAAATACTGAAAGGAAAGTGGGTTTGCCTTCATATTTGACCCAGAACAACTCAGTTCAGCATGGAAATATCATTGCAACAGCTTTTATTTAGCCAGAAATCAAGAGTGTAAGTTTTTATGCGCTTAAAAGCATTTTCAGGCCGAATGAGCTGATTTCTGCCAATTGCAGCAAAATACTGAAAGGAAAGTGGGTTTGTCTTCATATTTGACCCAGAACAACTCAGTTCAGCATGGACATATCATTGCAACAGCTTTTATTTAGCCAGAAATCAAGAGTGTAAGTTTTTATGCGCTTAAAAGCATTTTCAGGCCGAATGAGCAAATATGCTTGTTTCTGCCAATTGCAGCAAAATACTAAAAGGAAAGTGGGTTTGCCTTCATATTTGACCCAGAACAACTCAGTTCAGCATGGAAATATCATTGCAACAGCTTTTAATTAGCCAGAAATCAAGAGTGTAAGTTTTTATGCGCTTAAAAGCATTTTCAGGCCAATGAGCAAATATGCTTGTTTCTGCCAATTGCATCAAAAGACTGATAGGAAAGTGGGTTTGCCTTCATATTTGACCCAGAACAACTCAGTTCAGCATGGAAATATCATTGCAACAGCTTTTATTTAGCCAGAAATCAAGAGTGTAAGTTTTTATGCGCTTAAAAGCATTTTCAGGCCGAATGAGCAAATATGCTTGTTTCTGCCAATTGCAGCAAAATACTGAAAGGAAAGTGGGTTTGCCTTCATATTTGACCCAGAACAACTCAGTTCAGCATGGAAATATCATTGCAACAGCTTTTATTTAGCCAGAAATCAAGAGTGTAAGTTTTTATGCGCTTAAAAGCATTTTCAGGCTGAATGAGCTGATTTCTGCCAATTGCAGCAAAATACTGAAAGGAAAGTGGGTTTGCCTTCATATTTGACCCAGAATAACTCAGTTCAGCATGGAAATATCATTGCAACAGCTTTTATTTAGCCAGAAATCAAGAGTGTAAGTTTTTATGCGCTTAAAAGCATTTTCAGGCCGAATGAGCAAATGTGCTTGTTTTTGCCAATTGCAGCAAAATACTGAAAGGAAAGTGGGTTTGCCTTCATATTTGACCCAGAATAACTCAGTTCAGCATGGAAATATCATTGCAACAGCTTTTATTTAGCCAGAAATCAAGAGTGTAAGTTTTTATGCGCTTCAAAGCATTTTCAGGCCGAATGAGCCGATTTTTGCCAATTGCAGCAAAATACTGATAGGAAAGTGGGTTTGCCTTCATATTTGACCCAGAACAACTCAGTTCAGCATGGAAATATCATTGCAACAGCTTTTATTTAGCCAGAAATCAAGAGTGTAATTTTTTATACGCTTAAAAGCATTTTCAGGCCGCATGAGCAAATATGCTTGTTTCTGCCAATTGCAGCAAAATACTGAAAGGAAAGTGGGTTTGCCTTCATATTTGACCCAGAACAACTCAGTTTAGCGTGGAAATATCATTGCAACAGCTTTTATTTAGTCAGAAATCATGAGTGTAAGTTTTTATGCGCTTAAAAGCATTTTCAGGCCTAATGAGCTGATTTCTGCCAATTGCAGCAAAATACTGAAAGGAAAGTGGGTTTGCCTTCATATTTGACCCAAACAACTCAGTTCAGCATGGAAATATCATTGCAACAGCTTTTATTTAGCCAAAAATCAAGAGTGTAAGTTTTTATGCGCTTAAAAGCATTTTCAGAACGAATGAGCAAATATACTTGTTTCTGCCAATTGCAGCAAAATACTGAAAGGAAAGTGGGTTTGCCTTCATATTTGACCCAGAACAACTCAGTTCAGCATGGAAATATCATTGCAACAGCTTTTATTTAGCCAGAAATCAAGAGTGTAAGTTTTTATGCGCCTAAAAGCATTGTCAGGCCGAAGGAGCTGATTTCTGCCAATTGCAGCAAAATACTGAAAGGAAAGTGGGTTTGCCTTCATATTTGACCCAGAACAACTCAGTTCAGCATGGAAATATCATTGCAACAGCTTTTATTTAGCCAGAAATCAAGAGTGTAAGTTTTTATGCGCTTAAAAGCATTTTCAGGCCGAATGAGCAAATATGCTTGTTTCTGCCAATTGCAGCAAAAGACTGAAAGGAAAGTGGGTTAGCCTTCGTATTTGACACAGAACAGCTCAGTTCAGCATGGAAATATCATTGCAACAGCTTTTATTTAGCCAGAAATCAAGAGTGTAAGTTTTTATGCGCTTAAAAGCATCTTCAGGCCGAATGAGCTGATTTCTGCCAATTGCAGCAAAATACTGAAAGGAAAGTAGGTTTGCCTTCATATTTGACCCAGAATAACTCAGTTCAGCATGGAAATATCATTGCAACAGCTTTTATTTAGCCAGAAATCAAGAGTGTAAGTTTTTATGCGCTTAAAAGCATTTTCAGGCCGAATGAGCAAATATGCTTGTTTCTGCCAATTGCAGCAAAATACTGAAAGGAAAGTGGGTTTGCCTTCATATTTGACCCAGAACAACTCAGTTCAGCATGGAAATATCATTGTAACAGCTTTTATTTAGCCAGAAATCAAGAGTGTAAGTTTTTATGCGCTTAAAAGCATTTTCAGGCCGAATGTGCAAATATGCTTGTTTCTGCCAATTGCAGCAAAATACTGAAAGGAAAGTGGGTTTGCCTTCATATTTGACCCAGAACAACTCAGTTCAGCATGGAAATATCATTGCAACAGCTTTTATTTAGCCAGAAATCAAGAGTGTACGTTTTTATGCGCTTAAAAGCATTTTCAGGCCGAATGAGCCGATTTTTGCCAATTGCAGCAAAATACTGATAGGAAAGTGGGTTTGCCTTCATATTTGACCCAGAACAACTCAGTTCAGCATGGAAATATCATTGCAACAGCTTTTATTTAGCCAGAAATCAAGAGTGTAAGTTTTTATGCGCTTAAAAGCATTTTCAGGCCGAATGAGCAAATATGCTTGTTTCTGCCAATTGCAGCAAAATACTGAAAGGAAAGTGGGTTTGCCTTCATATTTGACCCAGAACAACTCAGTTCAGCATGGAAATATCATTGCAACAGCTTTTATTTAGCCAGAAATCAAGAGTGTAAGTTTTTATGCGCCTAAAAGCATTTTCAGGCCGAATGAGCTGATTTCTGCCAATTGCAGCAAAATACTGAAAGGAAAGTGGGTTTGCCTTCATATTTGACCCAGAACAACTCAGTTCAGCATGGAAATATCATTGCAACAGCTTTTATTTAGCCAGAAATCAAGAGTGTAAGTTTTTATGCGCTTAAAAGCATTTTCAGGCCGAATGAGCTGATTTCTGCCAATTGCAGCAAAATACTGAAAGGAAAGTGGGTTTGCCTTCATATTTGACCCAGAACAACTCAGTTCAGCATGGAAATATCATTGCAACAGCTTTTATTTAGCCAGAAATCAAGAGTGTAAGTTTTTATGCGCTTAAAAGCATTTTCAGGCCGAATGAGCTGATTTCTGCCAATTGCAGCAAAATACTGAAAGGAAAGTGGGTTTGCTTTCATATTTGACCCAGAACAACTCAGTTCAGCATGGAAATATCATTGCAACAGCTTTTATTTAGCCAGAAATCAAGAGTGTAAGTTTTTATGCGCTTAAAAGCATTTTCAGGCCGAATGAGCTGATTTCTGCCAATTGCAGCAAAATACTGAAAGGAAAGTGGGTTTGCCTTCATATTTGACCCAGAACAACTCAGTTCAGCATGGAAATATCATTGCAACAGCTTTTATTTAGCCAGAAATCAAGAGTGTAAGTTTTTATGCGCTTAAAAGCATTTTCAGGCCGAATGAGTAAATAAGCTTGTTTCTGCCAATTGCAGCAAAATACTGAAAGGAAAGTGGGTTTGCCTTCATATTTGACCCAGAACAACTCAGTTCAGCATGGAAATATCATTGCAACAGCTTTTATTTAGCCAGAAATCAAGAGTGTAAGTTTTTATGCGCTTAAAAGCATTTTCAGGCCGAATGAGCAAATATGCTTGTTTCTGCCAATTGCAGCAAAATACTGAAAGGAAAGTGGGTTTGCCTTCATATTTGACCCAGAACAACTCAGTTCAGCATGGAAATATCATTGCAACAGCTTTTATTTAGCCAGAAATCAAGAGTGTAAGTTTTTATGCGCTTAAAAGCATTTTCAGGCCGAATGAGCCGATTTTTGCCAATTGCAGTAAAATACTGATAGGAAAGTGGGTTTGCCTTCATATTTGACCCAGAACAACTCAGTTCAGCATGGAAATATCATTGCAACAGCTTTTATTTAGCCAGAAATCAAGAGTGTAATTTTTTATGCGCTTAAAAGCATTTTCAGGCCGAATGAGCAAATATGCTTGTTTCTGCCAATTGCAGCAAAAACTGAAAGGAAAGTGGGTTTGCCTTCATATTTGACCCAGAACAACTCAGTTCAGCATGGAAATATCATTGCAACAGCTTTTATTTAGCCAGAAATCAAGAGTGTAAGTTTTTATGCGCTTAAAAGCATTTTCAGGCCGAATGAGCAAATATGCTTGTTTCTGCCAATTGCAGCAAAATACTGAAAGGAAAGTGGGTTTGCCTTCATATTTGACCCAGAACAACTCAGTTCAGCATGGAAATATCATTGCAACAGCTTTTATTTAGCCAGAAATCAAGAGTGTAAGTTTTTATGCGCCTAAAAGCATTTTCAGGCCGAATGAGCTGATTTCTGCCAATTGCAGCAAAATACTGAAAGGAAAGTGGGTTTGCCTTCATATTTGACCCAGAACAACTCAGTTCAGCATGGAAATATCATTGCAACAGCTTTTATTTAGCCAGAAATCAAGAGTGTAAGTTTTTATGCGCTTAAAAGCATTTTCATGGCGGAATGAGCTGATTTCTGCCAATTGCAGCAAAATACTGAAAGGAAAGTGGGTTTGCCTTCATATTTGACCCAGAACAACTCAGTTCAGCATGGAAATATCATTGCAACAGCTTTTATTTAGCCAGAAATCAAGAGTGTAAGTTTTTATGCGCTTAAAAGCATTTTCAGGCCGAATGAGCTGATTTCTGCCAATTGCAGCAAAATACTGAAAGGAAAGTGGGTTTGCTTTCATATTTGACCCAGAACAACTCAGTTCAGCATGGAAATATCATTGCAACAGCTTTTATTTAGCCAGAAATCAAGAGTGTAAGTTTTTATGCGCTTAAAAGCATTTTCAGGCCGAATGAGCTGATTTCTGCCAATTGCAGCAAAATACTGAAAGGAAAGTGGGTTTGCCTTCATATTTGACCCAGAACAACTCAGTTCAGCATGGAAATATCATTGCAACAGCTTTTATTTAGTCAGAAATCAAGAGTGTAAGTTTTTATGCGCTTAAAAGCATTTTCAGGCCTAATGAGCTGATTTCTGCCAATTGCAGCAAAATACTGAAAGGAAAGTGGGTTTGCCTTCATATTTGACCCAGAACAACTCAGTTCAGCATGGAAATATCATTGCAACAGCTTTTATTTAGCCAGAAATCAAGAGTGTAAGTTTTTATGCGCTTAAAAGCATTTTCAGGCCGAATGAGCAAATGTGCTTGTTTTTGCCAATTGCAGCAAAATACTGAAAGGAAAGTGGGTTTGCCTTCATATTTGACCCAGAACAACTCAGTTCAGCATGGAAATATCATTGCAACAGCTTTTATTTAGCCAGAAATCAAGAGTGTAAGTTTTTATGCGCTTAAAAGCATTTTCAGGCCGAATGAGCAAATATGCTTGTTTCTGCCAATTGCAGCAAAATACTGAAAGGAAAGTGGGTTTGCCTTCATATTTGACCCAGAACAACTCAGTTCAGCATGGAAATATCATTGCAACAGCTTTTATTTAGCCAGAAATCAAGAGTGTAAGTTTTTATGCGCCTAAAAGTATTTTCAGGCCGAATGAGCTGATTTCTGCCAATTGCAGCAAAATACTGAAAGGAAAGTGGGTTTGCCTTCATATTTGACCCAGAACAACTCAGTTCAGCATGGAAATATCATTGCAACAGCTTTTATTTAGCCAGAAATCAAGAGTGTAAGTTTTTATGCGCCTAAAAGTATTTTCAGGCCGAATGAGCTGATTTCTGCCAATTGCAGCAAAATACTGAAAGGAAAGTGGGTTTGCCTTCATATTTGACCCAGAACAACTCAGTTCAGCATGGAAATATCATTGCAACAGCTTTTATTTAGCCAGAAATCAAGAGTGTAAGTTTTTATGCGCTTAAAAGCATTTTCAGACCGAATGAGCTGATTTCTGCCAATTGCAGCAAAATACTGAAAGGAAAGTGGGTTTGCCTTCATATTTGACCCAGAACAACTCATTTCAGCATGGAAATATCATTGCAACAGCTTTTATTTAGCCAGAAATCAAGAGTGTAAGTTTTTATGCGCTTAAAAGCATTTTCAGGCCGAATGAGCTGATTTCTGCCAATTGCAGCAAAAGACTGAAAGGAAAGTGGGTTTGCCTTCATATTTGACCCACAATAACTCAGTTCAGCATGGAAATATCATTGCAACAGCTTTTATTTAGTCAGAAATCAAGAGTGTAAGTTTTTATGCGCTTAAAAGCATTTTCAGGCCTAATGAGCTGATTTCTGCCAATTGCAGCAAAATACTGAAAGGAAAGTGGGTTTGCCTTCATATTTGACCCAGAACAACTCAGTTCAGCATGGAAATATCATTGCAACAGCTTTTATTTAGCCAGAAATCAAGAGTGTAAGTTTTTATGCGCTTAAAAGCATTTTCAGGCCGAATGAGCAAATATGCTTGTTTCTGCCAATTGCAGCAAAATACTGAAAGGAAAGTGGGTTTGCCTTCATATTTGACCCAGAACAACTCAGTTCAGCATGGAAATATCATTGCAACAGCTTTTATTTAGCCAGAAATCAAGAGTGTAAGTTTTTATGCGCTTAAAAGCATTTTCAGGCCGAATGAGCTGATTTCTGCCAATTGCAGCAAAATACTTAAAGGAAAGTGGGTTTGCCTTCATATTTGACCCAGAACAACTCATTTCAGCATGGAAATATCATTGCAACAGCTTTTATTTAGCCAGAAATCAAGAGTGTAAGTTTTTATGCGCTTAAAAGCATTTTCAGGCTGAATGAGCAAATATGCTTGTTTCTGCCAATTGCAGCAAAATACTAAAAGGAAAGTGGGTTTGCCTTCATATTTGAGCCAGAACAACTCAGTTCAGCATGGAAATATCATTGCAACAGCTTTTATTTAGCCAGAAATCAAGAGTGTAAGTTTTTATGCGCTTAAAAGCATTTTCAGGCCGAATGAGCTGATTTCTGCCAATTGCAGCAAAATACTGAAAGGAAAGTGGGTTTGCCTTCATATTTGACCCAGAACAACTCAGTTCAGCATGGAAATATCATTGCAACAGCTTTTATTTAGCCAGAAATCAAGAGTGTAAGTTTTTATGCGCTTAAAAGCATTTTTAGGCCGAATGAGCTGATTTCTGCCAATTGCAGCAAAATACTGAAAGGAAAGTAGGTTTGCCTTCATATTTGAGCCAGAACAACTCAATTCAGCATGGAAATATCATTGCAACAGCTTTTATTTAGCCAGAAATCAAGAGTGTAAGTTTTTATGCGCTTAAAAGCATTTTAAGCCGAATGAGCAAATATGCTTGTTTCTGCCAATTGCAGCAAAATACTGAAAGGAAAGTGGGTTTGCCTTCATATTTGACCCAGAACAACTCAGTTCAGCATGGAAATATCATTGCAACAGCTTTTATTTAGCCAGAAATCAAGAGTGTAAGTTTTTATGCGCTTAAAAGCATTTTCAGGCCGAATGAGCTGATTTCTGCCAATTGCAGCAAAAGACTGAAAGAAAAGTGGGTTTGCCTTCATATTTGAGCCAGAACAACTCAGTTCAGCATGGAAATATCATTGCAACAGCTTTTATTTTGCCAGAAATCAAGAGTGTAAGTTTTTATGCGCTTAAAAGCATTTTCAGGCCGAATGAGCTGATTTCTGCCAATTGCAGCAAAAGACTGAAAGGAAAGTGCGTTTGCCTTCATATTTGAGCCAGAACAACTCAGTTCAGCATGGAAATATCATTGCAACAGCTTTTATTTTGCCAGAAATCAAGAGTGTAAGTTTTTATGCGCTTAAAAGCATGTTAGGCCGAATGAGCAAATATGCTTGTTTCTGCCAATTGCAGCAAAAGACTGAAAGGAAAGTAAGTTTGCCTTCATATTTGACCCAGAACAACTCAGTTCAGCATGGAAATATCATTGCAACAGCTTTTATTTAGCCAGAAATCAAGAGTGTAAGTTTTTATGCGCTTAAAAGCATTTTCAGGCCGAATGAGCTGATTTCTGCCAATTGCAGCAAAATACTGAAAGGAAAGTGGGTTTGCCTTCATATTTGACCCAGAACAACTCAGTTCAGCATGGAAATATCATTGCAACAGCTTTTATTTAGCCAGAAATCAAGAGTGTAAGTTTTTATGCGCTTAAAAGCATTTTCAGGCCGAATGAGCTGATTTCTGCCAATTGCAGCAAAATACTGAAAGGAAAGTGGGTTTGCCTTCATATTTGACCCAGAACAACTCAGTTCAGCATGGAAATATCATTGCAACAGCTTTTATTTAGCCAGAAATCAAGAGTGTAAGTTTTTATGCGCTTAAAAGCATTTTCAGGCCGAATGAGTTGATTTCTGCCAATTGCAGCAAAATACTGAAAGGAAAGTGGGTTTGCCTTCATATTTGACCCAGAACAACTCAGTTCAGCATGGAAATATCATTGCAACAGCTTTTATTTAGCCAGAAATCAAGAGTGTAAGTTTTTATGCGCTTAAAACCATTTTCAGGCCGAATGAGCTGATTTCTGCCAATTGCAGCAAAAGACTGAAAGGAAAGTGGGTTTGCCTTCATATTTGACCCAGAACAACTCAGTTCAGCATGGAAATATCATTGCAACAGCTTTTATTTAGCCAGAAATCAAGAGTGTAAGTTTTTATGCGCTTAAAAGCATTTTCAGGCCGAATGAGCTGATTTCTGCCAATTGCAGCAAAATACTGAAAGGAAAGTGGGTTTGCCTTCATATTTGACCCAGAACAACTCAGTTCAGCATGGAAATATCATTGCAACAGCTTTTATTTAGCCAGAAATCAAGAGTGTAAGTTTTTATGCGCTTAAAAGCATTTTCAGGCCGAATGAGCAAATATGCTTGTTTCTGCCAATTGCAGCAAAATACTGAAAGGAAAGTGGGTTTGCCTTCATATTTGACCCAGAACAACTCAGTTCAGCAGGGAAATATCATTGCAACAGCTTTTATTTAGCCAGAAATCAAGAGTGTAAGTTTTTATGCGCTTAAAAGCATTTTCAGGCCGAATGAGCTGATTTCTGCCAATTGCAGCAAAATACTGAAAGGAAAGTGGGTTTGCCTTAATATTTGACCCAGAACAACTCAGTTCAGCATGGAAATATCATTGCAACAGCTTTTATTTAGCCAGAAATCAAGAGTGTAAGTTTTTATGCGCTTAAAAGCATTTTCAGGCCGAATGAGCAAATATGCTTGTTTCTGCCAATTGCAGCAAAATACTGAAAGGAAAGTGGGTTTGCCTTCATATTTGACCCAGAACAACTCAGTTCAGCATGGAAATATCATTGCAACAGCTTTTATTTAGCCAGAAATCAAGAGTGTAAGTTTTTATGCGCCTAAAAGTATTTTCAGGCCGAATGAGCTGATTTCTGCCAATTGCAGCAAAATACTGAAAGGAAAGTGGGTTTGCCTTCATATTTGACCCAGAACAACTCAGTTCAGCATGGAAATATCATTGCAACAGCTTTTATTTAGCCAGAAATCAAGAGTGTAAGTTTTTATGCGCTTAAAAGCATTTTCAGACCGAATGAGCTGATTTCTGCCAATTGCAGCAAAATACTGAAAGGAAAGTGGGTTTGCCTTCATATTTGACCCAAAACAACTCATTTCAGCATGGAAATATCATTGCAACAGCTTTTATTTAGCCAGAAATCAAGAGTGTAAGTTTTTATGCGCTTAAAAGCATTTTCAGGCCGAATGAGCAAATATGCTTGTTTCTGCCAATTGCAGCAAAATACTGAAAGGAAAGTGGGTTTGCCTTCATATTTGACCCAGAACAACTCAGTTCAGCATGGAAATATCATTGCAACAGCTTTTATTTAGCCAGAAATCAAGAGTGTAAGTTTTTATGCGCTTAAAAGCATTTTCAGGCCGAATGAGCTGATTTCTGCCAATTGCAGCAAAATACTGAAAGGAAAGTGGGTTTGCCTTCATATTTGACCCAGAACAACTCAGTTCAGCATGGAAATATCATTGCAACAGCTTTTATTTAGCCAGAAATCAAGAGTGTAAGTTTTTATGCGCTTAAAAGCATTTTCAGGCTGAATGAGCAAATATGCTTGTTTCTGCCAATTGCAGCAAAATACTAAAAGGAAAGTGGGTTTGCCTTCATATTTGAGCCAGAACAACTCAGTTCAGCATGGAAATATCATTGCAACAGCTTTTATTTAGCCAGAAATCAAGAGTGTAAGTTTTTATGCGCTTAATAGCATTTTCAGGCCAATGAGCAAATATGCTTGTTTCTGCCAATTGCAGCAAAAGACTGATAGGAAAGTGGGTTTGCCTTCATATTTGACCCAGAACAACTCAGTTCAGAATGGAAATATCATTGCAACAGCTTTTATTTAGCCAGAAATCAAGAGTGTAAGTTTTTATGCGCTTAAAAGCATTTTCAGGCCGAATGAGCTG
The DNA here is from genome assembly GCF_033026475.1 of Channa argus. Taxonomy (NCBI): domain Eukaryota; kingdom Metazoa; phylum Chordata; class Actinopteri; order Anabantiformes; family Channidae; genus Channa; species Channa argus. The sequence goes on from NW_027125220.1 coordinate 997,053, forward strand.
ATTTCTGCCAATTGCAGCAAAAGACTGAAAGGAAAGTGGGTTTGCCTTCATATTTGACCCAGAACAACTCAGTTCAGCATGGAAATATCATTGCAACAGCTTTTATTTAGCCAGAAATCAAGAGTGTAAGTTTTTATGCGCTTAAAAGCATTTTCAGGCCTAATGAGCTGATTTCTGCCAATTGCAGCAAAATACTGAAAGGAAAGTGGGTTTGCCTTCATATTTGACCCAGAATAACTCAGTTCAGCATGGAAATATCATTGCAACAGCTTTTATTTAGTCAGAAATCAAGAGTGTAAGTTTTTATGCGCTTAAAAGCATTTTCAGGCCTAATGAGCTGATTTCTGCCAATTGCAGCAAAATACTGAAAGGAAAGTGGGTTTGCCTTCATATTTGACCCAGAACAACTCAGTTCAGCATGGAAATATCATTGCAACAGCTTTTATTTAGCCAGAAATCAAGAGTGTAAGTTTTTATGCGCTTAAAAGCATTTTAGGCCGAATGAGCAAATATGCTTGTTTCTGCCAATTGCAGCAAAATACTGAAAGGAAAGTAGGTTTGCCTTCATATTTGACCCAGAACAACTCAGTTCAGCATGGAAAAATCATTGCAACAGCTTTCATTTAGCCAGAAATCAAGAGTGTAAGTTTTTATGCGCTTAAAAGCATTTTCAGGCCGAATGAGCTGATTTCTGCCAATTGCAGCAAAAGACTGAAAGGAAAGTGGGTTTGCCTTCATATTTGACCCAGAACAACTCAGTTCAGCATGGAAATATCATTGCAACAGCTTTTATTTAGCCAGAAATCAAGAGTGTAAGTTTTTATGCGCTTAAAAACATTTTCAGGCCGAATGAGCTGATTTCTGCCAATTGCAGCAAAATACTGAAAGGAAAGTGGGTTTGCCTTCATATTTGACCCAGAACAACTCAGTTCAGCATGGAAATATCATTGCAACAGCTTTTATTTAGCCAGAAATCAAGAGTGTAAGTTTTTATGCGCCTAAAAGCATTTTCAGGCCGAATGAGCTGATTTCTGCCAATTGCAGCAAAATACTGAAAGGAAAGTGGGTTTGCCTTCATATTTGACCCAGAACAACTCAGTTCAGCATGGAAATATCATTGCAACAGCTTTTATTTAGCCAGAAATCAAGAGTGTAAGTTTTTATGCGCCTAAAAGCATTTTCAGGCCGAATGAGCTGATTTCTGCCAATTGCAGCAAAATACTGAAAGGAAAGTGGGTTTGCCTTCATATTTGACCCAGAACAACTCAGTTCAGCATGGAAATATCATTGCAACAGCTTTTATTTAGCCAGAAATCAAGAGTGTAAGTTTTTATGCGCTTAAAAGCATTTTAGGCCGAATGAGCAAATATGCTTGTTTCTGCCAATTGCAGCAAAAGACTGAAAGGAAAGTAAGTTTGCCTTCATATTTGACCCAGAACAACTCAGTTCAGCATGGAAATATCATTGCAACAGCTTTTATTTAGCCAGAAATCAAGAGTGTAAGTTTTTATGCGCTTAAAAACATTTTCAGGCCGAATGAGCTGATTTCTGCCAATTGCAGCAAAATACTGAAAGGAAAGTGGGTTTGCCTTCATATTTGACCCAGAACAACTCAGTTCAGCATGGAAATATCATTGCAACAGCTTTTATTTAGCCAGAAATCAAGAGTGTAAGTTTTTATGCGCTTAAAAGCATTTTCAGGCCGAATGAGCTGATTTCTGCCAATTGCAGCAAAATACTGAAAGGAAAGTGGGTTTGCCTTCATATTTGACCCAGAACAACTCAGTTCAGCATGGAAATATCATTGCAACAGCTTTTATTTAGCCAGAAATCAAGAGTGTAAGTTTTTATGCGCTTAAAAGCATTTTCAGGCCGAATGAGCTGATTTCTGCCAATTGCAGCAAAAGACTGAAAGGAAAGTGGGTTTGCCTTCATATTTGAGCCAGAACAACTCAGTTCAGCATGGAAATATCATTGCAACAGCTTTTATTTTGCCAGAAATCAAGAGTGTAAGTTTTTATGCGCTTAAAAGCATTTTCAGGCCGAATGAGCTGATTTCTGCCAATTGCAGCAAAAGACTGAAAGGAAAGTGCGTTTGCCTTCATATTTGAGCCAGAACAACTAATTTCAGCATGGAAATATCATTGCAACAGCTTTTATTTAGCCAGAAATCAAGAGTGTAAGTTTTTATGCGCTTAAAAGCATTTTCAGGCCGAATGAGCAAATATGCTTGTTTCTGCCAATTGCAGCAAAATACTGAAAGGAAAGTGGGTTTGCCTTCATATTTGACCCAGAACAACTCAGTTCAGCATGGAAATATCATTGCAACAGCTTTTATTTAGCCAGAAATCAAGAATGTAAGTTTTTATGCGCTTAAAAGCATTTTCAGGCCGAATGAGCAAATATGCTTGTTTCTGCCAATTGCAGCAAAAAACTGAAAGGAAAGTGGGTTTGCCTTCATATTTGACCCAGAACAACTCAGTTCAGCATGGAAATATCATTGCAACAGCTTTTATTTAGCCAGAAATCAAGAGTGTAAGTTTTTATGCGCCTAAAAGCATTTTCAGGCCGAATGAGCTGATTTCTGCCAATTGCAGCAAAATACTGAAAGGAAAGTGGGTTTGCCTTCATATTTGACCCAGAACAACTCAGTTCAGCATGGAAATATCATCGCAACAGCTTTTTTTTAGCCAGAAATCAAGAGTGTAAGTTTTTATGCGCTTAAAAGCATTTTCAGGCCGAATGAGCAAATATGCTTGTTTCTGCCAATTGCAGCAAAATACTGAAAGGAAAGTAGGTTTGCCTTCATATTTGACCCAGAACAACTCAGTTCAGCATGGAAAAATCATTGCAACAGCTTTTATTTAGCCAGAAATCAAGAGTGTAAGTTTTCATGCGCTTAAAAACATTTTCAGGCCGAATGAGCTGATTTCTGCCAATTGTAGCAAAATACTGAAAGGAAAGTGGGTTTGCCTTCATATTTGACCCAGAACAACTCAGTTCAGCATGGAAATATCATTGCAACAGCTTTTATTTAGCCAGAAATCAAGAGTGTAAGTTTTTATGCGCCTAAAAGCATTTTCAGGCCGAATGAGCTGATTTTTGCCAATTGCAGCAAAATACTGAAAGGAAAGTGGGTTTGCCTTCATATTTGACCCAGAACAACTCAGTTCAGCATGGAAATATCATCGCAACAGCTTTTATTTAGCCAGAAATCAAGAGTGTAAGTTTTTATGCGCTTAAAAGCATTTTCAGGCCGAATGAGCAAATATGCTTGTTTCTGCCAATTGCAGCAAAAGACTGAAAGGAAAGTAGGTTTGCCTTCATATTTGACCCAGAACAACTCAGTTCAGCATGGAAATATCATTGCAACAGCTTTTATTTAGCCAGAAATCAAGAGTGTAAGTTTTTATGCGCTTAAAAGCATTTTAGGCCAAATGAGCAAATATGCTTGTTTCTGCCAATTGCAGCAAAATACTGAAAGGAAAGTAGGTTTGCCTTCATATTTGACCCAGAACAACTCAGTTCAGCATGGAAAAATCATTGCAACAGCTTTTATTTAGCCAGAAATCAAGAGTGTAAGTTTTCATGCGCTTAAAAACATTTTCAGGCCGAATGAGCTGATTTCTGCCAATTGTAGCAAAATACTGAAAGGAAAGTGGGTTTGCCTTCATATTTGACCCAGAACAACTCAGTTCAGCATGGAAATATCATTGCAACAGCTTTTATTTAGCCAGAAATCAAGAGTGTAAGTTTTTATGCGCTTAAAAGCATTTTCAGGCCGAATGAGCTGATTTCTGCCAATTGCAGCAAAAGACTGAAAGGAAAGTGGGTTTGCCTTCATATTTGACCCAGAACAACTCAGTTCAGCATGGAAATATCATTGCAACAGCTTTTATTTAGCCAGAAATCAAGAGTGTAAGTTTTTATGCGCTTAAAAGCATTTTCAGGCCGAATGAGCTGATTTCTGCCAATTGCAGCAAAATACTGAAAGGAAAGTGGGTTTGCCTTCATATTTGACCCAGAATAACTCAGTTCAGCATGGAAATATCATTGCAACAGCTTTTATTTAGTCAGAAATCAAGAGTGTAAGTTTTTATGCGCTTAAAAGCATTTTCAGGCCTAATGAGCTGATTTCTGCCAATTGCAGCAAAATACTGAAAGGAAAGTGGGTTTGCCTTCATATTTGACCCAGAACAACTCAGTTCAGCATGGAAATATCATTGCAACAGCTTTTATTTAGCCAGAAATCAAGAGTGTAAGTTTTTATGCGCTTAAAAGCATTTTCAGGCCGAATGAGTTGATTTCTGCCAATTGCAGCAAAAGACTGAAAGGAAAGTGGGTTTGCCTTCATATTTGACCCAGAACAACTCAGTTCAGCATGGAAATATCATTGCAACAGCTTTTATTTAGCCAGAAATCAAGAGTGTAAGTTTTTATGCGCTTAAAAGCATTTTCAGGCCGAATGAGCTGATTTCTGCCAATTGCAGCAAAAGACTGAAAGGAAAGTGGGTTTGCCTTCATATTTGACCCAGAACAACTCAGTTCAGCATGGAAATATCATTGCAACAGCTTTTATTTAGCCAGAAATCAAGAGTGTAAGTTTTTATGCGCTTAAAAGCATTTTCAGGCCGAATGAGCTGATTTCTGCCAATTGCAGCAAAATACTGAAAGGAAAGTGGGTTTGCCTTCATATTTGACCCAGAACAACTCAGTTCAGCATGGAAATATCATTGCAACAGCTTTTATTTAGCCAGAAATCAAGAGTGTAAGTTTTTATGCGCTTAAAAGCATTTTCAGGCCGAATGAGCGAATATGCTTGTTTCTGCCAATTGCAGCAAAATACTGAAAGGAAAGTGGGTTTGCCTTCATATTTGACCCAGAACAACTCAGTTCAGCAGGGAAATATCATTGCAACAGCTTTTATTTAGCCAGAAATCAAGAGTGTAAGTTTTTATGCGCTTAAAAGCATTTTCAGGCCGAATGAGCTGATTTCTGCCAATTGCAGCAAAATACTGAAAGGAAAGTGGGTTTGCCTTAATATTTGACCCAGAACAACTCAGTTCAGCATGGAAATATCATTGCAACAGCTTTTATTTAGCCAGAAATCAAGAGTGTAAGTTTTTATGCGCTTAAAAGCATTTTCAGGCCGAATGAGCCGATTTCTGCCAATTGCAGCAAAATACTGAAAGGAAAGTGGGTTTGCCTTCATATTTGACCCAGAACAACTCAGTTCAGCATGGAAATATCATTGCAACAGCTTTTATTTAGTCAGAAATCAAGAGTGTAAGTTTTTATGCGCTTAAAAGCATTTTCAGGCCTAATGAGCTGATTTCTGCCAATTGCAGCAAAATACTGAAAGGAAAGTGGGTTTGCCTTCATATTTGACCCAGAACAACTCAGTTCAGCATGGAAATATCATTGCAACAGCTTTTATTTAGCCAGAAATCAAGAGTGTAAGTTTTTATGCGCTTAAAAGCATTTTCAGGCCGAATGAGCAAATATACTTGTTTCTGCCAATTGCAGCAAAATACTGAAAGGAAAGTGGGTTTGCCTTCATATTTGACCCAGAACAACTCAGTTCAGCATGGAAATATCATTGCAACAGCTTTTATTTAGCCAGAAATCAAGAGTGTAAGTTTTTATGCGCTTAAAAGCATTTTCAGGCCGAATGAGCAAATATGCTTGTTTCTGCCAATTGCAGCAAAATACTGAAAGGAAAGTGGGTTTGCCTTCATATTTGACCCAGAACAACTCAGTTCAGCATGGAAATATCATTGCAACAGCTTTTATTTAGCCAGAAATCAAGAGTGTAAGTTTTTATGCGCTTAAAAGCATTTTCAGGCCGAATGAGCAAATATGCTTGTTTCTGCCAATTGCAGCAAAATACTGAAAGGAAAGTGGGTTTGCCTTCATATTTGACCCAGAACAACTCAGTTCAGCATGGAAATATCATTGCAACAGCTTTTATTTAGCCAGAAATCAAGAGTGTAAGTTTTTATGCGCCTAAAAGTATTTTCAGGCCGAATGAGCTGATTTCTGCCAATTGCAGCAAAATACTGAAAGGAAAGTGGGTTTGCCTTCATATTTGACCCAGAACAACTCAGTTCAGCATGGAAATATCATTGCAACAGCTTTTATTTAGCCAGAAATCAAGAGTGTAAGTTTTTATGCGCTTAAAAGCATTTTCAGACCGAATGAGCTGATTTCTGCCAATTGCAGCAAAATACTGAAAGGAAAGTGGGTTTGCCTTCATATTTGACCCAGAACAACTCATTTCAGCATGGAAATATCATTGCAACAGCTTTTATTTAGCCAGAAATCAAGAGTGTAAGTTTTTATGCGCTTAAAAGCATTTTCAGGCCGAATGAGCAAATATGCTTGTTTCTGCCAATTGCAGCAAAATACTGAAAGGAAAGTGGGTTTGCCTTCATATTTGACCCAGAACAACTCAGTTCAGCATGGAAATATCATTGCAACAGCTTTTATTTAGCCAGAAATCAAGAGTGTAAGTTTTTATGCGCTTAAAAGCAATTTCAGGCCGAATGAGCTGATTTCTGCCAATTGCAGCAAAATACTTAAAGGAAAGTGGGTTTGCCTTCATATTTGACCCAGAACGACTCAGTTCCGCATGGAAATATCATTGCAACAGCTTTTATTTAGCCAGAGATCAAGAGTGTAAGTTTTTATGCGCTTAAAAGCATTTTCAGGCCGAATGAGCTGATTTCTGCCAATTGCAGCAAAATACTGAAAGGAAAGTGGGTTTGCCTTCATATTTGACCCAGAACAACTCAGTTCAGCATGGAAATATCATTGCAACAGCTTTTATTTAGCCAGAAATCAAGAGTGTAAGTTTTTATGCGCTTAAAAGCATTTTCAGGCTGAATGAGCAAATATGCTTGTTTCTGCCAATTGCAGCAAAATACTAAAAGGAAAGTGGGTTTGCCTTCATATTTGAGCCAGAACAACTCAGTTCAGCATGGAAATATCATTGCAACAGCTTTTATTTAGCCAGAAATCAAGAGTGTAAGTTTTTATGCGCTTAATAGCATTTTCAGGCCAATGAGCAAATATGCTTGTTTCTGCCAATTGCAGCAAAAGACTGATAGGAAAGTGGGTTTGCCTTCATATTTGACCCAGAACAACTCAGTTCAGAATGGAAATATCATTGCAACAGCTTTTATTTAGCCAGAAATCAAGAGTGTAAGTTTTTATGCGCTTAAAAGCATTTTCAGGCCGAATGAGCAAATATGCTTGTTTCTGCCAATTGCAGTAAAATACTAAAAGGAAAGTGGGTTTGCCTTCATATTTGACCCAGAACAACTCAGTTAACCATGGAAATATCATTGCAACAGCTTTTATTTAGCCAGAAATCAAGAGTGTAAGTTTTTATGCGCTTAAAAGCATTTTCAGGCTGAATGAGCTGATTTCTGCCAATTGCAGCAAAATACTGAAAGGAAAGTGGGTTTGCCTTCATATTTGACCCAGAATAACTCAGTTCAGCATGGAAATATCATTGCAACAGCTTTTATTTAGCCAGAAATCAAGAGTGTAAGTTTTTATGCGCTTAAAAGCATTTTCAGGCCGAATGAGCAAATGTGCTTGTTTCTGCCAATTGCAGCAAAATACTGAAAGGAAAGTGGGTTTGCCTTCATTTTTGACCCAGAATAACTCAGTTCAGCATGGAAATATCATTGCAACAGCTTTTATTTAGCCAGAAATCAAGAGTGTAAGTTTTTATGCGCTTCAAAGCATTTTCAGGCCGAATGAGCAAATATGCTTGTTTCTGCCAATTGCAGCAAAATACTGAAAGGAAAGTAGGTTTGCCTTCATATTTGACCCAGAACAACTCAGTTCAGCATGGAAATATCATTGCAACAGCTTTTATTTAGCCAGAAATCAAGAGTGTAAGTTTTTATGCGCTTAAAAACATTTTCAGGCCGAATGAGCTGATTTCTGCCAATTGCAGCAAAATACTGAAAGGAAAGTGGGTTTGCCTTCATATTTGACACAGAACAACTCAGTTCAGCATGGAAATATCATTGCAACAGCTTTTATTTAGCCAGAAATCAAGAGTGTAAGTTTTAATGCGCTTAAAAGCATTTTCAGGCCGAATGAGCTGATTTCTGCCAATTGCAGCAAAATACTGAAAGGAAAGTGGGTTTGCCTTCATATTTGACCCAGAACAACTCAGTTCAGCATGGAAATATCATTGCAACAGCTTTTATTTAGCCAGAAATCAAGAGTGTAAGTTTTTATGTGCTTAAAAGCATTTTCAGGCCGAATGAGCTGATTTCTGCCAATTGCAGCAAAATACTGAAAGAAAAGTGGGTTTGCCTTCATATTTGAGCCAGAACAACTCAGTTCAGCATGGAAATATCATTGCAACAGCTTTTATTTTGCCAGAAATCAAGAGTGTAAGTTTTTATGCGCTTAAAAGCATTTTCAGGCCGAATGAGCTGATTTCTGCCAATTGCAGCAAAAGACTGAAAGGAAAGTGCGTTTGCCTTCATATTTGAGCCAGAACAACTCAGTTCAGCATGGAAATATCATTGCAACAGCTTTTATTTTGCCAGAAATCAAGAGTGTAAGTTTTTATGCGCTTAAAAGCATTTTAGGCCGAATGAGCAAATATGCTTGTTTCTGCCAATTGCAGCAAAAGACTGAAAGGAAAGTAAGTTTGCCTTCATATTTGACCCAGAACAACTCAGTTCAGCATGGAAATATCATTGCAACAGCTTTTATTTAGCCAGAAATCAAGAGTGTAAGTTTTTATGCGCTTAAAAACATTTTCAGGCCGAATGAGCTGATTTCTGCCAATTGCAGCAAAATACTGAAAGGAAAGTGGGTTTGCCTTCATATTTGACCCAGAACAACTCAGTTCAGCATGGAAATATCATTGCAACAGCTTTTATTTAGCCAGAAATCAAGAGTGTAAGTTTTTATGCGCTTAAAAGCATTTTCAGGCCGAATGAGCTGATTTCTGCCAATTGCAGCAAAATACTGAAAGGAAAGTGGGTTTGCCTTCATATTTGACCCAGAACAACTCAGTTCAGCATGGAAATATCATTGCAACAGCTTTTATTTAGCCAGAAATCAAGAGTGTAAGTTTTTATGCGCTTAAAAGCATTTTCAGGCCGAATGAGCTGATTTCTGCCAATTGCAGCAAAAGACTGAAAGGAAAGTGGGTTTGCCTTCATATTTGAGCCAGAACAACTCAGTTCAGCATGGAAATATCATTGCAACAGCTTTTATTTTGCCAGAAATCAAGAGTGTAAGTTTTTATGCGCTTAAAAGCATTTTCAGGCCGAATGAGCTGATTTCTGCCAATTGCAGCAAAAGACTGAAAGGAAAGTGCGTTTGCCTTCATATTTGAGCCAGAACAACTAATTTCAGCATGGAAATATCATTGCAACAGCTTTTATTTAGCCAGAAATCAAGAGTGTAAGTTTTTATGCGCTTAAAAGCATTTTCAGGCCGAATGAGCAAATATGCTTGTTTCTGCCAATTGCAGCAAAATACTGAAAGGAAAGTGGGTTTGCCTTCATATTTGACCCAGAACAACTCAGTTCAGCATGGAAATATCATTGCAACAGCTTTTATTTAGCCAGAAATCAAGAATGTAAGTTTTTATGCGCTTAAAAGCATTTTCAGGCCGAATGAGCAAATATGCTTGTTTCTGCCAATTGCAGCAAAAAACTGAAAGGAAAGTGGGTTTGCCTTCATATTTGACCCAGAACAACTCAGTTCAGCATGGAAATATCATTGCAACAGCTTTTATTTAGCCAGAAATCAAGAGTGTAAGTTTTTATGCGCTTAAAAGCATTTTCAGGCCGAATGAGCTGATTTCTGCCAATTGCAGCAAAAGACTGAAAGGAAAGTGGGTTTGCCTTCATATTTGACCCAGAACAACTCAGTTCAGCATGGAAATATCATTGCAACAGCTTTTATTTAGCCAGAAATCAAGAGTGTAAGTTTTTATGCGCTTAAAAACATTTTCAGGCCGAATGAGCTGATTTCTGCCAATTGCAGCAAAATACTGAAAGGAAAGTGGGTTTGCCTTCATATTTGACCCAGAACAACTCAGTTCAGCATGGAAATATCATTGCAACAGCTTTTATTTAGCCAGAAATCAAGAGTGTAAGTTTTTATGCGCCTAAAAGCATTTTCAGGCCGAATGAGCTGATTTCTGCCAATTGCAGCAAAATACTGAAAGGAAAGTGGGTTTGCCTTCATATTTGACCCAGAACAACTCAGTTCAGCATGGAAATATCATTGCAACAGCTTTTATTTAGCCAGAAATCAAGAGTGTAAGTTTTTATGCGCCTAAAAGCATTTTCAGGCCGAATGAGCTGATTTCTGCCAATTGCAGCAAAATACTGAAAGGAAAGTGGGTTTGCCTTCATATTTGACCCAGAACAACTCAGTTCAGCATGGAAATATCATCGCAACAGCTTTTATTTAGCCAGAAATCAAGAGTGTAAGTTTTTATGCGCTTAAAAGCATTTTCAGGCCGAATGAGCTGATTTCTGCCAATTGCAGCAAAAGACTGAAAGGAAAGTGGGTTTGCCTTCATATTTGACCCAGAACAACTCAGTTCAGCATGGAAATATCATTGCAACAGCTTTTATTTAGCCAGAAATCAAGAGTGTAAGTTTTTATGCGCTTAAAAGCATTTTAGGCCGAATGAGCAAATATGCTTGTTTCTGCCAATTGCAGCAAAATACTGAAAGGAAAGTAGGTTTGCCTTCATATTTGACCCAGAACAACTCAGTTCAGCATGGAAAAATCATTGCAACAGCTTTCATTTAGCCAGAAATCAAGAGTGTAAGTTTTTATGCGCTTAAAAGCATTTTCAGGCCGAATGAGCTGATTTCTGCCAATTGCAGCAAAATACTGAAAGGAAAGTGGGTTTGCCTTCATATTTGACCCAGAACAACTCAGTTCAGCATGGAAATATCATTGCAACAGCTTTTATTTAGCCAGAAATCAAGAGTGTAAGTTTTTATGCGCTTAAAAACATTTTCAGGCCGAATGAGCTGATTTCTGCCAATTGCAGCAAAATACTGAAAGGAAAGTGGGTTTGCCTTCATATTTGACCCAGAACAACTCAGTTCAGCATGGAAATATCATTGCAACAGCTTTTATTTAGCCAGAAATCAAGAGTGTAAGTTTTTATGCGCTTAAAAGCATTTTCAGGCCGAATGAGCTGATTTCTGCCAATTGCAGCAAAAGACTGAAAGGAAAGTGGGTTTGCCTTCATATTTGACCCAGAACAACTCAGTTCAGCATGGAAATATCATTGCAACAGCTTTTATTTACCCAGAAATCAAGAGTGTAAGTTTTTATGCGATTAAAAGCATTTTCAGGCCTAATGAGCTGATTTCTGCCAATTGCAGCAAAATACTGAAAGGAAAGTGGGTTTGCCTTCATATTTGACCCAGAACAACTCAGTTCAGCATGGAAATATCATTGCAACAGCTTTTATTTAGCCAGAAATCAAGAGTGTAAGTTTTTATGCGCTTAAAAGCATTTTCAGGCCGAATGAGCAAATATGCTTGTTTCTGCCAATTGCAGCAAAATACTGAAAGGAAAGTGGGTTTGCCTTCATATTTGACCCAGAACAACTCAGTTCAGCATGGAAATATCATTGCAACAGCTTTTATTTAGCCAGAAATCAAGAGTGTAAGTTTTTATGCGCTTAAAAGCATTTTCAGGCCGAATGAGCAAATATGCTTGTTTCTGCCAATTGCAGCAAAATACTGAAAGGAAAGTGGGTTTGCCTTCATATTTGACCCAAACAACTCAGTTCAGCATGGAAATATCATTGCAACAGCTTTTATTTAGCCAGAAATCAAGAGTGTAAGTTTTTATGCGCTTAAAAGCATTTTCAGGCCGAATGAGCAAATATGCTTGTTTCTGCCAATTGCAGCAAAATACTGAAAGGAAAGTGGGTTTGCCTTCATATTTGACCCAGAACAACTCAGTTCAGCATGGAAATATCATTGCAACAACTTTTATTTAGCCAGAAATCAAGAGTGTAAGTTTTTATGCGCTTAAAAGCATTTTCAGGCCGAATGAGCAAATATGCTTGTTTCTGCCAATTGCAGCAAAAAACTGAAAGGAAAGTGGGTTTGCCTTCATATTTGACCCAGAACAACTCAGTTCAGCATGGAAATATCATTGCAACAGCTTTTATTTAGCCAGAAATCAAGAGTGTAAGTTTTTATGCGCTTAAAAGCATTTTCAGGCCGAATGAGCAAATATGCTTGTTTCTGCCAATTGCAGCAAAAGACTGAAAGGAAAGTGGGTTTGCCTTCGTATTTGACACAGAACAGCTCAGTTCAGCATGGAAATATCATTGCAACAGCTTTTATTTAGCCAGAAATCAAGAGTGTAAGTTTTTATGCGCTTAAAAGCATTTTCAGGCCTAATGAGCTGATTTCTGCCAATTGCAGCAAAATACTGAAAGGAAAGTGGGTTTGCCTTCATATTTGACCCAGAACAACTCAGTTCAGCATGGAAATATCATTGCAACAGCTTTTATTTAGCCAGAAATCAAGAGTGTAAGTTTTTATGCGCTTAAAAGCATTTTCAGGCCGAATTAGCTGATTTCTGCCAATTGCAGCAAAAGACTGAAAGGAAAGTGGGTTTGCCTTCATATTTGACCCAGAACAACTCAGTTCAGCATGGAAATATCATTGCAACAGCTTTTATTTAGTCAGAAATCAAGAGTGTAAGTTTTTATGCGCCTAAAAGCATTTTCAGGCCTAATGAGCTGATTTCTGCCAATTGCAGCAAAATACTGAAAGGAAAGTGGGTTTGCCTTCATATTTGACCCAGAACAACTCAGTTCAGCATGGAAATATCATTGCAACAGCTTTTATTTAGCCAGAAATCAAGAGTGTAAGTTTTTATGCGCTTAAAAGCATTTTCAGGCCGAATGAGCAAATATGCTTGTTTCTGCCAATTGCAGCAAAATACTGAAAGGAAAGTGGGTTTGCCTTCATATTTGACCCAGAACAACTCAGTTCAGCATGGAAATATCATTGCAACAGCTTTTATTTAGCCAGAAATCAAGAGTGTAAGTTTTTATGCGCTTAAAAGCATTTTCAGGCCGAATGAGCAAATATGCTTGTTTCTGCCAATTGCAGCAAAATACTGAAAGGAAAGTGGGTTTGCCTTCATATTTGACCCAGAACAACTCAGTTCAGCATGGAAATATCATTGCAACAGCTTTTATTTAGCCAGAAATCAAGAGTGTAAGTTTTTATGCGCTTAAAAGCATTTTCAGTCGGAATGAGCAAATATGCTTGTTTCTGCCAATTGCAGCAAAAAACTGAAAGGAAAGTGGGTTTGCCTTCATATTTGACCCAGAACAACTCAGTTCAGCATGGAAATATCATTGCAACAGCTTTTATTTAGCCAGAAATCAAGAGTGTAAGTTTTTATGCGCTTAAAAGCATTTTCAGGCCGAATGAGCTGATTTCTGCCAATTGCAGCAAAATACTGAAAGGAAAGTGGGTTTGCCTTCATATTTGACCCAGAACAACTCAGTTCAGCATGGAAATATCATTGCAACAGCTTTTATTTAGCCAGAAATCAAGAGTGTAAGTTTTTATGCGCCTAAAAGCATTTTCAGGCCGAATGAGCTGATTTCTGCCAATTGCAGCAAAATACTGAAAGGAAAGTGGGTTTGCCTTCATATTTGACCCAGAACAACTCAGTTCAGCATGGAAATATCATTGCAACAGCTTTTATTTAGCCAGAAATCAAGAGTGTAAGTTTTTATGCGCTTAAAAGCATTTTCAGGCCGAATGAGCACATATGCTTGTTTCTGCCAATTGCAGCAAAATACTGAAAGGAAAGTGGGTTTGCCTTCATATTTGACCCAGAACAACTCAGTTCAGCATGGAAATATCATCGCAACAGCTTTTATTTAGCCAGAAATCAAGAGTGTAAGTTTTTATGCGCTTAAAAGCATTTTCAGGCCGAATGAGCAAATATGCTTGTTTCTGCCAATTGCAGCAAAAGACTGAAAGGAAAGTAGGTTTGCCTTCATATTTGACCCAGAACAACTCAGTTCAGCATGGAAATATCATTGCAACAGCTTTTATTTAGCCAGAAATCAAGAGTGTAAGTTTTTATGCGCTTAAAAGCATTTTAGGCCGAATGAGCAAATATGCTTGTTTCTGCCAATTGCAGCAAAATACTGAAAGGAAAGTAGGTTTGCCTTCATATTTGACCCAGAACAACTCAGTTCAGCATGGAAAAATCATTGCAACAGCTTTTATTTAGCCAGAAATCAAGAGTGTAAGTTTTCATGCGCTTAAAAACATTTTCAGGCCGAATGAGCTGATTTCTGCCAATTGCAGCAAAATACTGAAAGGAAAGTGGGTTTGCCTTCATATTTGACCCAGAACAACTCAGTTCAGCATGGAAATATCATTGCAACAGCTTTTATTTAGCCAGAAATCAAGAGTGTAAGTTTTTATGCGCTTAAAAGCATTTTCAGGCCGAATGAGCTGATTTCTGCCAATTGCAGCAAAAGACTGAAAGGAAAGTGGGTTTGCCTTCATATTTGACCCAGAACAACTCAGTTCAGCATGGAAATATCATTGCAACAGCTTTTATTTAGCCAGAAATCAAGAGTGTAAGTTTTTATGCGCTTAAAAGCATTTTCAGGCCGAATGAGCTGATTTCTGCCAATTGCAGCAAAATACTGAAAGGAAAGTGGGTTTACCTTCATATTTGACCCAGAACAACTCAGTTCAGCATGGAAATATCATTGCAACAGCTTTTATTTAGCCAGAAATCAAGAGTGTAAGTATTTATGCGCCTAACAGCATTTTCAGGCCGAATGAGCAGAATTCTGCCAATTGCAGCAAAATACTGAAAGGAAAGTGGGTTTGCCTTCATATTTGACCCAGAACAACTCAGTTCAGCATGGAAATATCATTGCAACAGCTTTTATTTAGCCAGAAATCAAGAGTGTAAGTTTGTATGCGCTTAAAAGCATTTTCAGGCCTAATGAGCTGATTTCTGTCAATTGCAGCAAAATACTGAAAGGAAAGTGGGTTTGCCTTCATATTTGACCCAGAATAACTCAGTTCAGCATGGAAATATCATTGCAACAGCTTTTATTTAGTCAGAAATCAAGAGTGTAAGTTTTTATGCGCTTAAAAGCATTTTCAGGCCTAATGAGCTGATTTCTGCCAATTGCAGCAAAATACTGAAAGGAAAGTGGGTTTGCCTTCATATTTGACCCAGAATAACTCAGTTCAGCATGGAAATATCATTGCAACAGCTTTTATTTAGCCAGAAATCAAGAGTGTAAGTTTTTATGCGCTTAAAAGCATTTTCAGGCCGAATGAGCAAATGTGCTTGTTTCTGCCAATTGCAGCAAAATACTGAAAGGAAAGTGCGTTTGCCTTCATATTTGACCCAGAATAACTCAGTTCAGCAGGGAAATATCATTGCAACAGCTTTTATTTAGCCAGAAATCAAGAGTGTAAGTTTTTATGCGCTTAAAAGCATTTTCAGGCCGAATGAGCTGATTTCTGCCAATTGCAGCAAAATACTGAAAGGAAAGTGGATTTGCCTTCATATTTGACCCAGAACAACTCACATCAGCATGGAAATATCATTGCAACAGCTTTTATTTAGCCAGAAATCAAGAGTGTAAGTTTTTATGCGCTTAAAAGCATTTTCAGGCCGAATGAGCAAATATGCTTGTTTCTGCCAATTGCAGCAAAATACTAAAAGGAAAGTGGGTTTGCCTTCATATTTGACCCAGAACAACTCAGTTCAGCATGGAAATATCATTGCAACAGCTTTTATTTAGCCAGAAATCAAGAGTGTAAGTTTTTATGCGCTTAAAAGCATTTTCAGGCCAATGAGCAAATATGCTTGTTTCTGCCAATTGCAGCAAAAGACTGATAGGAAAGTGGGTTTGCCTTCATATTTGACCCAGAACAACTCAGTTCAGCATGGAAATATCATTGCAACAGCTTTTATTTAGACAGAAATCAAGAGTGTAAGTTTTTATGCGCTTAAAAGCATTTTCAGGCCGAATGAGCAAATATGCTTGTTTCTGCCAATTGCAGCAAAATACTGAAAGGAAAGTGGGTTTGCCTTCATATTTGACCCAGAATAACTCAGTTCAGCATGGAAATATCATTGCAACAGCTTTTATTTAGCCAGAAATCAAGAGTGTAAGTTTTTATGCGCTTAAAAGCATTTTCAGGCCGAATGAGCTGATTTCTGCCAATTGCAGCAAAAGACTGAAAGGAAAGTGGGTTTGCCTTCATATTTGACCCAGAACAACTCAGTTCAGCATGGAAATATCATTGCAACAGCTTTTATTTAGCCAGAAATCAAGAGTGTAAGTATTTATGCGCCTAACAGCATTTTCAGGCCGAATGAGCAGAATTCTGCCAATTGCAGCAAAATACTGAAAGGAAAGTGGGTTTGCCTTCATATTTGACCCAGAACAACTCAGTTCAGCATGGAAATATCATTGCAACAGCTTTTATTTAGCCAGAAATCAAGAGTGTAAGTTTGTATGCGCTTAAAAGCATTTTCAGGCCTAATGAGCTGATTTCTGCCAATTGCAGCAAAATACTGAAAGGAAAGTGGGTTTGCCTTCATATTTGACCCAGAATAACTCAGTTCAGCATGGAAATATCATTGCAACAGCTTTTATTTAGTCAGAAATCAAGAGTGTAAGTTTTTATGCGCTTAAAAGCATTTTCAGGCCTAATGAGCTGATTTCTGCCAATTGCAGCAAAATACTGAAAGGAAAGTGGGTTTGCCTTCATATTTGACCCAGAACAACTCAGTTCAGCATGGAAATATCATTGCAACAGCTTTTATTTAGCCAGAAATCAAGAGTGTAAGTTTTTATGCGCTTAAAAGCATTTTCAGGCCAAATGAGCAAATATGCTTGTTTCTGCCAATTGCAGCAAAATACTGAAAGGAAAGTGGGTTTGCCTTCATATTTGACCCAGAACAACTCAGTTCAGCATGGAAATATCATTGCAACAGCTTTTATTTAGCCAGAAATCAAGAGTGTAAGTTTTTATGCGCTTAAAAGCATTTTCAGGCCGAATGAGCTGATTTCTGCCAATTGCAGCAAAATACTGAAAGGAAAGTGGGTTTGCCTTCATATTTGACCCAGAACAACTCAGTTCAGCATGGAAATATCATTGCAACAGCTTTTATTTAGCCAGAAATCAAGAGTGTAAGTTTTTATGCGCTTAAAAGCATTTTCAGGCCGAATGAGCTGATTTCTGCCAATTGCAGCAAAAGACTGAAAGGAAAGTGGGTTTGCCTTCATATTTGACCCAGAACAACTCAGTTCAGCATGGAAATATCATTGCAACAGCTTTTATTTAGCCAGAAATCAAGAGTGTAAGTTTTTATGCGCTTAAAAGCATTTTCAGGCCGAATGAGCTGATTTCTGCCAATTGCAGCAAAATACTGAAAGGAAAGTGGGTTTACCTTCATATTTGACCCAGAACAACTCAGTTCAGCATGGAAATATCATTGCAACAGCTTTTATTTAGCCAGAAATCAAGAGTGTAAGTATTTATGCGCCTAACAGCATTTTCAGGCCGAATGAGCAGAATTCTGCCAATTGCAGCAAAATACTGAAAGGAAAGTGGGTTTGCCTTCATATTTGACCCAGAACAACTCAGTTCAGCATGGAAATATCATTGCAACAGCTTTTATTTAGCCAGAAATCAAGAGTGTAAGTTTGTATGCGCTTAAAAGCATTTTCAGGCCTAATGAGCTGATTTCTGCCAATTGCAGCAAAATACTGAAAGGAAAGTGGGTTTGCCTTCATATTTGACCCAGAATAACTCAGTTCAGCATGGAAATATCATTGCAACAGCTTTTATTTAGTCAGAAATCAAGAGTGTAAGTTTTTATGCGCTTAAAAGCATTTTCAGGCCTAATGAGCTGATTTCTGCCAATTGCAGCAAAATACTGAAAGGAAAGTGGGTTTGCCTTCATATTTGACCCAGAACAACTCAGTTCAGCATGGAAATATCATTGCAACAGCTTTTATTTAGCCAGAAATCAAGAGTGTAAGTTTTTATGCGCTTAAAAGCATTTTCAGGCCAAATGAGCAAATATGCTTGTTTCTGCCAATTGCAGCAAAATACTGAAAGGAAAGTGGGTTTGCCTTCATATTTGACCCAGAACAACTCAGTTCAGCATGGAAATATCATTGCAACAGCTTTTATTTAGCCAGAAATCAAGAGTGTAAGTTTTTATGCGCTTAAAAGCATTTTCAGGCCGAATGAGCTGATTTCTGCCAATTGCAGCAAAATACTGAAAGGAAAGTGGGTTTGCCTTCATATTTGACCCAGAACAACTCAGTTCCGCATGGAAATATCATTGCAACAGCTTTTATTTAGCCAGAAATCAAGAGTGTAAGTTTGTATGCGCTTAAAAGCATTTTCAGGCCGAATGAGCAAATATGCTTGTTTCTGCCAATTGCAGCAAAATACTGAAAGGAAAGTGGGTTTGCCTTCATATTTGACCCAGAACAACTCAGTTCAGCATGGAAATATCATTGCAACAGCTTTTATTTAGCCAGAAATCAAGAGTGTAAGTTTTTATGCGCTTAAAAGCATTTTCAGGCTGAATGAGCTGATTTCTGCCAATTGCAGCAAAATACTGAAAGGAAAGTGGGTTTGCCTTCATATTTGACCCAGAATAACTCAGTTCAGCATGGAAATATCATTGCAACAGCTTTTATTTAGCCAGAAATCAAGAGTGTAAGTTTTTATGCGCTTAAAAGCATTTTCAGGCCGAATGAGCTGATTTCTGCCAATTGCAGCAAAATACTGAAAGGAAAGTGGGTTTGCCTTCATATTTGACCCAGAACAACTCAGTTCAGCATGGAAATATCATTGCAACAGCTTTTATTTAGCCAAAAATCAAGAGTGTACGTTTTTATGCGCTTAAAAGCATTGTCAGGCCGAATGTGCAAATATGCTTGTTTCTGCCAATTGCAGCAAAATACTGAAAGGAAAGTGGGTTTGCCTTCATATTTGACCCAAACAACTCAGTTCAGCATGGAAATATCATTGCAACAGCTTTTATTTAGCCAAAAATCAAGAGTGTAAGTTTTTATGCGCTTAAAAGCATTTTCAGAACGAATGAGCAAATATACTTGTTTCTGCCAATTGCAGCAAAATACTGAAAGGAAAGTGGGTTTGCCTTCATATTTGACCCAGAACAACTCAGTTCAGCATGGAAATATCATTGCAACAGCTTTTATTTAGCCAGAAATCAAGAGTGTAAGTTTTTATGCGCCTAAAAGCATTTTCAGGCCGAAGGAGCTGATTTCTGCCAATTGCAGCAAAATACTGAAAGGAAAGTGGGTTTGCCTTCATATTTGACCCAGAACAACTCAGTTCAGCATGGAAATATCATTGCAACAGCTTTTATTTAGCCAAAAATCAAGAGTGTACGTTTTTATGCGCTTAAAAGCATTGTCAGGCCGAATGTGCAAATATGCTTGTTTCTGCCAATTGCAGCAAAATACTGAAAGGAAAGTGGGTTTGCCTTCATATTTGACCCAAACAACTCAGTTCAGCATGGAAATATCATTGCAACAGCTTTTATTTAGCCAAAAATCAAGAGTGTAAGTTTTTATGCGCTTAAAAGCATTTTCAGAACGAATGAGCAAATATACTTGTTTCTGCCAATTGCAGCAAAATACTGAAAGGAAAGTGGGTTTGCCTTCATATTTGACCCAGAACAACTCAGTTCAGCATGGAAATATCATTGCAACAGCTTTTATTTAGCCAGAAATCAAGAGTGTAAGTTTTTATGCGCTTAAAAGCATTTTCAGGCCGAAGGAGCTGATTTCTGCCAATTGCAGCAAAATACTGAAAGGAAAGTGGGTTTGCCTTCATATTTGACCCAGAACAACTCAGTTCAGCATGGAAATATCATTGCAACAGCTTTTATTTAGCCAAAAATCAAGAGTGTACGTTTTTATGCGCTTAAAAGCATTTTCAGGCCGAATGTGCAAATATGCTTGTTTCTGCCAATTGCAGCAAAATACTGAAAGGAAAGTGGGTTTGCCTTCATATTTGACCCAAACAACTCAGTTCAGCATGGAAATATCATTGCAACAGCTTTTATTTAGCCAAAAATCAAGAGTGTACGTTTTTATGCGCTTAAAAGCATTTTCAGAACGAATGAGCAAATATACTTGTTTCTGCCAATTGCAGCAAAATACTGAAAGGAAAGTGGGTTTGCCTTCATATTTGACCCAGAACAACTCAGTTCAGCATGGAAATATCATTGCAACAGCTTTTATTTTGCCAGAAATCAAGAGTGTAAGTTTTTATGCGCCTAAAAGCATTTTCAGGCCGAAGGAGCTGATTTCTGCCAATTGCAGCAAAATACTGAAAGGAAAGTGGGTTTGCCTTCATATTTGACCCAGAATAACTCAGTTCAGCATGGAAATATCATTGCAACAGCTTTTATTTAGCCAGAAATCAAGAGTGTAAGTTTTTATGCGCTTAAAAGCA
Organism: Channa argus; assembly: GCF_033026475.1. Lineage (NCBI taxonomy): Eukaryota > Metazoa > Chordata > Actinopteri > Anabantiformes > Channidae > Channa > Channa argus. The sequence goes on from NW_027125220.1 coordinate 1,017,611, forward strand.
TTTTCAGGCCGAATGAGCAAATGTGCTTGTTTTTGCCAATTGCAGCAAAATACTGAAAGGAAAGTGGGTTTGCCTTCATATTTGACCCAGAATAACTCAGTTCAGCATGGAAATATCATTGCAACAGCTTTTATTTAGCCAGAAATCAAGAGTGTAAGTTTTTATGCGCTTCAAAGCATTTTCAGGCCGAATGAGCCGATTTTTGCCAATTGCAGCAAAATACTGATAGGAAAGTGGGTTTGCCTTCATATTTGACCCAGAACAACTCAGTTCAGCATGGAAATATCATTGCAACAGCTTTTATTTAGCCAGAAATCAAGAGTGTAATTTTTTATACGCTTAAAAGCATTTTCAGACCGCATGAGCAAATATGCTTGTTTCTGCCAATTGCAGCAAAATACTGAAAGGAAAGTGGGTTTGCCTTCATATTTGACCCAGAACAACTCAGTTCAGCGTGGAAATATCATTGCAACAGCTTTTATTTAGCCAGAAATCAAGAGTGTAAGTTTTTATGCGCTTAAAAGCATTTTCAGGCCGAATGAGCAAATATGCTTGTTTCTGCCAATTGCAGCAAAATACTGAAAGGAAAG